>NC_052068.1:67620393-67932655 GCF_015852505.1 Tachyglossus aculeatus | reverse complement strand
TTCAACCCTAAAAATAGAGGCCATATTTATTTTCCATGTGGGAAATGGGGTTTGGTTTTATGTGGTGCTTTTTTTTTTTTTTTCCAACCACTTGACATTTGAGATTGACACTTTCTGGGAAAAATGATAAAGAGAGGAAAAAGCCCTCATTCTTTGCTCTGTCCCCAAGGACCACTCGGGGCTGAGTGAATTTGTGTGCCTCAGATTGGGAAATCAAAAACAAGGAAATTGAAGGTTAACTCCCCCAGCTCATCATAAAACATTGAGACATAGCTAAAAGGCAAAGTAGGTACTTGTAAAGAAAACCCCAGGGATGGTTTCCTTAAGCCATGTAGTTTAAAATTACAGGAAGCCTTTAATAGGTAATTAAAAAAGAACCCTTAACATACACCTTATCCCCTTTCTTCCTGAATGTGAGCAGAGGGTGGAATTCAAAGGAAAATCGTGTTTCTGAGGCTCATCAGAAGCATTGTCATGGGGGAAATAGGAAGTGGTATTTTTCATGAACAATAAGGAACTGGAATGTAGGCCATCCAATAATGAGGTTTCTGACAGTCAGTTATCATGGTGATGTTTCTTTTGGGATTAAGATATAGGAGGACACTCCGAGCTAGAAGCAGTGTGGATTAGACACAGTCCAGTTTAAAATTGAAGGGACATTCATGGAGCTTATAGCTGCCTTCCTTCACCTCTTAACGTGATCAGTGAATACCCTATCTGGATGTGGCAGTAAACATTCTTCTGTCTTTCTGAAACCTGCCTTTTCAAGGAGAGAGTGTGACCAATGGTTATAGATTATTAATTATCATGAATAAATTGACAATTCTTTATGGTTGAGGTTCCATGTTGCCTTGGTTCCACCTAATGAGAGAAGAGAAGGTAGGATTTAAAATCAGCTTTGAAACATGGAAGGGAAGTTCTCCATGCCCGACTAGAAATGGATCCCTCTAATTTTGTTTGCTCCTCCATTAGACTGTAAACTCCTGGAGGGCAGGAATCTTATCTATTTCTCCTGTTTATGTGATTTCCACACACCTAGTATAGCGCTCTGCACATAATGGGTGTTCAGCACAACGCTCTACGCACATAAATTGTTTAGTAAAATGCTCTGTAAGTGTTCAGTTCAATGTCTGGCGAATAGTCAGCACACTTTTTTAAAGATGATGGCATAAATGGTGATAATGACTAAATTGGTTGCATTTTGTTCAAGAACAAAATTTTCTTTGGACCTGTCTCCTTCCCAAATTTCAGAGTCTATCTTGTACAGCATTTTGTTAGACAGTGGGTGAGACTGTGGAGATGATGGGTCCCCATTCTTAACCATCATCATCATCATCAATCGTATTGAGCGCTTACTGTGTGCAGAGCACTGTAGTAAGCGCTTGGGAAGTACAAGTTGGTAACATATAGAGACAGTCCCTACCCAGCAGTGGGCTCACAGTCTAAAAGGGGGAGACAGAGAAGAAAACCAAACATACTAACAAAATAAAATGAATAGATATGTACAAGTAAAATAAATAAGTAAATAGAGTAATAAATATGTACAAACATATACATATACAGGTGCTGTGGGGAAGGGAAGGAGGTAAGATGGGGGGGATGGAGAGGGGGACGAGGGGCAGAGGAAGGAAGGGGCTCAGTCTGGGAAGGCCTCCTGGAGGAGGTGAGCTCTCAGTAGGGCCTTGAAGGGAGGAAGAGAGCTAGCTTGGTGGATGGGCAGAGGGAGGGCATTCCAGGTCCGGGGGATGACGTGGGCTAGGGGTCGATGGCGGGACAGGCGAGAACGAGGTACGGTGAGGAGATTGGCGGCGGAGGAGCAGAGGGTGCGGGCTGGGCTGTAGAAGGAGAGAAGGGAGGTGATGGACAGCCTTGAAGCCCAGGGTGAGGAGTTTCTGCCTGATGCGCAGATTGATTGGTAGCCACTGGAGATTTTTGAGGAGGGGAGTAATATGCCCAGAGCATTTCTGGACAAAGGTAATCCAGGCAGCAGCATGAAGTATGGATTGAAGTGGGGAGAGACACGAGGATGGGAGATCAGAGAGAAGGCTGATGCAGTAAACCATTCCCAGAGATGGTGACTCCATAAACTCCTGGTGGCCTAGTCAATATTTTGTCAAACTATAGTCAAAAGATCCACCCTTACGTCCATCCCAAATCTCACCTACTGTAATTTAAGCTTATTTCTCCTATTCAGCCTTCAGGGGATGGCACCTGCCTTGAGCTTAGAACAGTGCTTTGCACATAGTAAGCGCTTAACAAATGCTATCATTGTTATTAGGTCCCTTCACTGGCTTGAATTCAGTTAGAATGAAGCAGCATGGCCTTTAGGAAAGAGCAAAGGCCCGGGAGTCTGAGGATTTGAGTTCTAATTTTAGTTCAGCCATTTGCCTCCTGTGTGACTTTAGGCAAGCCACTTGTCTGTGACCAGTTACCTCACCTGCAAAATGGGAATTAAACCCTTCTCCTTCCAATTTAGACTGTAACCCCATATGAGACAGGGTCTGTGTCCAACCTAATTGCCTTGTATCTACGCCAGGGATTAGTACAGTGCCTGGCACTGAGTAAGCTCTAAACAAGTACCTTGGGGGGAAAAAAAACAACAACTTTAAAAGAGAAAACAATCATGTCTCATCATAGTCCTCCCTTCTCCAAACGGGAGAAATCAAATCCTTATCCTTCAACCTCTTCTCATAGCCCCCAGACAGTGCACTATATATTCTCATATTATGCCAAGTAGAGTAGAAGGGTTTCATCCTGACCACTGAAAGTAATACTCCAGTTAATTCTTTCATACTGAGACCTAGCAGATCCACCCCTTATCATCATAAACACATAATTTCTCTTCCTCATGATGTTATTTCAGAGAAAGTTGTGGAGGTAGAGGGAGAGTTGGAGGGCATTGGATGGTTCAGCCCTAACCATGAGAAAGGAGCTGCCTGGGACAGCCAGGCACACAGTTCTGCCAAGTGTCCTGGTGCCCCTGTTAGAGACAGAGTCCTGGACAGGGTGGACTATAGGCCTAGCCCAGGATGGTGTCCTGATTATTTTATGACTTTTCTTAGTCTCCTAGCAACTGACTTCTGGAAAAAAAAAATTAAGAATCAAGAGCATTTTGTAAAGACTATTTCTGTACCTGATTCCCCCTCCATGAGATCTTTGACTCACACTGTTCATTTTCTCTAGTTTGAGAACCCTGGCCTCCATAATGAACCTGGTTTAAAGGGGGGGAAAAAAGCAACCTCGCTGGCCCGGGGAAGACATTGGGGAAGAAATACAGGCAGGATTCAGCCCAGGAAAACCATCCCCTAGTTATAACACTGGTGTCAAGATCAACTCAGATCAGCATTACCACTGAAGAGAATCCATGACAATTGATCTTGAGTTCTGATATCCTAGAAACTGAAAAATTTGACAAGATTTCCTCTCAAAATCAGGTATTTTTTTTTTTCCATTTTTACCTCACAAAGGTGTAGAGGTAGAGTCACCTCCCCACTTTTCAGGCCCCCTCCTAAATGTTAGCTCAGGCTTAATCTGTGCTGGGGTCCAGCCAAGCACCTTTGGACCACTAAAATGCTCCAGGGCATTTTAGTGGTGACCTTTGGCTAGGGGCATGTTATGTTGATTGGGTCAACAGGGAGGTTCTATCAGGTGCTTGACACACAGTATATGCTTAACAATTACTATAAAAAATGGAGTCTGAATGAACTGGGAATAGAGAAACTCTAAATTAAGCCCTGAGAGTGTCTGGCTATTCATTGTTCATGTAAATTCCAGATCTTTTGTTCACCCATCCATCCATTTAACATACTGAACCCTAGTCAGTCATCCAAACTCAGTGAAATCATTGAATTGTTCAAATGTCTTATGTGCCTTTGTATGTAGCTAGATTTGCATCCTGCTTTATTAAAAGGAATATCCACAACCCCAGCACCCTATTCTAATAATAATAATAATGACATTTATTAAGCACTATGTGCAAAGCACTGTTCTAAGCACTGGGGAGGTTACAAGGTGATCAGGTTGTCCCACGGGGGGCTCAGTCTTCATCCCCATTTTCCAGATGAGGGAACTGAAGTACAGAGAAATGAAGTGACTTGCCCAAAGTCACACAGCTGACAACTGGCAGGGTTGGGATTTGAACCCATGATGTCTTTCTCCAAAGCCCGTGCTCTTTCCACTGAGCCACACTCTTCCTCTCCCTCTCCCTCTCCCTCACACCTTAATATGGGAACACACATTTTTAATACAATCTTATCATTCAATACATAAAGTTATTTGGCAATCATCTTTTCTCACCAAGGGCTGCCTAGTTTAGTGATACATCATTAATGTGCAACAAAGTGTCTTTTGATACACATAAATGAGACTGGTAAAAAAGAAGTCACTTTTTTCATTTTTAAGAAATGCTTGCCCTCTAAGAACTGGGATTCTTGGAAGTTGGATGGTTTGGAAAACACTGGGGGTGGTGGGCAGAAGATGGTGGCAAGGCCTGGGGCTAAACGAGATAAACTGCTGAAATGAATTTCAAGGGAAATGCTTTCTCACCTCTTTAAGCCTGTTCTGTAAACATTCCAGACTACATCCTCAAACCTGACTCTTCTGTGGTACACATCGTTTTAGAAAACACAAGTTTACACAGGAGACTCTTTGGAAGGATTAAAAAAAACTCAACAAAGACTTATTTCACTGATGGAACATAAAAATGACAGTGACATGTGACCCCAGAGAATATACAATCAAGAAAAGGGCATTTCTTCTACTTTTCGTGACATTTTATCTGCTAAAAAAATGTGAACTAGTTTCCTGGTTTTTTGTGTCTACCTAGCTTGTAGGGTAAATTCTTTCTTTACTAAGGTAAGTTAATTTGTGTCATCTGTCTTGCTGCCAACTCTTTGTCCAAGCCTTCCCTCTGGCCTGGAAATCCCTCCCCGTTTATAAGTGACACACCACTGATCTTCCCATCTTCAAAGCTGTACTAAAATCATATCTCCTCCAGGAAGTCTTCCCTGACTAACCCATCATTTCCCCATTCTGTTCACCCTCCTCTCTTCATCAACTTACTCTTGGTTATGTATCCCCTAAATATTTTGACACACACCCTACCCCACCGCACAGCACTTATGTACAGATCTGTATACTCTGCCATTTCTCCTATCTCTAATTCATTTTAATGTCTGTTTCCCCTTCTAGACTGAAAGGTCAGGGATTTTATCCGCCAATTTTATTATATTGTACTCTCCCGTGTGCTTAGTACATGATCTGCACACAGTAAGTGCTCAGTAAAATAACATTGATTGAATTACATCTTTTAATTTCTTCCCTGACAAGGGACTCCTCTAGACTATAAGTTCCTTTTGGTCAGGGAATGTGTCTACCAACTCTGTTATATCGTACTCTCCAAAGTGCTTAGCTGTGCTTAATACCCAAGTGCTTAGCTCTGTGCATACTAAGCTCTCAATAAATATTAATGATTGGTTGATTGAGTCTTCCCCAGGTGTTCAGCAAGTACAGCAGTATTTCTGTCTAAAGAGGCATTTTCTGCAAAAGTCTGGTGAGCTGTTCAAACTCTGGAAGACTATTTAAATGCAGCAGTTCACAGTTAGGTTTTCCATTTTGTCAACAGGATTACTGTCTACTTTATGCCCTTGGTACGTGTGCGACCTTTGATAAAGTTGGGGAATATGTGGCCTGAAAACATAATCAAGCTATGATTTTTGGTCTCCATGAGAAAGAGAATTTGGATAGCTTCTACCGGTAATGCTCACCTTGGGCAAGTCACTTCACTTCTCTGGACCTCAGTTACCTCATCTGTAAAATGGGGATTGAGACTGAGCCTCACATGGGACAGGGACTATGTCCAACCTGATTTGCTTAAATCCACCCCAGCGCTTAGTACAGTGCCTGGTACATAGTAAGTGCTTAACAAATACCACTATTATTAGTAGTAGTAGTAGCATTGTTAATGGCTCTGTGCCTCAGTTCCCTCATCTGCAAAATGGGGATCCAATACCTGTTCTCCTTCCTACTTAGAATCTGAGCTCCAAGTGGGACCTGATTAGCTTGTATCTACTCCAGTGCTTAGCACAGTGCTTGGTGCGTAATAAGTGTTTAACAAATTCCACCATTATTATTATTATTACTTTTCTAGTCACTTAGTACAGTGCTGAATAACCCAGGTAGAGACCTGTATGGGCTGTCTTAGCTGGAGAGTGACAGATCAGAAGGCTGAACCAATTCCAGTTAGGAAGTCTTTGGGAGGAACTGGGAAAAGTTTTCTATGTGGGGCAGACAGTAAGCCTACTATCTTAGGATTCAGTATAACTAGGATGAAGAAAACAAGACCCAAGGTGAGGATATGTGGAAAAGTGGACAGTACAGCTCTGATGGCAAACATTTGACAGGTCAACCCTGGTAGCTATAATTCTATTTATTCTGATGGTTATGACAGCTTTCTACATGCTTTGTCTTGTTGTCTGTCTCCCCCTTCTAGACTGTGAGCCCGTTGTTGGGTAGGGACCATCTCTATATGTTGCTGACTTGTATTTTCCAAGCGTTTAGTATAGTGCTCTGAATACAGTAAGTACTCAAATATGATTGAATGAAAGCCTAGGAGAGCCCCATGAGGGCTTCGGTTGAGATCAGTGAAGTAAGGTGGGATGGGGAGAGCAGATTGTGTCTCGAGTCAATCATAAGGAGTTTCTGTTTTCTTTCTTTATGGTATTTGTTAAGCACTTACTATGTGTGAGGCACTGTCTAAACACTGGGGTAGATATAAATCAATCAGGTTGTACATAGTCCATGTCCCACATGGGACTCAGCCTTAATCCTCATTTTACTGATGAGGTAACTCTGGGACAGGGAAGTTAAGTGACTTGCCCAAAGTCACACAGCTGGCAAGGTCTTCTGGTTCCCTGGTCCCTGCTCTTTCCTCTAAGCCAAGCTTCTTCTCAAGCCTTCTTGGAAGAGATGTGATTTCTGTGGAATGAAGAGGCCAGAAGCCAGATTGCAGAGAGTCAAGGAGAGGAAGTGGAAGGAGTGTGTGTAAACAGTTCACTCGAGGAGTTTGGAAATGAATAAATGGTAGGAGATACATGGGGTGAAAGTAGCATTGCCCAGGTAATGGGATTGTTCCTTTAGGGTGTTCTGTGGGCTAACACTTGTCCTCACCTTGAATTGTATAGAGTAGGCTTAGTAGACTAGGCTTCTATGGAAAGAGATATGTCTTAGAGTTAAAAATAAAAAAGTTTTTTAGCTATTGGAAAATAACTGTCTTTTTTATTATTTTCATCCCCTCAGTTATTTGTTCAGCCCCTCTGCACAGTCTTATCTACATCTCAAGCAGAACTCTTATAAACCCTTTTTCAGGTTATACATTGCAAACCAGAGGGATATACATTTTCCTTCATCCTCTTCTGGGCACTCTAAGGAGGGTGAAATGCAACTGCCAACCTTAGCGGGGTTCAGAGGGGAGCTCCATTCAGAAGAGATAGCTAGAAATATGATAAAGCTATTTTTTTGAGTCCATAAAATATTTTCTGCTGAACTGACAGCCACATGGCAAAAAAATCAGCTTATAAAAAAGCAATCCATTCGCGAAAATACCACAGAGATGTCATCTCTGATACTTGAGAAAACTGATGTCCCTCTGGTGTTGGAAATTCTTGTAGGTCAGTAATTCTATTTCTTTAAGTCTTTCTTTCTTTAAGAAAGTGGAATTGCCTATTGCATGTGTTCGGGAATGTTGTTCAGGGTATCCTTACAGATCCTCTACTCGAGTTGGGGGATAATATATGAAGCTACTTGGTGGCAGTGGAAGCCACTGGTCCCCAATAAATAACTTAATACAGTGAAGCACAGTCTAAAACAGTACGACATAGAAGAGCTCATAATCTACATTTCATTTCTCTTTCAAGAAGACAGGTCTCTCCCCCAACCTTATTTTGTCCTTGTTGGCATGCGCTCATGGAGATGTCAGAGGGCTGCTGAATACTCATAACATTGGCAACTTTGTGCCACATTTAAACCCTAAAAAAAAAAGCAAAGGGATCTACAAGGTTTAAGGGAACTAAACCCTAGCAAGTCCAAAGCTATGTGTGTCTTTTATAATGCATATATAAAATCTCAGTGATTAAGGTAAAAGATTAAGATTAAGGTAAAAATTACCTTAAAGTAGAAGCAGCGTGGCTTAGTGGAACGAGTACAGGTTTAGGAATCAGAGGTCATGGATTCTAATCCTGGTCCACTGCTTGTCTGCTGTGTGACAGTTTGTTTGTTTGTTAGTATGTTTGGTTTTGTTCTCTGTTTCCCCCTTTTAGACTGTGAGCCCACTGTTGGGTAGGGACTGTCTCTATATGTTGCCAATTTGTACTTCCCAAGCGCTTAGTACAATGCTCTGCACACAGTAAGCGCTCAATAAATACAATTGATGATGATGATGATGACGACTTTGGGCATGTACGGGTTTAGGAATCAGAGGTCATGGGTTCTAATCCCGGCTCCACCGCTTGTCTGCTGTGTGACTTTGGGCAAGTCATTTAACTTCTCTGGGCCTCAGTTACCTCATCTGTAAAATGGGGATTAAGAATGTTAGCCCCATGTGGGACAACCTCCTTACCTTGTATTCCCCCCAGCACTTAAAACAGGGCTTGGCACATAGGAAGTGCTTAACAAATGCCATTATTATTATTATTATTATTATTATTTTACTCCAGTTCAAGTAGAGTGGTCACTGATTGAAAATGGTAAAAAAAAAAAAAAAAAAAGTATTTGTTAAGCACTTACTATGTACCAGGAACTGGTCTAAGCGCTGGAGTTAGATACAAGGTAGTCAGGTTGGGCACAGTCCCTGTCCCACATGGGGCTCACAGTCTTAATCCCCATTTTACAGATGAGGTAACTGAGGCACAGAGAAGTGAAGTGATTTGCCCAAGGTCACACAGCAGACTAGTGGAGGAGCTGGGATTAGAACCCAGGTCCTTTGACTCCCAAGCCCATACTCTTGCCACTAGGCCATGCTACTCCCCAAGAGGAGAACCAGCAGCAGCAGTAATAATTGGAAAAAATCCCCGGAGACTGGTGGAACGGAGGCAGAAATAGCCGTCTCTTTTTGAGCCCACTGGGTAAGGCACAATCAAAAGTGCCCGTGTTTAGCCCTCTGGATCAAGTGGTCCTGGGGCAGGAGCTAGGGAGAAGCGTCTGCTCTGTTGGGCAAGAGAAAAGATGTTTCTGGGTGCCAGGAAACCAATAGTCAAGTAACTGTTGCCTGCCGCCTTTTTCCCTCCACCTCTAAGTCCATCGTACCTGTTGAGTTTGGGCCAACGTTGTCCTGAATTCAGGCTTCCCTGTGGTGGTGGCAGCAGCAGCTGACTCTCACTGACTCCTGACCCCAAAGACCTCAGAGAGGCAGCTTGGGGGTGGCCTAACAGCTTCTCACCGTGGCCCTCTTCCTCAGGAAAGTAGCTGTTGTATTGTCACAAGCTGAAGGATTGGGGCCAGGCCAGGATCCCCTTCAGAACCTCTGCCTCTGGTCATGGGTTCTAATCCTGGCTCTGCCACTTATCAGCTGTGTGACTTTGGGCAAGTCACTTAACTTCTCTGAGTCTGTTACCTCATCTGTAAAATGGGGATTAAGACTGTGAGCCCCACGTGGGACAACCTGATCACCTTGTATTCTCCTTAACTTCTCTGAGTCTGTTACCTCATCTGTAAAATGGGGATTAAGACTGTGAGCCCTGTGTGGGACAACCTGATCACCTTGTAGCCTCCTTAACTTCTCTGAGCCTGTTACCTCATCTGTAAAATGGGGATTAAGACTGTGAGCCCCATGTGGGGCACTCACCTTGTATCCTCCTTAACTTCTCTTAGTCTGTTACCTCATCTGTAAAATGGGGATTAAGATTGTGAGCCCCGTGTGGGACAACCTGATCACCTTGTATCTTCCCCAGTGCTTAGAGCAGTGCTTCACATGCAGTAAGCACTTAACAAATGCCATCATTATTATTATTATAATTATTCAGGAGTCCCTAGCACTGTATTAAGGGGATAGGGCAGAACACACATTTAGCAGACTAATGTCGGGACAAAGAGCAATGGATAGTGGATGGCACTTCTGATGGAGAAGGAGAATGGTGTAGTGGATAGAGCACAGACCCGGGAATCAGAAGGTCATGAGTTATAATCCAGGCTCTACCACTTGTCTGCTGTGTGACCTTGGGTAAGTCACTTCACTTTGCCTCAGTTACCTCATCTGGAAAATGGGGATCGAGACAGTGAGCCCCAGGTAGGACAGGGACTGTGTCCAACCTGATTTGCTTGTATCCACCCTAGAGTCTGGTACATTAGAGAAGCAGCATGGCTCAGTGGAAAGAGCACGGGCTTGGGAGACAGAGGTCATGGGTTCGAATCCCAGCTCCACCACTTGTCAGCTGCATGGCCTTGGGCAAGCCACTTAACTTCTCTGTGCCTGTTACCGCATCTGTAAAATGGGGATTAAGACTGTGAGCCCCACATGGGACAACCTGATCACCTTGTATCCCCCCAGCACTTAGAACAGTGCTTTGCACATAGCACTTAACAAATACCATTATTATTATTATAGTGAGCACTTAACAAACACATTATTATTATTATTATTGTTTTCAGTTAGACAACATTCATATCCAGCAGCTTTGGCACACATTCTGGCCACACCATGAGATTGACCTGACCTTGGCCTCCTGTAATTCCCGTGACCTCAGGGGAGCCCCCAGAAACCACGTAACCCCACCTGTAACCTCAGGCAACCTTCTTCCTGAGAGATTGAGGAGGGATTGAGGCAGGGAGGGATTGAGACTCTGGGGAGAAATGAACCAACCCCTTTGCAGATATGTGTGTATTCTTGTGCTTTTGCATCTAGGTTTGTGATTGCTAGCATGCATATAGGTAATTACAGTTTTGTAACACACCCCCTGAGAGAAAGTAAGCACATGGTTAATTAAGGCCTGGGGTAGCTGTACTTTTATAAATTAATCAATAGCATTTACTGAGCACCATCTGTGTGCAGAGCATGGTACTAAGCACTTGGGAAAGAACAGTATAATTAATAGACATTAATCTCTGTCCTCAAGGAGTTTGCAGTCATGTCATGAATTCTACCACATCCAAAAATAAGTGTGAAGGACTCAAAAGCTAGGGATTTGGCATGAATTCAAGATAGTTTAGGAACTTGCTACAAATGAACAAATAAATGCCACTGCACGATTGACTGAACACAGACATCGTAAGAATCACAGTCCGGTGTAGCCTTCTTAGGAGCTCAGACCAGATTTGGAAGCATCAGTCAATCAATCACATTTGTCAAGTGCTTACTGTGTAGAGAACATTGCACAAAGCCCTTGGGGGAATGCAATATAGGCATGTTCCCTGTGCATGATAATTCAGCTTGATTTCAGTAGGGGAAGTGAAGAGGACTGAGCAAGAAGCTAGAAACAACTCTTTATCCTGGGCAGAGAGCTGAGGATGTCCTTCAAGTACATTTCTTGTACTTCAGCTCTTAGTATCTTGTTTACAACATCTTTCAACAAGAGGTTCCAGATGGCATCCGGTGATATAGGTGCTAATAAAAGTAGGTAGGGAGCAATCAGGCCGTTTTGGAAATCCTTTTCCCAGGCATCAAGGACTGCAGACAAGTGATGGCCTCTGCCTGGGGAGAGGTAAGGGATCCTACCACATTTTCCTAGTAATTGAATGATTTGGGGAGCCTCTATTTGGTCCTTAAGCCATTAATCTGACTAGGGAACATAGATCTTTGGGGAATCAAAGAGAGGATTTGGGATACATCTTCCATGGTCAGGGCAGTGCCTGGAGCAGGGAGGAGAATTCAGAATTGTCCGTGGCCCCCAGAATCAAATTGTCTCTGTTTTGAATTTCAACGGATTCAATTGGAAGCACTAAATACTACTTCTTCCAAGTAGTCTTCCTCCATTAATTCACCCCAGTCACCCCAACTCCACATCCACCCTTTACGCTTACATGTTTTATCTCTATCCTCAACACTTAATGCACACATGTATTTATAGGTATTTGTATATTAACATATTTTTTTGTACCTTGAAGGATTTATTCAGCTATTTAATCTGCTATATTTGACTACATCCTACTCTGTTCTTGGTCTGCCTCTTGCTCCCTGTCATTTGTAGACAATTTTTGTCTGTCTCCCCCATTAGACTCTAAGCTCATTGAGGGCAGGGAAAGTGTCTTGCTTGTGTTGTAATCTCCCAGGTGTTCAATAAAGTGCTCTGTGGTCAGTAGGCAGTGAGGAGAAGGGAAGGGTTGAGAGGATAGGAGGGGAGATGAAAAGCAGAAGGTGGGGAGAGGAAGGGCAGAGAGTATGAGAGAGAAGGTGAAGGGAAGAAAGAAAGGGAGAGGAGGAGAGGGAAGAGAGGGAAATCAATTTTTGATAAGCCAGGATTGTCAGAGGTTGGTCTCTTGCCTCTCTTGAGCAGGGTCATCACTCCTGAGATGACAGGAGAATGTGTATCTACCAATCAATTTTATTTATTGAGCACTTAATGTTTGCATAGCACCATACTAAGTGCTTGGTAGAATGCAATATGAAACTTGGTAGACTCATTTGCTACCCACACTGAGCTTACAGTCTAGAGGGGGAGACAGACATTATATTAATATAAATAAATTCTGGATATGGATATGTGTTGTGGGGCTGATGGGAAAGGCCAAGGATTTCTGTTCTCCACAGGTGAGTCTACATCCAAGTATAAGGGAGACACAGAAGGGAGCGGGAGGAGAGGAAATGAGGGCCTAGTTGGAAAAAATGTCTTGGAGGACATGCACCTTCAGTAAGGCTTTGAAGGTGGGGAAATCAATCAATCGTATTTGTTGAGCGCTTACTGTGTGCAGAGCATTGTACTAAGCGCTTGGGAAGTACAAGTTGGCAACATATAGAGACAGTCCCTACCCAACAGTGGGCTCACAATCTAGAAGTAGTTGATTGTCCATCCAATGTGAAGAGGGAGAGCGTTGCAGGCCAGAGGCAGGACATGGGTGAGAGGTTGGTGGCGAGATAGACGAGATTGCGGTAAAGTGAGTAGGTTGGCATTAGAGCAGCAAAGTGTGCAGGCTGAGTTGGGTTGGGTAGAGCAGTGGGGTCAGGTAGGAGGGGACAAGGTGAATGAGAGCTTTAAAGCCTATGGTAAGGAGTTTCTGTTTGATGTGGAGGTGGATATTATTAATGATAATAAAAATTATCATTATTATGATAATATTGAGAAGCAGCATGGCTAGTGAGAAGCAGCATGGCTCAATGGAAAGAGCACGGGCTTTGGAGTCAGAGGTCATGGGTTCAAATCCCGGCTCCGCCACTTGTCAGCTGTGTGACTTTGGGCAAGTCACTTAACTTCTCTGGGCCTCAGTTACCTCATCTGTAAAATGGGGATTAAGACTGTGAGCCCCCTGTGGGACAATCTGATCACCTTGTAACCTCCCCAGTGCTTAGAACAGTGCTTTGCACATAGTAAGCCCTTAATAAATGCCATTATTATTATTATTATTACGATATTTAAGTGCCTACTTTGTGCCAAGCACTGTTGTAAGCACTGGGGTAGATACAAGGTAATCAGGTTGTCCCATGTGGGACTCACAGTCTTAACCCCCATTTTACAGATGAGTTAACTGAGGCACAGAGAAGTTAAGTGGCTTTCCCATGGTCACACAGCAGACAAGTGGCAGAGAGAGGATTAGAACCCATGTCCTCTGACTCCCAAGCCCGTGCTATTTCCACTAAGCCATGTTGAGAAGTGGAGAATCACAGACCAAATATTTTTGTTAAAAAAAAAAATGATCTGGCAGCAGAGCGAAGTAAGGACTGGAGTGGGCAGAGACAGGAGGCAGAGAGATCAGCAAGGAAGCAGATGCAGTAGTCAAGGTGGGAAAGGATAAGTGCATAGATTAATGTGGTAACAGTTTGGATGGAGAGGAAAGGGTGGATTTGAGTGTTGTGAAAGTTGAACCAACAGGATTTGGTGACACATTGAATATATGGGTTGAAAGAAAGAGAAGAGTCGAGGAAAATGCTAAGGTTTTATAGGCTTGTTAGATGGGTCAAATGATTTCAATCATCATCATTCCTTGTATCCTTCTATTCTAGAATACTGCTACCCACTGGGGAAGACTAGTGATGAAAAAAGCCTCAGAGAAGAGAAGGGGTGTGGAAAGACAATAGGAATGTCCGTAGACGGGAGTAGGATATTGAATACCGGTCCCCAAAATGTAGACTGTAGGGATGGTGGTCCCCAATGCCATCTTGATGTTGGCTCTCATGCAAGGCTTTCAAGGGGGAATTGAGGATTTAGTAGGGTTCTGATGGTCTCAGAGCCTGCACTGTGACACTATTGTTGCTGTCTTCATCTTCAGGGCCCTACATCCATTAGAAGAGATTGCTGGACACTGAAAGGTTTGCTCTCTCTGAAGGAGGGAAAACAGAAGACAGGTCATTTTTCCCAGAACGATTGAAAAGGTACCATACATATAGTGCTACTGATTATTTAAGTCATTCACTCATATTGAGCATTTATGGTGTGCAGAGCACTGTACTAAGCTCTTGGGAGAGTACAATAAAACACAGAGAGGACACATTCCCTGCCCACAGGTGGAAGAGCAGACTTCTTGAGCCACCTATTCTGTGCATCCAGGATCTTTGTTAAAAGTGGTGGCCCTAAATGAGTGATACATTGTTATCCAGTATTCCACAATAGAAAATGAATTTTTTTGCTCAAAATCCGGCACTGGGAGGAGAGGTCATCTTGAACCACAGGTTACAATCAATCTTAATCTTTCCAGAAGATAATTGGGGAAAAAGATAGTCTCAAGTTCATACTTCTCAGCAGGCTTCTCTTTCTCTCCCATCACTTCCACCCAGTAAGTTGTAATGTGACAGAATGATTATTTTTATTCATGAATGTGTCATCTTCACAATTACGTTAATCTACCTGCTTCCCAAAGGGATAAAGGTTTTCTAGCACAGGTATGATAGATAGTTTCTTCACTCAAGGACTGATTTTATGCTACTAATCCCATTTACCTACTGGTAACTCCAGATCTATATGGAATATAGATTGTAGTCATATTTCAGCCAGTGCTTTCAAATAGGCCATAAGCATCCCAGGGTCTGTACCACAGCGCATGAGGGTGCAGCTTCATTTCAAGACAAATGTTACCAGTATTGTCTCACCTCCTCTCTGCATGTTCTCTGCCTTTTGCTTTGCAATAAAGTTTGGAGTTATGTCCTTGGATAACTATCAAATGGATCAGAATTTACTCTCCCCAACCAGAAACATCATTAAAGTGCTACCAAATGTCTAGAAACAAATCTATCTTGACGGTATTGACTAGCTACCCAGAACATCAGATGCATCACATCTGGATGCAAATTCAAATCCCTTTGGATATATTTTCCAGACAAAAGTCTGAAATGTCTTTTTAATGTACACAGTACACCAATAAGACAATGTAAAGCCTACATTAGTTTGATGTGCATTCTTTCCATGGCCACAGGACACTTCTAGTCTTCCCAACCAGAAGATGCTTCATTAGAGTGAATACCACTAACTCAAAGCCAGCCGTGGTAGATGTCTGAATGATTGGTACCCAGGTTCTAATCTTTAAATAGAAAAGGTATCCTTCAACCATATTGTACCTCTGCAAGAGGATCTCCCACCTGATCTCCAGTACCAGACTCTATGTAAGACTATTATGTGCAAATGTACTCCAAAGAACATTTAATGTAGCAGAAACAAATGCCGTCTCTCAAAAGGGGATTTCACTGGGGACTATGGAGACAGAATGACACTAATATGATTCAGATTAGCAACCTTTTGGAAACATTAAGTGGAGATAACACTTGTGCAGAGAGGAAGTAGGGTGATCTCAAACTTTATGGCTTTGAGGATTTAGGTTAGTTTAGGCTATGAGAAATAAAGATGAATCTGTACATTTCACCTTTCAAAATGTAGGAGACCCTGGAGTGGTTCTGGAATCAGCCTGGTCTAGTAGAAAAAGCACAGGCTTGGAAGTCAGAGGACCTGGGTTCTAATCCCAGTTCTCCACTTGCCTGTTGTGATACCTTCAGCAAGTCATTTATCTCTCCTATACCTTAGTTTCCTCATCTGTAAATGAGAAGTAAATACTTGGTCTCCCTCACTGCCCTAAACTGTGAGCCCTGTCTGGGACAGGGTTTGTGTCCAACCTGATTATTTGTATCTGCTCCAGTATTGAGTACAGTGCTTGGAATGTAGTAAACACAAGATACCACAATTAATATTATAGGAGAATAGAGGGGACAGTGCCTAGCAGTTTCTTTCTGACATTTAGTCTCTGGGCCTTGGAACTCCAGAGCCCATAATAACTATGGTATTTATTAAACTCTTACTATGTCCCAGGCACTCTACTAATCACTGGAGTGGATACCAGCCCCTGAGGCTACCAGGACAAGAAGTATGTTGAGACAACTACTTGTTATGGAAAAAGTAGAGTAATGGATCCACTCACCTGCCATAGAGTGCTCTGAGGTAAGAGCAACTATTAGAAATGTAACACAATGACAACATCATTTATACTGATGGGGCTGAATTTCAATCTCTAAGTCCACCTTTTCACAGACCAGAATCATCATCATAGTAGTAATAATATGTATTAAGCCCATTCTGTATGCAGAACACTAAGGAAAAAACTACACAGATGAGGATTAGACACAGTTCCCTGGCCCCCTGAAAGGGGGCTCACAATCTAAAAATAAGGCAGGGGTGGAGGGGTGGTGACAGATGCATATGTAGGGAAAGATGAAGCACTATCAGAGCCAGGATGCTGGTAAATTCAAAAACAGTAGTGCCCTATGGCCAGAGGAGTCAAGCTGCAGGCTCATCTTGGCTCAGACCAACAGTTCCAACTACAACCATATCCACGACCTTCTGAACACTCTAAAAATTGAGAAGACCACACTCTGCAGGAATTGTCCACCCTTTCCTGGGAAGGGAGTGGGGCCCAAAGGATTCTGGATGTTTTGGGGTTGTGCATCCTCTTGCTGGTGCCCCTGATGTCAGTCCAGTGTCAGAGACCAGGTGTGAGCCCATCCTGCAGGAGTTTTCTACTCCTTCCCAGGCTGGTGTGGGCACCAACAATATAATAATAGTAATAATAATAATGTCATTTATTAAGTGCTTACTATGTGCAAAGCACTGTTCTAAGCACTGGGGAGGTGACAAGGGGATCAGGTTGTCCCATGGGGGACTCAGTCTTAATCCCCATTTTACAGATGAGGTAACTGAGGCGTAGAGAAGTTAAGTGACTTGCTCGAAGTCACACAGGTGATAAGTGGTGGAGCAATGATTAGAACCCATGACCTCTGACTCCAAAGCCTGTGCTCTTTCCACTGAGCTACAACCCCTCCACTGTGCCCACCCCCAACCTGGGTCACCGTTTTCCAAGATGGCTTTGTTTTTTTACCACCCGCCCCCCCCAACTCCGCGACTGCAGCTCGTCTCCCAAGCATGCGGTGGGCTTCTCCAAGGCCGAGGGACAGACGCCACTCGGGAAGGACATTATCTTCTGCCCTAGACTGTAAGTTCATTGCAGGCAAGGAACGTGTCTACCAACTTGGTTGTATTGTACTCTCCCAAGTGCTTAGAACAGTGCTGTGCACCCAGTAAGTGGTTATCAATGCCATTGATGAGTTAATTGATTCTTCATCTCTAAGCAGAGATGTCAAATACCTTAAGCAATCAATTTGGGTGATTTCATCATCATGGGGAACAGAAATAATGATAATAACTGGTATTTGTTAATGCTTACTATGTGCTAGGCACTGTACTGAGCACTGGGGTGGATACAAGCAAGTAGGGTTGGACTGTCCCAGTGAGGTTCACAGTCTCAATCCCCATTTCACAGATGAAGGAATTGAGCCCAGAGAATTGAAGTGACTTGTCCAAGGTCTCACAGCAGACAAGTGACAGAGCCAGGATTAAAAACCATGCCCTTCTGACTCCCAGGCTCTATCCACTATGTCAATCGTGCTAACAAATACCTACTATGTGCAGGGCACCAGTAAGAAGAGAAAATGCTGAAGAAATAGAGTTATTCTCCTCAAGGAGCTTGCAATCTAAGGAGGACAACAATTGTATGATAGTTCAGAGCGTGTGGGCATTAATAATTTTATTATAAATAGATACCTATATTATTAATTGTGGTATTTAAGCTCTTGCAGGGTGCCAAGCATTGTACACTGGGATAGCTACAAGTCAACCAGATTGGATGCAGTGTCTCTCCCACAAGGGGCTCACAGTCTAAGTAGGATGGAGTCTTTAAGCTCCAGCTCCAATGATAAACTCTAATAATAATAATACTTATGGTATTAAGTGCTCCCTATGTGTCAGGCACTGCAGTAAGCACTGCCGTGGATGCAAGCAAATTGGGTTAGACACAGTCCCTGCCCCACATGAGGCTCACAGTCTTTATCCCCATTATACAGATGAGGTAACTGAGGCACAGAGAAGTGAAGTGACTTGCTCCAGATCACACAGCAGACTAGTGGTGGAGCCGGCTAGACTGTGAGCCGGTTGTTGGGTAGGGACCGTCTCTCTATGTTGGTAACTTGTACTTCCCAAGCACTTAGTACAGTGCTGTGCACACAGTAAGTGCTTAATAAATACGATTGAATGAATGAAGTAAACTTGTCTCTAGATTGTAAACTCACCTCTAAACTGTAAGCTTGTTTCTAGACTGTAAGCTCATTGTGGTTAAAGAACCTATTTACCAACTCCATTGTTTTGTACTCTCTCAAGTGTTTAGTACAGTACTCTGTACACAGTAAATGCTCAATAAATATCACTGATTGATTGAGAACAGGTATTTAATCCCCATTTTTAAAGATGAGGAAACTCACAAACAGAAGTTAAGTGACTTATTACTAGATCTCACTGCAGACAAGTGATGGAGCTAGGATTAGAACCCAGGTCTTCTGACTCCCAGGGCCATGGTCTTTCCACTATTTCACATTGTTCTTTTTTATTTTAATGGCATTTATTAAGTGCTTATTATTTGTCAAGTACAGTTCTAAGCATTGGGGTAGATATAAGGTATTCAGGTTGGAAACAGTCCCCCTCCCACGTGGGGCTCACAATCTAAGCAGGAGTGAAAACAGGTATTTCATCCCCATTTTGCCACTGAGGAAGCAGGTCCAGAGAAGTTAAGTAATTTGCCCAAGATCACACAGCAGACAAGTGGCGAATCTGGGTTTAGAACCCACGTCCTCTGATTTCAAAGCCCGTGCTCTTTCCATTACAAAAATGTGAATGGTGAACCTTGAATTCTGAGGGAGGGTCAGGGTAGGGGGATTGATTAGGGAATTGCTTTGGAGGAGTTACTTTTGAAGAAAATAATTCTTTAGGAGGGTTTAAAAGGAGTGAAGGGATTTGATTGACAGAGATGTGGCAGGAGGGCACTCCAGCCTGGGGAAAATAATGAGCAATGGGTCAGTCAGGGAGAGTTTAAGCCAAGGCATAGTTGGAAGATTGGCTTGGGTGGAGCTTGGGTGACTCCAAGGTGGGATAGAAGAAGGGAAGAGCGCTGATATGAAAGAGGCAGAGAACTGATAAAAAATTTGGAAAGCTGCTGGTCAGGAGTTTTTATTTTAATAGTTTTTGAAGAGAGATGTGCTCCAATTGGTACTTAAGAAAGATATGTGCCACCACAGAGTGAAGGCGGGGGAGGGGGCTCTATGTGGGGAGAGAGTTAAGGAAGCTATTACAATCATTTATGGAGGTGAAGAGAGCATGTGTTAATGTGGTGATTTTCAGAGTAGCGAGGAAAGGGAGGATCCCCGAAAATTATGAGGGAAGAAGCAAAGGGAATTAAGGAATGATTAGAGGTTGGGGACGTACAATCATTTGGTTTAATCATTTTCATTACATAGTTGCTTCCTGCTTGGTGGTTCTGCCGTTTGAAAGAGGTTGTTTCCAAAGGGGGATGTAATCAGCAGATATCCATGTTCCTGCAAATACGGTAGTATAATGGTGACCCAATTGGCTTAGACTTAAACTCCCCAATGGTAGCAAAATACCATGTGTAAAGAGCCCCAAATCTGGGAAGGAGAGTCTATTGTTGAGAAATGGTTCCCTTTTATATTGTTCTAAAAGCAAGACTGGGGGCTCTTTATGCAAAGAAAATCGAGGGTTGGCGTAGATGTAATATTTAAAGACTTTTGAGCCATGTAGTGAACTCATACTTCTCCCTTCTTCCCCTGCTTCCGCACTGCAAACAAATCCCCTTCCTAATAATAATAATAATAATAATAAAAACAATAATAATAGCAATAATAATTATGTTATGTGTTAAGTGCCCCCTATGTGCCAAGCATTGTTCTAAACACTAAGGTAGGTTACAAGATAATCAGGTCCCACAGTCTGTGGGAGGGAGAACAGGTATTGAGTCCCCATTTAACAGTTGAGGAAACTGAGGTACAGAGAAGGTAAGTAGGTAAGTGACTTGGCCAAGGTCACACAGCAGGTAAATGTCAGAGCTAGGATTAGAACTCAGGACTTCTGACTCCCAGGCCCATGTTCTTTCCACAGGGCAACACTGCTACTCATGCTGCATTCTTTCCCAGTCAATCAATCAATCAATCGTATTTATTGAGCGCTTACTGTGTGCAGAGCACTGTACTAAGCGCTTGGGAAGAACAAGTTGGCAACATATAGAGACGGTCCCTACCCAACAGTGGGCTCACAGTCTAGAAAGGGGAGACAGAGAACAAAACAAAACATATTAACAAAATAAAATAAATAGAATAGATATGTACAAGTAAAATTAATAGAGCAATGAATACATACAAACATATATACATATATACAGGTGCTGTGGGGAAGGGAAGGAGGTAAGGCAGGTGGGATGGAGGGGGGAGGAGGGGGAGAGAACGGAGGGGGCTCAGTCTGGGAAGGCCTCCTGGAGGAGGTGAGCTCTCAGTAGGGCCTTGAAGGAAGGAAGAGAGCTAGCTTGGCGGATGGGCAGAGGGAGGGCATTCCAGGCCCGGGGGATGACGTGGGCCGGGGGTCGATGGTGGGACAGGCGAGAATGAGGCACGGTGAGGAGATTAGCGGCAGAGGAGCGGAGGGTGCGGTCTGGGCTGGAGAAGGAGAGAAGGGAGGTGAGGTAGGAGGGGGCGAAGCGATGGAGAGCCTTGAAGCCAAAGGTGAGGAGTTTCTTCCTGATGCACAGATTGATTGGTAGCCACTGGAGATTTTTGAGGAGGGGAGTAACATGCCCAGAGCGTTTCTGGACAAAGAAAATCCGAGCAGCAGCCTCCCCAACTCCCGTCCATCTCTGCGAGCAGACTAATCTGGCCTCCACTGAGCTCCAGCAACTGGAGAGTAGGATAAGCAGCATGGCGTAGTAGATAGAGCACGGGCTTCGGGGTCAGAAGGTCATGGGTTCTAATCCCATCTCTACCACGTGTCTGCTGTGTGACCTTGGACAAGTCATTTTACTTCCCAGTTCCTCAGTTCCCTCATCTGTAAAATGAGGATTGAGACTTTGAGCTCCATGTGGGACAGGAACTGTCCAACCTGATAAACTTGTATAAACCCCAGTGCTTAGGACAGTGCCTGGCACATAGTAAGCACTTAACAAATACCATAATTAATTAATTACAGAGAATTCTATGTAGTAGTGATTAGCCCCAGAAAAGCTACTGGGTTGCTTGTGCCTCTCCAGTGAAGAGAAGGATGACTCAGAAGGTCAAGATTCTGACCTGTAGGAAGAAGGCAGGGATGAAGAGGGATTGACCTGGTTGGCTTGAGAAGCTGTGTGGCCTAGTGGAAAGAGCATGGGGCTGGAAGTCAGAGGACCTGGATTCTAATCCTGCCAGTTGCCCAAGGTCACATTACTTAACTACTGTGTGCTTCAGTTCCCTCATCTCAAAAAGTAGATTAAACATCTATTCTCCCTCCTTCTTAGACTGTGAGTCCCATGTGAGACCTGACTATCTTATATCTACCCCAGGCCCTTAGTACAGTGCTTGGTCCATAGTAAGCACTTAATACCACAATTATTATTATTAATATTGGCCCAGGGCTGGCTGTGTAGGAACAGACTTTTCTAGTGCAGTTTTCCTACAATGCTCTGCATTGATTGTTCAACACTAAACCAGTGCCTTAGGGAGAGACACAAGCAGATGTCCCTGAATGCATTTACCAAGAGTCTTAGGGGCCAGTTTCCTTGTTTGCCTTTGGATCTCATATTTGTGCTCAACTCTACTGGTGGAGTTGCCCGTTGAAATGAAGGTTAAACCACTTGGAAAGGGCAAGTTTGAACACAGTCCTATTAGAATGCCTCATTGGCAGTAACTGCTCTGTACTAAGTACTGGGAAAAAGTATACAGGTGGGAAATAGACACGGACCATGTCTCTCGAGGGGTTCACATTCTATGACTATAGAAGATGGGGGAGGACTGGAGACAGGACACATCAGGAGGATTGAAACACTAAAACATCAAAATGGCACAAAGGACAAGGACAGATAGGCAGTACCCAAAATAAAAACAAAAGTTAGTAGAGAGCTGTGGATAAGAGGAGCAGCATTTCTGTTTGCGATTCAGAGGTCACTGCAATGACTACCGCAGTCACTAGCTTTCCTGAGGTTCTGGTGAAGCTTCAGGCTGCAGGTGCTGGTCTCACTCCTGCTGGGGCAGTGACTAAAAGGCAGGAGGGATCTCTTCAGTGGTGCAGAGGGGAGCTGGTGCCAGCCTTAGTTGGTAGGGAGGGCAGGAAAGGTTGTAATGAGAACGGAGAGAGGTCTTGTTGGCTATGGCAGGGCAAAAGAAGCCAAAATATGTATGATTTTTCCACTCACTTCCCCTAAACTGCCCAGCCTTTTACGGAACACTTTGGTTGACTCATTTTACTTCCAATTGGCGTACTAATGGACATCACCGTCCGCACCCATGTTGTTCTATGAAACCATCTAATGTGTTGATTGTCCGGAAATTAGCTTGATTCGCATCTGAAAATTGCTAGTGATTAGCTGATTATAGTGTGGATTGAGTTCAGATTGCTACCAAAAGCTGCTGGAGTCACACTAAAATTTATTCCACTTCAGTTTGCTGCCAGTTCTCACATTAGGAAAAAAATAAACTTCTATTATCACATCATACTGTGCCTTTTCTTGAAATATGCATTCTTGTGTCTTACTTTTCACCTACCCACTAGGTTAAGAGGTCTAAAACAAAATCCCTTGAATCATTAAAAGATAAAAATGGCACTCTGAGTATTCTTTCAGTAACTGCAATTTTCCCAATAAGTATATTGTTGTTGTCATTGTAATAGAAAGAAAAAAAAGAGGCTCACTCCCACTGCATTGTCCTGAAGCTTTCCTACTTAAGAGTGATGACAGACTTGGAAAATAAGTATGCTTGAATAAATAGGACAAAAATGTCAAAAACTGCAGCAGCATATACATCTGCTGGAATAATGACTTTCTAAATCTGACTTCTTGGCGCATGGAAAAATTCTAGGGACTTGAAAAATTTTGTATGGTTTGTGCAGAGGAAATGCTGTACTAAGACTGAAGACTCTAAGCATGGAGGATAATCAGTTGCTAGTATTACCTAAGAAAGTACTACACACAATAATGTATAAGTTTACCCCATTGTGCTAGCATTTGGGAGACTATGATAAAATTAAGCACTGAAGGGTGTAAGCTCCTTGTGGGCAGGTAATGTGCTTACCAACTCATATTATACCCTCCCAAACACTTAATACAGCACTCTGCACACAGTAAGTGCTCAATCAATACCACTGATTAATTGATTGACCTTCACTGCTCTTAAGGAGCTTACATTCTAATGGGGGAGATGGGTAGTTACAAATTATTTACAAATAGATGGAGCAGGAGGAATAACAGAGAGACAGCTGGCAATAGGAAGAGTAGGATGAGATGAAAAGAGGTAGTATCGATTGAATAAATGAGAATTCATTAAGGGATGAGTGACTTTTGGACATGATTTGGGATGGTGGAAAAATAAATAGGAAACACTTTCCAGAAGAAGTATGTCTTAGCATATTTTTGAAGAAAAAGAGGGACAGATGTGGCCTAGAGGGTTTGAAAAGAGACAGTGTTCCAAGCAGGAGGAAGGGCAAAAGGATGGAGTCAGTGGCAGAAGAGTCAACAACAAGCTAGACTGTAAGCTTATTGCAGGCCTGAAATGAGACTGTTTATTATTTTATTCTACTCTCCCAAGTATTTAGTACATTGCTCTGTACACAATAAGAAAATAATTGAATGAATGAACTAGAAAGAGTATATTGGTAGCTCTGAAGAACCTGAGCTGGGAAACAGCATAGAGAATCAATATGAAGAAGGAGAAAGTTAAAAGACACTGGCCAAGAATTTCTGTCCACACACTAGCTGAAAATTATTTGGCTTCACTTACTCATATCTAGTGAATTGAGTAATATGGTAGCATCTTTGGAAGCTTTGTATTTGCACAGGGACATCTTGGGAATCGTCACAGGGTAAGATGTCACAACTTTGCTCTGAGTCTTTGCAAATCACATCCCACCCTTGCAGCTTCATAATTTCTGGAGCTCTGAGTGGGACTGGATTCCACACATTGCTAAGACTAGGGGAGAAAGGCAGGAAAGCGAGAAAGAAAATGAGATCAAGGGAGCCAGAGAGCAAAATGAGGGAACAAAGAGATCCAGATCCTGACTACAAATTGAAAGGAAGAGAGAGAATAAAGAGACAGAGATGAGAGGTAGAAAGAGGAGGAAGCAACACATGTTCAAAAATATATTTACACAAGCTGACACATAGTCAAGTACTTATTCAATTGTCTTTTGCTCAGCACAGCCAACCAGCAGAAGCAAGAAATGAGGAGGGAAAGAAGCATATCTCTCCCCTACTGTGGCCTCTTTGCCTCTAGTCAGTCAGTCAACTCTATTGAGTGCTTAATGTGTGTAGAACACTGTGCTAAGCACTTGGGAGAGTACAATATAACAGATGCATTCCCTGCCCATAACAAATAGGCTGTAAGCTCACTGTAGGCAGGAAACGTGTCTACTAACTTTGTTATATTGTATTCTCCCAAGCCCAGTGCTTTGTACTTAGTAAGTGCTCAATAAATATCATTGATTTATTGATTTCCTTGTGGTAATGAGACAATCTTATCTCTGCTCTGGGCACTCTGATGCTAGGACTGTTCCTTGAAGGCTCCAGGTGCTGGGGGATTAGGTACAGGTTTCCAACCTGTAAACCTCCAGAGACAACCCCTGGCAGCAATGGGCCAGAGGAAGCCATTCCATATCAATTAATCAATTGTATTTTTTATTAGCATTATTATTACTACTAATAATAATTGTAGTATTAGGCACTTACCAAGTACTGGGATAATTACAAGATAATCGGGTTGGACATGGTCCCTGTCCCACATAGGGCTTATGGTATTAATCCCCATTTTACAGATGGGGTAAATGAAGCATAGAGAAGTGAAGTGACTTGCTCAGAGTCCCACAACAGACAGCTGCTGGAGCTGGGATGAGAACCCATGCTCTTTCCACTAGGCCACGTTGCTTTTAATTTGTGGAGCACTTACTGTGTGCAGAGCTTTGTACAAAGAGCTTGGGAGTGTACAATGTAACAGAGTTGGTAGATGAATTTCCTGACCAAGAGGCATTTACAGTCTAGAGGGGGTGACAGACATTGAAATAAATTATGGATTACATGGGGTTTAGGGAGGGGTGAATTCAGGGTTCAAGTCTAAGATTAAGGGTGACACAGAAGGGAGAGGGAGTTGGGTAAATGAAGGCTTAGTCAGGCAAGGCCTCTGGGAAGAGATAATAATAGTATTGTTAAGTGCTTACTATGTGCCAAGCACTGTTCTAAGCACTGGGATAGATACAAGGTAATCAGGTTGTCCCACATGGGGCTCACAGTCTCAATCCCCATTTCACTGATGAGGTAACTGAGGCACAGAGAAGTTAAGTGACTTGCCCAAAGTCACACAGAGGGTACGAGGCAGACCTGGGGTTGGAACCCACAGCCTCTGACTTCCAAGCCTGTGTTCTTTCCACTAAGCCATGCTGCTTCTCATGTGATGTGATTTTAATAAGGCTTTGAAGGTGGGGAAAGTGATTTTTCTGTCAGTTATGAAGGGGAAGACAGTTTTCAGAGGGAGGACTAAAGCAAGGGGTCGACAACAAGGCAGGTGAAATTGAGGTACAGTCAGTAGGTTGGCACTAGAGGAGTCAAGTGGACATGCTGGGTTGTAGTAGGAAATCAGAGAGGAAAGGTAGGAGAGGACAAAGTGATGGAGCTTTAAAGCCAAAGCTAAGGAGTTTCTGTTTGTTCTGGAGTTTGAGTGGGGAAATATGAACTATAGATATATATATATATATTTTTTTTTTGAAAAATGATCCCAGCAATAGAGTGAAGTATAGACTGGAGCTGGGGAGAGACAAGAGGTAGGGAGATCAGCTGGGAGGCAGATACAGTAGTCAAGGTGGGATAGGAGCAGTGTGGAAAGAAGTAGCAGTATCAGAGGAGGAACACTTGCTCTCACTTCCTCTCCCTCTTTCTTCCTTTCTCTCTCTCCCCTTTTCTTAGGCCCTCTCTCTCCCTCATTCCTCTTTCTTCCCCCATCCCCCTCTACTTTTCTTTCCCTCTTTCTTTCCCTCTCTTCCCCTTTAGTTCCCTCTCTCTATCCCCTTCTCCCCATATCTTTCCCTCTCTCCCATTCTCTCCCTCTCCCCCTTTCCCTCTTTCTTCCCTTCCTCTCTCCCTCTCTTTCTTTCCCTTTCTCTCTCTTCCCTTCCTCTATCTCTCCCCATTCCTCCAGCCCACCCTTACTTTCTTTCCCCTCTACCTTTTTCCCCCACCTCCCCGCCTCCTGAAAGTGCTACCTTCCTAACCCATTTGGGGTTTCAGGAAGTTTGTTTTCCTTATTTCTTGGATCAAAATGCCAGGATAACCCAAATCCTCACACCTTCTTTGTAGGATGTACAAAAATTGGCCAAGGCCCTGCTTCATGGGATCCCTTGGCTGTAGAGCCCTGCAGGAGTCCCCCTCTTCCCTCCCTTATCATCACTGCTATCATCCCCTATCATCAAGAGAAGCAGCGTGGCTCAGTGGAAAGAGCCTGGGCTTTGGAGTCAGAGGTCATGGGTTCAAACCCCAGCTCTGCCAATTGTCAGCTGGGTGACTTTGGGCAAGTCATTTAACTTCTCTGTGCCTCAGTTCCCTCATCTGTAAAATGGGGATTAAGACTGTGAGTCCCCCATAGCACAACCTGATCACCTTGTAACCTCCCCAGCACTTAGAACAGTGCTTTGCACATAGTAAGCACTTAATAAATACCATCATTATTATTATTATCACCATCACAGTGCCAGTGACCTGGTCCCTGCAGGAGCAAAGATGATGGGTGGGGGAAAGACAAGAATCTTACCAATCTTCTGAGTACTGGTAGTTACTTTTACTCGGCACTGGGATAATGAGGGAAGAGGGAACTAGGAAGCTTGGAAAGAGCATGGGCCTGGGAGTAAGAGGACCTGAGTTCTAATCCCTGCTCAGCTGCTGGGTGAACTTGGGGAAGTCATTTCACTTCTCTGTGCCTCAGTTCTCCTGTTCTCCCTCTTACTTAAAACTGTGAGTCCCATGAGATACAGGGATTGTGTCCAACCTAATTACCTTGCATCTATCCCAGCGCTTCAAACAGTGCTTGAAACATAGTAAGGGTTTAACAAATGCCATTTAAAAAGAAAAGCAGGTATGAGACAGGAAGCCATTTACTTGGTAGAGTATTAAGTTAACTCCTCATATCAATACAGTAAGAGACAGATGCTCATGAGGAAAGCACTCCCCTCTAGAGGAAATTAGTGTGATGCATCAATTATTTACCTGAAAACTTATCTGAACCAGTAAAGGAGAAGCCCAGTAAAGAGAGGAGGCAGGAGAAAGTGCCATGAGGGAGAAGACAGAGAGAGAAGGGAGAAATTGTGTTTTAAAAGAGAGGTACATCAATCAGTTGTATTTAATGAGTGCTTGCTGTGTACAGAGCACTATACTGTGCATTTGGGAGAGTATCATATGACAGATTTGGTAGTCATGTTCCCTGCCCAGAGAACAAAATGAGTTTATAGTCTAGAGGGATGGGTAGGCTCTAAATAAATACATTTGCTTTTGAAAAAGATGATGGTAGAAAATCAGCTTTAACAGTCTTATGGCTATAAATACAAACTTAGTGGCATAAACGTGATTACAATTCACCTCTCTATAATGTTTATGTGTCATGGGCATGTTAATGGTTTTAATCCACTTCATCTTTGAATCTGTATGTTTTTGGATCCCTGCCAAATATACTATAACTACATTATCTACATTTTTAACTCCATATGTGAATGGCCTCAAAAGGGACATTGAGGATTTAACTGAAAAATTCAAAATCTTGTTAAAAAGAGAGAGGATTTTGTCCTAGTTTGTAGTTTTTAAGAGGCTGTCTTAGAACTTTCAGGTCTGTTTCTGAATGCAGTGTGATGATTTATATTAGTGGCCCTTCAGCTTTCAGTTTTGCATGTTTTCAGAAGGTATTTGGTACAGATTTCTGAACTCAAATGTGCTTTCCTTTAATTAGTGAAGAATAATCTGTAAATAACTTCCAAATTTTCACCAGAAAACTAAAGTATAGAATATCCCCTTCTGGGAATATTTTAATATCAACAACAACTGAATTGATTGAGCAACAGAGCAGTGTTGTGGGTCCCTGGAGAATGCAGTAATAAAAAAATCATGGCCATAGCCCACAAGAAGCTTTAAGTCTAATGGAAGAGGCAGTAACCTAAATTAATATACATGCACCAATGAGACAATGGTGAATAAATAAATTAATAACAAAGCAGTATGACCTAATGCACAAACCTGGGTGTTAGAGGACCTGGATTCCAATCCTGGCTCTGCCATGTACCTGCTGTGTGACCTTGGGGAAGTCGCTTAGCTTCTCTGTGCCTCAGTTCGCTCATCTGCAAAATGGTTTTTCCTCTTAGACTGTGAGCCCCATATGGAACCTGATTATCTTGTATCTACCCCAGCACTTAGTGTTCTGCACATAGTAAGCACTTAACAAAATACGATTGAATGAATGAATACCACAATCATCATCAAATGGATAGAGTATTGAGTGAACCGAAAGGAAGGTATAGGGATTGATCATGGAGTACTTTCTGGGATAGTTTGCTCTTTTGAAAGGCTTTGAACAGGGAGAGAAGCTGAAGGAAAAGTCATCCCAAAGCAAAGAGAAAGGTGTGAATAGTAGATTGGAGGTGGGAGTGCTGAGAGTGAGGGGTAGTAGTATTTATTAAGTGTTTACAGTGTGTAGAACACCTTACTAAGGAATGGGATAGAATTCGTGGTGGTGGGGGGGGAGGGAACTAAAAATCTAAGATAACTTGGAAGTTGGTCTTGAAGGAACAAAGAGCAAAAATTGGGAAGAGATCTGATAGGAAAGGTGAGGCTAGTTGAATAAGTAGCTAAGTATTGATACTTTGGAAAACAAAAGCCACTCAGTATGACCTGCACTTTTTCCATCCAGACAAGGCACTTGAATATTGTCTTTCCTTTCATATCTAGGATGACACCAGTTATTCTCTCTCTGGAACAGGTGAACTGCCCTACCTGCCTCCTCCCGAATCTCTCCTCTCAATCAATCAGTTAGTTGTATTTATTGAATGCTTACTGTGTGCAGAACACTGTCCTAAGTGCTTGGAAGAGTACAATATAAGACCTTTCCTGCCCACAGTGAGCTTATAGTCTAGAGTGGGAGACAGACATTAATATAAGTAAATTACAGATATGTAACTAAGTACTGTGGGGCTGGAGCTGGGGAATGAATAAGGGGAGCAAGTCAGGGTGACATTGAAGGGTGTGGAAGAAAAGGAAAAGAGGGCTTAGGGAAGGCTTCTTGGAGGAGATGTGCCTTCAATAAGACTTTGAAGAGGGGGAGAGTAATTGTCAGATATGAAGAGGGAGGGCATTTCAGATCAAAGGCAGGACATGGGTGAGAATTTGGCAGTGAGATAGATGAAATCAAGGTACAGTGAAAAAGTTGGCATTAGCGGAGTGAACATGAGGATTGGATTGTAGTAGGAGAGTAGTGAGGTGAGGTAGGTCGGGGCAAGGTGATTGAGAGCTTTAAAGCTGATGGTAAGGAGTTTCTCTTTGATGTGGAAGTGGATGGACAAACACAGAAGGTCCTTGAGGAGTGGGGAAACATGGTTTGGATGCTTTTGTAGAAAAATAATCCGGGTAGCAGAGAGAAACTGATTAGGCCAATCAGTTCATCCCTGGATATAGCTGATTAGGCCAATCAAAGCAGCGTGGCCTAGTGGCAAGAGCCCGGGCTTGGGAGTCACAGGTCATGAGCTCTAATCCCCACTCTTGTCACTTGTCAACTTTGTGACTTTGGGCAAGTTGCTTCACTTCTCTGGGCCTGTTACCTCATCTGTAAAATGGGGATTAAGATTGTGAGCTCCACATGGGATAATAGCTCACCCAGCACTTAGAACAGTGCATGGCACATAGTAAGTGTTCAACAAATACCATTATTATTATTATTATTATTATTATTGTTGTTGTTATTAACAAAACTGTAAGCTCCTTATGGGCAGGGTAGATGTCTACTAATTCTGTTATGCTGTACTGTCTCAAGCATTTAGTACAGTGCTCTTCACAAAGCGAACACTTAATAAATACCATTGATTGACTGATTTAACCCTTGTGCTGCTGTTGTTCCTTGGTTGTGATTGCCAACTTGTACTTCCCAAGCGCTTAGTACAGTGCTCTGCCCAGAGTAAGCGCTCGATAAATATGATTGAATGAATGAATGAATTAGGCCAATCAACCAGTTAGTGGTATTTATTGAGTGCTTAATGTGAGAAAACGACTGGAAGCTCCTTGTGGGAAGTGTATATGTCTATCAGTTCTATTATACTGTACTCCCCCAAGCATTCAGTACAATGCTCTGCACACAGTGAACACTCAATAAATATCATTAATTGATTGACTGATTTAACCCTTGTGCTGCAATTGATCCTTGGCTGTGGATAGGTTTCACCAAATGCAAGTTGGTACACATTTTCGCTCTTCTGACTGCCTTTCAAACTGAAGCACTGTTCTGATTATGAGAATTAATCATCTGTTATGAATAAAAAAAACCTTACTGAATAAAAGTGATCTTTGTGCTTCTGGGATACTCATTCAGATTTTAAAACTAAGAACCCATAGGGTATAAACTTGATGTAAAAAATTGAGACTTCTAAAAATCTCAGTGCCAATATTAGTCTCTGCATCAGAATTAGGAATAAAATACATTTGCATTTGAAGTTTGGTTTTTTCCCCTTTTAAAACATCTTAATCCCATAAGATTATATAGGGGAGTGTTATATAGGGAACTGTTTACTGGGTTTTAACTTTAGTTAGACTTAAGTTACAGCAATAAAATTCAATTTCTTGAACAGTTCTTGTTCATATTAGATGAGGACAGCTGGCTTATTCCACCTTCTTTTCGTTTTTAATGTGGCCACTTCTTTTGAATTTGCCATTTAGAATCCCACTGACTGAATGATTCAAGTGCATGGAATGATCCTCACAGTTTGTAAAGTTGGAAGAGTTGGCTAGAGGAGTAGACTTTGACGCCATCTTCTAGAGTCATGGTTGCGTATTTTTCAGGATGGCTATGAAGAATCAGTCAAAGAACCCTGGACTCAGTATCCAGACCAGCTTTCCACAGTATTGGGAAAACAATATGACCTGGCTCCTAGACCTTTTCTTTTTCATTCCTGGTGTCTGTCACTGTGGGGTCATGTGAATGACATATTGCTTATGTTTTAGAGGTAGATGGGGTTAAGAAAGCTTCCGCTGAACAGTGGCCTTCCTATCAACCCAACAGTGATGGTATTTAAGTGATTACTATGTGTCAAACAACGTTCTAAGTGCTGAGGTAGATGCAAGCTAATCAGGTTGGACTCAGTCCCTGTCCTACATAGAGAAGCAGCGTGGCTCAGTGGAAAGAGCATGGACTTTGGAATCAGAGGTCATGGGCTCTATTCCCGGTTCTGCCACTTAGCTGTGTGACTTTGGGCAAGTCACTTAACTTCTCTGTGCCTGTTACCTCATCTGTAAAATGGGGATTAAGACTGTGAGCCCCATGTGGGACAACATGATCACCTTATATCCCCCCCCAGCGCTTAGAACAGTCCCTTCAAAGCCCTACTGAGAGCTCACCTCCTCCAGGAGGCCTTCCCAGACTAAGCCCCCTCTTTCCTCTCTCCCTCCTCCCCCTCCCCATCCCCCCATCTTACCTCCCTCCCCTCCCCACAGCACCTGTATATATGTATATATGTTTGTATGTATTTATCATTCTATTTATTTTACTTGTGCATATTTATTCTATTTATTTTATTTTGTTAATATGTTTTGTTTTGTTGTCTGTCTCCCCCTTCTAGACTGTGAGCCTGCTGTTGGGTAGGGACTGTCTCTATATGTTGCCACCTTGTACTTCCCAAGCACTTAGTACAGTGCTCTGCACACAGTAAGCGCTCAATAAATACAATTGAATGAATGAACATAATAAGTGCTTAGCAAATACCATCATTATTATTATAGGGCTCACAGTCTTAATCTCCATTTTACAGATGAGGTAACTGAGGTACATAGAAATTAAGTGACTTGCCCAAGGTCACAGCAGACAAGTGGTGGAGCTGGGATTAGAACCCAGGTCTTTCTGACTCCCAGTACTGTGCTCAGGCCTGCTGGGGACAAATTTCAGGACACAATTTCAGGTAGAGGCAGAGAGCAGTGGATTTAACAAGAGGGAAAGGTTAAGGTCAACACATACTTGCACTCAGGGATTCGCAGACAGACCTAGCATTCCATGATAAATACTATAATAAAACTGTATTTTTATGTTCTAGGTTTAGCTAATGGGGTAGATCAGAGTCATATGAAAATTCATATAGCAATCTATTACATTTCACTGAAATTCTGCAAAGCCACTCTAGAATCTAAATTCATTCCAGTTGTCCTCGTTATGCCAAGAAGAGCAAAGGAATGGAAGAGGTTATCTTTTATTCTCAGTCCTTACAAGACTTTTCTGAATTTCTGGGATTCCTTAAACTTACGCATACATGAGCCTATGATGAAATAAAATTAGGGGTCTGAATTACACTTACTAAAGCCAAGAAGTTCATTAAAGCTGAATCCCTTGGGTGACTGTCCTTATTATTAAAAAGGAACAAAGGAAATTACTAGCCAAGAATTGTTCCTTGGAAGGTTCTTTTAGGTTTTTCTTATGTTCAATCTGAGCAGCTACCTCAAAAATTACTCTTCAATTACTAACCTAGCTCCTTGTTGAAAGAGGTGTTCGTTATTCCATCTTCAACTCTGCCATGAACTTAACACTGCCTGCTAAATTCTTGGTGAGGACTCTTAGAACTTGACCATTCTTTGGCCTTTTCCTTAACCCCTTGGGGACTCTTTCACTCCCTCACCTGAATTTCAGTGGCCTAGAACTCAGGGTTGGTGAAGGCAGTAGCAGAAACATCTAGCCTGAATATTAGAGCAGAGTTTGGCTTAGAGTCCTTTTCTCTGTGAGGTTCTGGCATCACCAACAGAGAAGGAGGAGGAGGAGTGAGAGGAAATGATGTAGCACAGCCTCGAGACATTTGGGTAGGACTCTGGAACCCCAGTGGGGCAAACTGACATGAAAGAGAAGCAGTGTGGCTTAGTAGCTAGACCATGGGCCCGGGAGTCTGAAGAACCTGGGTTCTAATCCTGGCTCTGCCACTTGTCTAATATGTGACCTTGGGAAAGTCATTTAACTTCTCTGGGTCTCAGTCACCTCATCTGTAAAAGGGGGATAGTGTGAGAGCCCCATCTGGGACAGGGAGACTGTGTCCAACCTGATTAACTTGTACCTACCCCTGCACTTGGAACAGTGCTTGACACATAAGAGCTGACATATATATGTATATATGTTTGTACATATTTATTTACTCTATTTATTTATTTATTTTATTTGTACGTATCTATTCTATTTATTTTGTTAGTATGTTTGGTTTTGTTCTCTGTCTCCCCCTTTTAGACCGTGAGCCCACTTTTGGGTAGGGACTGTCTCTATATGTTGCCAATTTGTACTTTCCAAGTGCTTAGTACAGTGCTCTGCACATAGTAAGCGCTCAATAAATACAATTGATGATGATGATGATGACAAATACAATAATTATTATTAGTATTGTTCTGAAGCTAATCATTATAAGGTGATGATCTCACTCTACATCTCACTCTAAGAGAACATGTAAGGCCTAGGACCACAGCACATGGCCCAGGAAATAGAGGAATTTCCCTAATCAAATCCATCTCCTCCCTATACCTTCCCCAGCTATGCAGCCAGGAAACAGTTAATCATAGCAGAGATTGGGTGTTATGCAGGTATTTACTACACCAATACCTCTCTTATGACAAAGTATTCCCGGGAATAATTCCTTAAAATTTCAGGGACTCAGAGAAATGTAGTCCCGGAAATTAGAGCTGGTGAATTGGGCATAACCCTTATGGTTAATGTATATATTCCCGGGACTAAGACCAGGTGTTTAGGCATTGTCAGAGCTGTTCCAAACTTCAGTTTTGGGGCATTCATGGGCACTTGATTTGGTTTCCTGAAATATCAGGGACTTTAAGACAGTTACCTCAGCTGCATCAGCAATAGATCTATCCTGGCTAGAAGGGAGAAAGGGAAATCTTGCTTGTCTATTGTCTATTATTTATTTATATTATAAATATAAAATATTATAATATAATAAATTATACCGTAAGCTCACTGTAGGCAGGGAATATGTCTGCTTATTGTTGTACTCTCCCAAGAGCTTAGTACAGTGCTCCACACAAGTGCTCAATAAATACAATTGAATGAATGAATGAATCTATTTCCCATTAGCAAGCCCAATTCAAATCATCTCAGCTAGACTAGAGTCTGTTCTAATTATACGAAGGGACTCAACAGCCTTCCTTGGTTACCCAGTTCGGCATCTAACATTCTTCTCTTCTTCCTGCCATACTCCTTTTTTCCCTGCAACCAGACTTTTTCTCTCAGCCCATTTCATAGCATCCCATCCTCTGAATTCCAGCTTCATCTTGTAACATATGTTCTGGATTTTCAGTCACCTCCCTTTCCTAGTGGGTAATAGATAGCCTAATGACACAGAATTATCCTGAAAATAGTTCTCATTCATTCTAAATTTCTTCCTGGTTCCCAGCACTCTTCTTCAATCATTCAGTCAGTGATATTTATTGAATGCTTATTGTGGGCCAAGTGCTTGGAGAGAGTACAATAAAATAGTGTTGACAGACAATCCATGCCTTCAAGGATCTTAAAATCTAGTGGGAGTTTACCATCAATAGAAATGTGATCTGCCCCTCGCCCTTGATTCAAATGGCTTCCTTCTCCCCTCAGAGGCATTTCTCTGGGGTTATAATCTCTCTTTGTATGCCTTGCTTTTCCTTGTACACCATGCAATTGACTTTTCATCCCTCAGCACCCTTCTTTGGGTTACTACAAGGCTGTGAGCTCCTCCTCCAGATTGTAAACTCATTGTGGGCTGGGATGGTGTCTGCCAATTCTATTGTATTCTTCTCATTCATTCATTCAATTGTATTTATTGAGCGCTTACTGTGTGCAGAGCACTTAGTACTTCCCAAGCACTTAGTACTGTGCTCTGCCCACAGTAAGCACTCAATAAATATCATTGACTGATTTATTGATAGACAACTGACCAGAATCCCTATTGTGGTGACCTTTTCTTCCTACTTTAGCCTCCCTCCATTACCATATGTCCCTGGAACCCACTCTCCCCATTGGCAGAACTTGCTAAGGTACTAAATCAATCACTAAGGGGATGCTCTCCTAAAGCTTTCTTGAAGTTAAATTATCTCTGCAGCTTGTGCCTGAATTTTGAGGACCATTAAGTACTCAAGATCAGTGTGAAATGATTTAGCACCAATTTCTGTAGTTGCAAGACTTCCTGAGAAGATGTTCCCTCTCTCTGCTTCTCCACAGCTCCACTTTGAGACAATTCATTAGGTAAATTTGCTACAGAACAACAATTCTAACATAAAGCTGAGGTACCCCACATTCTTCATCTGGGGATGCTTAAATTCCAGTTAATGGGATAAAGGGTCCCAAATCAAAGTCAACAGCTTTAGGATGAAGCTGCGTTTATGGGCAATACTTAAAAAATAATAATAGTCTAATAGGAGTAGTAATAATAACAATAGTAATGACAATAACTAATTGTATTTGTTAAAGTGCTAAGGTCTGCAGGGAGACACAAGATAATCAGGTCAGACACTGTCCCTGTCCCACGTGGTGCTGGCTCACAGTGTGAGGGGAAGGGAGAACATCCCCATTTTATAGATGAGGAAACTGAGGCTCAGAGAAGGTGTGACTTGCCCAAGGTCACACAACAAGCAAGTAGCAGAGCCAGGATTTGAACTCATATCCTTGACTCCCCAAACATACCCTTCTCACTGTGCCACACTGCTTCACCGAGAAAGGAAATAGCACAAACCAAAATAGGCAAAAGAAAGGCCCGACACCCAGGAAGGGATGGAGAATTGGAAGGTGTAGATGGAGCAAGAAAGTCCTGCTGAAAGTCCATAAAAGCAGTCGTTCTGCTGCAAAGATTTTAAAGACATTGGAACTCTGAAATATGCACTAAAATGGGTTGGGTCAGCTCCCTGAGCAGGATTGTATTAGCCTCAAGACTGGGTCTCCATTGGTCATGGAGTCTGAGCTGAATGACCCTCCAGGAAAAAAAAATAAACTGGAGGCATGTCTAGTGGTTTGGGATGTCCATCCTGATTAGGTGTCAGCAAGGGCCGGAGGTGGGTTTTCCCCAGTTCCCCTTTTAGGCCACCAGGCCCCTCTCTTTTCAACCACACCCAAATGCATAGATTGGCTCTCAAAGTACACAGAGTTTAAAGGACAGAGACATATGAAGCAGCGTGGCTTAGTGGAAAGAGCACGGGCTTGGGAGTTGGAGGTCCTGAGTTCTAATAATAATAATAATAATAATAATGGCATTTGTTAAGCGCTTACTATGTGCAAAGCACTGTTCTAAGCGCTGGGGGCGATACAAGGTAATTAGATTGCCCCACATGGGGCTCACAGTCTTAATCCCCATTTTACAGATGAAGTAACTAAGGCACAGAGAAGTGAAGTGACTTGCCCAAAGTCACACAGCTGACAAGTGGCAGAGCCAGGATGAGAACTCATAACCTTTGACTCCCAAACCCAGGTTCTTTCCACTGAGCCACACTGCTTCTCTCCCCACTCTGCCACTTGTCAGCTGTGTGACTTGGGGCAAGTGACTACTTTTCTGTGCTTCAGTTCACTCATCTGTAAAATGGGGATTAAGACAGTAAGCCCCACATGGGACAACCTGATTACCTTATTTACCCCAGTGCTTAGAACAGTGCTTGGCACATAGTAAGCGCTTAACAAATATCATTATTATTATTAGTAGTATGAATCTCTGGGTACTTAGGATAGGTACAGAGCATGAGCCCCATATTAAAGTGTACTTGTTAACACCTGTGGTGTTAATTTCAGCCAAAGTAGGTAGTGACTGGACAAGTTTACAGACCTTATTACCACCTGGACAAGATGTTCCCTCAGGAACAAGGAAGAGTTCTTGCTCGTGGGTCATTATAATAATTATAATGAAAATAATAATAATTGTGGTATGAAGCACTAGGGTAGATACAAGACACCGTTCCTAGCCCCCACAGAGCTCATAGTCCAAGTAGTAGGGAGGATAGGTATTAATTCTCATTTTCTTGTCTTATGCTGTCGAGTCGTCTTCGACCCATAGCGGTGCCATAAACACATCTCTCCCAGAATGCCCCACCTCCATCTGCAATCATTCTGGTAGAGTATCCATATAGTTTTCTTGGTAAAACATGGAAGTGGTTTACCACTGCCTCCTTCCGCACAGTAAATTTGAGTCTTCCCCCTTGATTCTCTTCCATGCCGCTGCTGCCCAGCACAGGTGAGTTTTGACTTGTAGCAGATTGCCTTCCACTCACTAGTCACTGCCCAAGCTAGGAATGGAAAGGATATGTCTCTGCCTAACTTTCCCTCCCATAGTCGAAACTGGTAAAGTACTGAGAACTCTCCAGGTGTTCCCCTGAGAGGGGAAATCCCCATTTTACTGATGAAGAAACCAAAGAACAAGGAAGTGGTGATTTTCCCTAAGTGATAGAATTAGAATCCAGGTCCTCTTATTCCCAGATTTGTATTCTTTCCACTAGGTCTTGGGGAAGTTTTCCCAGCTCTTTATGTTGCAAATGCCAATTGGAACCTAGTGGAAAGAGTACAGGACTGGGAGTCAGAAGCCCTGGGTTCAAGGCCCAACTCTGTCACTTGCATGCTTTGTGATCTTGGACAAGTCACTTAATTTATGTATGCTTCAATTTCCTCATCTATAAAATTGGGATTAAATACCTGTTTTTCCTCCCTCTTAGACTGTGAACCCCACATGGGAAAGTGACTGTCTCTGATGTGATTGTAATGCATCTGCTCCGCTGTTTGGCACGTAGTAACTGATATTCCAATTATTAATATTATCATATGCCTGTGAGCTAAAGGATTTCAGTCTCTCTGAGCATGTTTTCCTTCTCCCTCTAGACTTTAAACTCATCCTGAAGACTGTAAGTTCACCCTCTAGACTGTAAGCTCAATTTGGACAGGGAATGTGTCTGTTTGTTGTACTCTACCCAGTGCTTAGTTCAGTGCTCCAAACACAGTAAGCTCTCAATAAATACAATTGAATGAATTTCAACATCCCTGAATTTGTAGGATTTGGCAAGTTAGAATCAATCAATCAATAGTATTATTGAGCCCTGCATCAAGTGATTAGGAAAGTACAATGGAGTTAGCAGACGTGATTCCTGCCCTCAAGGAACTTAAAGTCTCCTCTGTCCAATGGGATCCAGCCATAACTTGGCTCTCTCATCCCTACATGGCGACTGGCTGATCTCCTGTGACATGTATGAGTGGACAGGAACCATCCTCCACTCCATGGTAGCTAATGAGGTCCCAACAGCCTTGCTCAATATTTGATCTTACCTTTTAGGCTCCCTCCAGTGCTTGACTTGGCACACCCTAAGCCTCACTCCCCACCCTCTGGGCCAGAGAGAGTCATTTAATGACTTTTAAATGTTTCATTTAGAAACAATAATCAGTCACCGCAATTATTCAGTTCCGGGGAATGCCCAAATGAATCACAGCAGTGTGATTTTGTTTGATATCAATGGGTACATTAGCTAGAAAACTAATTATGCCAGTGAAAGGGTTGAATGAGTCAAACTGTGGTTCTAGCCCATGATGCATCAGCTTGTCTTCCTGCCTTGGATTATAGCATGCAACTCTCCGCTGGGCATTATTACTAAAATAATCAATTGCAGCCAAATAAATGTCCTCCGATTAGAAAGCCCTAAACCACCGAACTGTTAAAATATTCATTTTGACCGGAAGGAACCTGCCACTGTTTTTCCCTAACTTGCAAATTAATGCAATTAGGAACAAAAATCTTAACTGAAGTGTTGGATTACATTCATTTGGCTTCGGCTCCATTCACGTCTGGCACCGCAAATGTATTATGTGCACATTGTTAATCGTGTGCACCCTATTAATTATCTCACCACATTTAATTACTGTTTTCTTAAATAACTAGCAGGCCGTATGTAAATGATCTTAAAAGCATTAACATTTCATTGTGTGAGAAAGTAAAACACATAACAGATTTCATGATGGATTAGACAGAAGATATCTTTAGCGCTGAATTCAGGGTTTATCGTGGAGTTGAAATTCTAACTTCCAGATGAAATACTAGGTCAACCTAGTAAATACCCCTTTCAGTGAAGAGTCAGTGAGGCAAAGTGAGAGGTTAACACAGGCCAAAGATATCAAGGCATGGTATCAGTGCATGGATATGTGTCTACCATTTTAAATCTTGATAGGTTCTCCTCCCACAGTCCTGTCCTCCACAGTGTAATGGAGCATTGCACATATAAAAAATGTGATGGGATGACTGACGGCAGGATAATTTCCAGGGAGTTGTTATTGTTGGATCAGTGTCAACCAGAGAGGATCTATCAGTTAGTGCTCTGTTCAACAATTGCTGTTCCAAAGTTTAGGCCACTGATGAAAACATTAGAGAGAGCTTGTTCATTAAGTAAGAAGCTGACATTAAGGTGGATAGAAAAGTCAGTAGCTTGAAAGATACCCTTTTATTGGTATTCACAATAGTACATTAAGTGATCAGAGAAGAACAAAATAAGAAAAATAAGCTACCTAAGTTTGATTCATTTATCCATTCAGTCAATTTATTAAGCACTTACTGTGTGCAGAGCACTATAAGTACTTGGGAAAGTACAATACAACAATAAACAGTGATATTCCCTGCCTAAAATGAGTTTACAGTTTAGAAGGGGGGAGACAGAAATCAATACAAGGAGAACTACGTATACTATAGAAGTATATAAGTATACTATATAAGAAAGAAAGATCTACATTCTGACTCTCATATAGCACAGGCCTGGGAGTCGGGAGACGCCTTAGAAAAAGAAGTCTCTGCCACTTCTCAGTCGGGTGACCTCGGGCAAGTCTTTTTGGGTATTTACTATGTTGACCTAGTATTTCACCTGGAAGTTAGAATTTCAACTCCACAATAAACCCTGAATTCAGTGCTAAAGATTATCTTCTGTCTAATCCATCATGCAATCTGTTGTGTGTTTTACTTTCTCAAACAATGAAATGTTAATGCATTTAAGATCGTTCCTGAGCCACAGATTAAATACCTATTCTCCCTTCCCTTTAGATTCATTCATTCATTCAATCGTATTTATTGAGCACTTACTGTGTGCAGAGCACTGTACTAAGCACTTGGGAAGTACAAGTTGGTGACATTTAGTGATGGTCCCTACCCAACAACGGGCTCACAGTCTAGAAGGGGGAGACAGACAACAAAACAAAACATGTAGACAAGTGTCAAAATGGTGAGAACAAATAGAATTAAAGCTATATGCACATCATTAACAAAATAAATAGAATAGTAAATACGGACGAGTGAAATAGAGTAATAAATCTGTACAAATACAAATACAAGTTCTTTTGGGAGGGGAAGGAGGTAGGGCGGGGGGATGGGGAGGAGGAGAGGAAAAAGGGGGCTAAGTCTGGGAAGGCCTCCTGGAGAAGGTGAGCTCTCAGTAGGGCTTTGAAGGGAGGAAGAGAGCTAACTTGGCAGATGTGTGGAGGGAGGACATTCCAGGCCAGGGGAAGGACATGGGCCGAGGGTCAGGTGAGAAAGAGGTACAGTGAGGAGGTTAGCGACAGAGGAGCAGAGGGTGCAGGCTGGGCTGGAGAATGAGAGAAGGGAGGTGAGGTAGGAGGGGGCAAGGTGATGGACAGCTTTGAAGCTGAGAGTGAGGAGTTTTTGCTTGATTCGTAGGTTGACAGGCAGCCACTGGAGATTTTTGAGGAGGGGAGTAACATGCCCAGAGCGTTTCTGCACAAAGTTGATCCAGGCAGCAGAGTGAAGTATAGACTGAAGTGGGGAGAGACAGGAGGATGGAAGATCAGAGAGGAGGCTGATGCAGTAATCCAGTCAGGATAGGATGAGAGATTGAACCAGCAAGGTAGCGATTTGGATGGAGCAGAAAGGGCGGATCTTGGCGATGTTGTGGAGGTGAGACCGGCAGGTTTTAGATATGGATTGGATGTGCGGGGTGAATGAGAGCGGAGTTGAGGATGACACCAAGATTGCAGGCTTGTGAGGCAGGAAGGAAGGTAGTGCCATCTATAGTGACGGGAAAGTCAGAGATGGGGCAGAGTTTGGGAGGGAAGATCAGGAGTTCAGTCTTGGACATATTGAGTTTTAGATGGCGGGCAGACATCCAGATGGAGATGTCCTGAAGACAGGAGGAGGCATGAGTCTGAAGGGAGGGAGAGAGAGCAGGGGCAGAGATGACCATTCATTTATTCGTTTAATTGTATTTATTGAGCATTTACTGTGTGCAGAACACTGTACTAAACGCTTGGAAGTACAAATTGGCAGCACATAGAGACAGTCCCTACCCAACAACGGGCTCCTTGTGGGCTAGGGACTATGTTTAATCTGAATGTATTCTATTCCTCTGCTTAATACAGTGTTTGGTGCATAGTAAGTGCTTAATAAATATTACATTCATTGTTGTTGTTGTTATTACTGGTAGAAATAGGAGTAGTAATATTGCTATTGAGATTAATAAGGGATCAGGGACATGCCTGAACGTCTTAGTACATGTTTTACTTTTGTAAGGAATTTTTAATGATATTTATTAAGCAATTACTATGTGCTAGCCAGTGTACTAACTGCTGGAGTAGATACAAACTAATCAAATTGGACACAGTCCATGTCCCACATGGGGTTCACAATCAATCCCCATTTTACAGATGAGGTAACTGAGGCACAAAGAAGCTAAGTGACTTGCCCAAGGTCACATAGTAGACAAGTGGCAGAGTCAGGATTGGAACCCAGGTCCTTCTGACCCCCAGGCCCTTGCTTTATCCACTAGGCACATTGCTTCTGTACAAAGGTCAATATCTATGTTTGCCAAAGAATTCAGGAAGTTCCAGACTAAATTCAACATCCATTCCAATTCACGTCACTTCCACAAGAAGATCCCTCAGGAGTGCAATAGCCTAGGAGAAGTCTTCCCCAAAATTTGCCTGGTTATTATTGTGCTTGGCCTCTCTTCTGATTCTCTGGCTCCTTGCCTCTCAGGACAGTCTCTCTAAGCCTGGAAATTCTGGACTTCTGGAGATTGGTATTCAGCATTCAGCTTCCTCTAAACTTTGGGTTTGTATTCCCGGGGTCCCGCTTTTTTCTCCTAGTGGCTTTTGGTACAACTCCAAACCCGACTATGAATAAAAATAAGCAGGAGCTGCCGGGTACCATCCCTTAGATGGAGGACCAATCAAAGCAGCCTGCCGTTTGAATTCCAAAAGCTACTATCTTTCAATATCTTTCTGCAAAAGGGTGATGAGACTTGTAAAACAAGAATGAATCGTATCATAAAAACAAGGGCATGCAAAGCCAGTACTGGACTGGCAAATCATAGAAGCTGTCAAGATAGTAGGCAGGACCGTGGGATCTATTTGGACCCAAAACATTTACACCAGAGAAGGCTGTAAGTGTTCTCTCATTTACACCTCAGAGAATTAAAACTTTAGGTGCAGGGAATAAATGATCTCCACTCAGAGCAATCCACTGAGCCCAGAGTTCTTTGAGTGATAATGGTTGTAGGCGTATTTCAGTGCTTTATTCACCCAGAACTCAGCATTTCCATCCTAACCCCCAAAATTTAGGATTTCAAATATATTTCAATGTTGTTTAAGCATGGGGAGACAGTGCCTTTTGGATGTACATCAAGTATGTTTCTTGATGAATTGCAACCTGACAAATTACTTGGAAGCTTTCACAAGGCAAAGCCTATTAGGCTTTTCAATAAAATAATGTGGTAATATAGTGCACTTTACACTGTGGATGCCAAGCATAATGGAAAAATATGTGGAATTTCCTGGAACATGTTGCATTTGCCTCCCTAGTGCGTTTTTGTTGTTCTTGCCGAGACTGTGTTAAAGCTTTTGTTAGAGCTTTTTTTCCATCCTCCATACTCTGATGCATTGCCAGGGAAAAGGACCTCCTTTCCTTCCTTGCTCTTCTTGCCAACCTAACCCTTCCTATAGGCTTGAGGGATTCCAAACCCCATTACAATACAGACCTTTGGAGGCTCAAGGAGATCTGTGGAGATTGTCAATCAGGCCTAAGCCTGATTTTCTGCTCCACAGACCAGTAGGGAAACAACCCAAATGGCCTGCACTCTATCACGAGTAGATGAAAGTCCAATTGACATGTTCTGCCATAGTCTCTGGAGACTCCATTTCAGAGTGCTCTTGGTTCCAATTTTTGAAAATAGGGTGACCTCTCAGGACCTTGGCAACTAGCCAATTCACTACCATCAGGTGTTCTGCTACTGGGGGGTTCCTCACCTTACATTTTGGTGAAAATAACCACCATAGGCACTTTAGGAGCACCAGGGCCTCTGTTAGGTTCAGCTGGGGCCCAAAACCCTGCAGTTCATTCCACCCTTGGATCTGCAGTTCCCAGTGTACTCCAAGTCGCTGTACCCCTGCAGTTGCTACCAAACCTTGTCTGAAGCCTAGATGTCCCTCTGAAGGGGAAAGGGTCATCAGGAAGTAGTTTACTAACCCCTCCTCAGGCTGGCTACTGGAAGTTAATGAAGAAAGTGGTCCCTCCCGCACCCATGGCTCCCCAGGTCCACTAGTCTCCCCGACACCCCAAATCCCAACCATAATCAGGCACCTCAATAATGCTTGATAGAATTCTCAATTTGGCAAGAAATAAAATAGAATTATATTTCAAAATGCCTTTTCCTAGCTGAAACACTTTCCCCAAGAACCCTCTGTATTTCCCTAAAGTGTCCTGAGGCTCACATTTCACTGGTCCTTTCGCCTCTTCTCTTGGGCATCCCAGGTTCCAGTCTCACTCTCTCTCAGTCCTTCAGATGCCAGGGCAGCACTGGGCCATTTATTCTCCTCCTCCTCCCGTGTCCTAGCTCTGGATCCCAAACCTTCATGACATCCTAATCCTCGCTCAAGATCATGTCCGATCCTTTCTTGTGCCCTGTTTCCTTTCAAGGTCACAACCATGAGCCTTCTCTGTGTCCTGCTGTCCTAGACACCTGGCTTGCGACCTCTAGCCTCAAAAATGGCTGAGGGTTTCTTCTTCTCCAGCTACCTGGCTGTTCTAGTTCCTTTCCAGTCCTTCCCTATGATGAGCCCAGTTAAAGTTACAGTCATATAAGGCATTAAGTAAACTTCCCTCAGCAAGGAGCCCCATGAAGTGACTCCCTTGGCTCCCTCTTACCCCTCCTAAGTCTTAGAGACAGTTGGACTGACCATCACATCAGGGCACTGAGATTTCTGGTTTCCCTTTTTCATAGCATTTTGCAAGTGCTTAAGTGTGCCAGCTACTGTTTCAGGTGCTGGGGTGGATACAGCCTGATGAGTTAAGACACAGTTCATGGTCCCCATGGGGCTCACAGTCTTAATCCCCATTTTATATATGAGGAAACTGAGGCATAGAGAAGTGGAGTAGCTTTCCCAGGGCCACACAGTGACAGGTGGTGCATCAGGATTGGAACTCAGGTCCTTCCAACTCCCAGGCCGATGCTCTATCCTCTAGGCCATGCTACTTCTCCCTTCCCTCTTTTTTCTTCTGCTAATGATCAAATTGTCTTTCCAATCCAGTCCTTACAGAAGCAACTGACCTAGAAGCAGCATGGCATCGCGGATAAAGCACGGGCATGGGAGTCAGAACATCATGGGCTCTAATTCTGTCTCTACCACTTGTCTGCTGCATGTCCTTGGATAAGTCACTTCAGTTCTCTGTGCCTCCTCAGTTGCCTCATCTGTACAATGGGGATTGAGACTGTGAGCCCCACATGGGACAGGGACTGTATCCAACCCAATTTGCTTGTATCCCACTCCAGCACTTAGTACAGTGCCTAGCATATAATAAATGCTTAACAAATACGATAATTGCTATTATTAGTGGAATAGAGCACAAGGCTGGCAGTCAGGAGGCCTGGATTCTAGTCCCAGCTCAGCTGATTGCCTGCTGTGTCTCCTTGGACAAGTCACAATTTCTTTGAGTCTCAATTTTCTCTTCTGCAAAATGGGGAGGAAATACTAGTTCTCTCTCCCCTTTTGACTGTGAATCAGAAAACAGTTTTAGTAAAACAGGACATATAATTGGGCCTTCTAGCTACAACAGAGGCATGGATCCAAGAATGATTGGAGAGAGAAAATAATGAATGTGAGTGAAACTGTTAACTGGAAATGAAGCAGTAGGCTGCTATTTGTGAAAGGAATAAAAAGAAGAGCTGAATCAACAGGACCCAGAGGGTTGTTTAGTTAAACCCTGAATGTATATAATGTGCTAAATGTATCTGGCTGGACTGACCTGGGTGATCTTCCAGGAAAATAGGTTAATCTTCCAACCTTACCTTGGCTTTATCAAATGATTGTCTCCAAAGAATTCCTTCAACATTCTCTAATGTTATAGAGAAAATTCCTTGCCTACTTTATAAACATCTTTCCCAGCCATGTTTTAGGTGAAGTCCAGAACAAGTCACGTAATAGAAGTCTGTGAGAGCTGTATAACCCAATTAAGTATAGTTGCAATAGATTACAGTCCTGGGAAATGAAGCAGCATTGAACAGCTAACTTTCTTTAGTAAATTTTCAGAATACAAGTTGATGTGCGGATCACATTCCCAGGAATCTTTAACTGAGCAGAGATCAACTTTTGCTCCATTAAATTTTTCAACCATAGTATTTTAAGGTGTGTTTTTGTAAGGGGAATTAATTGAATTTTACCTTAGCTTTAATAGGAACTCAAGGAGAGACTGAAAACAATTAAATCAGTGAGATAAGTTCAGAGTTTAATTTTTTTTAATTCAAAGGTTTTATGGGGAAAAGGGAGCTCTTTTAAACTTCCACCAAACAATGGTTAGAGAGCTATCTTAACATGATCCATCTTAGAGGTTTCTTCTGCCTTAAAACTATACCTAGAGAGATCTAGTCTTATAATTTCAATTATTCAGAGAGTGTGGTATAAATAAGAACTAGCTGACTTCATGTTAGCCATGAAGACCTAACACTTAAATATGTTCTGTACTGGGTTTTCCTTGAGGTTGAATTATTACAATTAACTGCCTTTAATAAATTCCTTAAACCTGGGACAGAACATCTTATGGAGAAAAACAATCAGTCAATCAACTGTATTTACTGAGTGCAGAGCATGGTGTTGGGCTCTGGAAGGGTACAATGTAACAGAGTCGGTAAAACATGTGGGCTTATTCCCTGACCACAAGGAGTTTGCAGTCCAGAGGAGGAAACAGACATTAAAATAAATTATGGATATGTACACTAATGCTCTGGGGTTGGGGGTGGGATAAATAAAGGGTATAAATCAAAGTGCAAGGGCAACACAGAAGGGAGAAAGTTTACAATGGCTGTCCAGGATAGAAACCAACACAAAGCTTCTCTAGTGATACTTTCACCACTCTGCAGGTCAGAGATCTGTGTTGCATGAATCATCAGTCTGTCCTAGAAATGGCACTGCAAATGGTTTGATATTTCTTTGTTAATTCTTCTAGAATTGTAGAAATCTCAAACTAGGTTTGCTGTCTAAATGGCATAATCTGCTTCTCTGCAAAACAGTTCAGCTTCCCTATATACAACAGCATCCACACCCACCGGAGACAAACCTGTCAAGTGTTAGAGACCAGAAGAAATTTGATTTAGAATTGGCTGATTTGGATAGTATATCACTGAAAGAGTACATCATATTTTGGCTTTTGTGGCTTGGGGCAGGAGAAAGTGGAGAAGGAATTGGGAGGAACAAATAGAGAAAACGGGAAAGGGGACCAGTTACCTAAACCCAAGCATATTTCAGAAACAAATATGAAATAGTCATGATGGAGTCAATTACCAGGGACAGTGCAAAAGAATTCATAGAACCATCTTTCCCCAAGAGAGATTTCCAGAAAGTGGAGACCTTGGAGTCCCATAAATTCAGTGTCATCTGAATAGCACAATAACTCAGCTAGACCAAGCTAGCAGCCAGACCACTGGGGGCTGGGGTGGAGGAAACCAAAATGCATTTTGAGAAGAAAAGTAAATAATAGGATCCTCTCCTGCCCCCAGAATGTCCTCTGATTTTGAACAGAATGCAGAGCTGCCATGGAGATCCACCATGTGGCAGCAGGAAGTAGCTTTGAAGACTGTTTTTAGCTAGCTGATTTCTTATTCGTTTCTCTTAAGGAAAGGTAGGAATTATTTCCTCGACTCTCCAAGGCCTATGGCAGACTTTATGCTGTATCCAGTTTGTCACTCCAATATGGAAAATGTAAAAATAGAGGTCCAAGCAGGTTGTATTTCATTCTCTTTGGAGGACAAATTGAAGAAGCTGCATTATTTTGCATGGAAAAGGGACATTTCAATAGAAGTAGCAACAATTTGCAAATGTGTGAAATGCTATTCTACGAAGAAAAGATGACTAGAGAGTCCCCTGTTTCCAGTGAGGACAGATTAATAGAAAATTGGTTTAAGCTGTAACAGGCAAGACATAGGGTGTGGGGGGATACTGAAAGGGCAAACTAAGTGACCTTTGAAAAATGGCATAAGGAATCATTTGCTTGAAGTTGGTGGTTTAATCCTCCCTGAATAGGGGAGAGTGTTGCACCCAGCCTTTCTGAGATGGGCATCCCTTGGGGCATTCAAAATGACATATCAGATTTTATCTCTCGGCTACTGCCCATGAGCAGAGTCATCACAGGCTCCCCTTTCCTCCCCCAGCGTATATGTGGTGGTCATTTTTGCCTTTATTTTTATGTGGATCCCCTGCTTTTCCACCTCTATACTGTAAGCTCCTCCTCTAGTGGTCAACTTGTTGTGGGAAGGGAATTTGTCTGCTATACTGTACTCTCCCAAGCACTAAGTACAGTGCTCTGCACATAGTAAGCACTCAATAAATATGATTGACTGATCCTCAGAAATTAAAAGGTTTTGACCATTTTAATTGAAGTGATGGAGAGTGTATTACCTCCCTCCATCCCCCAACCCTCCTACTTCCTCAGGCTCCAGGAGTGGCAGGAAGCCACTTGATTTAGGAGGCACCGAGCTCCTCTTTTTTCAGGGTTGGGCTGTCAGGCAGCCTGGAGTGAGATTCCCTGGGACATGCAGGACAGCAGAGAAGCAGCATGGCGAGTGAATAGAGCATGGGCCTGGAAGTCCAAAGGTCATGGGTTCTAATCCTGCTCTGCCACTTGTCTGCTGCGTGACCTTGGGCAAGTTGCTTCACTTCTCTGGGCCTCACTTCATCCATAAAATGGGCATGGAGCCTATGAGCCCCATGTGAGACAGGGACTGTGTCCAACCTGATTTGCTTCTATCTACTGCAGCGCTTGGTACAGTGCTTGGCCCATAGCAAGTGTTTAACAAATATCACAATTAATGTAATTATTAAATTATGAGCTAGGGGTTGCAGGTTGGGAGTAGACAGGATTGGAGGGAGTGAGAGCTGGCTGGCTTTGGAGGTGCCTTACCTGACAGACTGGAGATGCTGAAAGTCATGCAGTGGGGTCAGGTGTGGGTATCTTGGCACTTGAGAAAGATGGCTTGACTGACCCTGCCTGGGATAAACAAGGTGGGGGGAGATGGCTGTCCATTCCCCGCAGGAGGTAAGGGGCTCCTGAGTCCAGCTCGCCCCTCCTGAGATTGCCTTCTCCCCCTCTAAGCTGAAAGTTTCTTGTGGGCAGGGTACTTGTCTACCCATTTTTTAATATGGTACTCTCTCACACTCTGTCTCTCAAAGGATGTGCTGGCCTTCTTGATTCACTTTACTGCTTCCTTGTTTACTATTACATCATTGATCACCGTACTCCTGGATAATAGAATTCTGTGACAACATGAAGCACTGGGTTGCCAATTAAATGTATTGGTCTGTAGATTATAATCTCTTTGTGACAACATGAAGCACTGGGTTGCCAATTAAATGTATTGGTCTGTAGATTATAATCTCTTTGTGGACAAGGGACATGTGTATCGGCTCTGTTGTATTATACCAAGTTCTTAGTACAGTGCTCTGCACACAGTAAGGGTTCAATAAGTAGCATTAGTTGAGTGATTAATTGTTAGGTCTTTCGTATGGCTTCCCTGGTACAGGTTGATACTTCAGTATTGTAGTGGGATGCATTACATCACTTGAGATTCTCACCACAAGAAAGACAGCCAGCTAAAGATTATCCTGAAACAATGAGGAGCATCATGGCCCAGTGGAATGAGAATGAGCCTGGGAGCCAGAGGACCCGGGTTCTAATCCTGGCTTGGCTGCTTTCCTGCTGTGTGACCTTGGGCGAGTCACTCCTCGCTGTCTCATCGGTAAAATGAGGATTCAGTACCTATCTCTTTTGCCTCCTACTTAAAAAAAAATCATGGTATTTAAGTGCTTACTATGTGCTAAGCTCTGGGGTGGATACAAGCAAATCGGGCTGGACACAGTCCCTGTCCCACATGGGACTCACAGTTTCGATCCCCATTTTACAGATGAGGTAACTGAGGCCCAGAGAAGTGAAGTGACATAGGTGAGGCCACACAGCAGACAGGTGGCATAGCCAGGATAAGAACCTGTGATGTTCTGACTCCCAGGCCTGTGATGATGATGATGGCATTTGTTAAGCACTTACTATGTACCATGCACTGTTCTAAGCACTGGAGTAGACACATGCTCTTTGTACTACACCAGGCTGCTTCTCTTAAACTGTGAACCCCATGGAAGCAGGGACTGTGTCCAACCTGATTATCTTGTATCATCCCCAGTACTTGGCATATAGTGAGCATTTAACCAACGCATTTTTATTATCAAAAGAATATGAAGACTGGACCTTGGTTCAGGAAATATATCTTTGATATGTCTAACTCCTCACATTTTGAATCTTCTGTAGAGGAAGGTTCCTGTCATTTATGAAATGCTGATGCTAAACTAGCCAGAAAATGTGACAAATCATCAGAAAGTTCAAGGTGTAATGAGCCACTGGTCTTTAAAGCATTAAATTTGGAGTGAAGATAGGATTCTGAACATTTTCTTCTCTGTAATGCTCTGCTTTGGGTCTTTTTGTCAATTGCCCAGGAGGATATTTCTTGTCTGTGATCCTGGATATCGAAACAAACAACCCAGTGCCAGAGAGTTCTCCAGTGGTCCAACAGAGAGGGGAATATAAATATCAGTGAGTTTTATTTTGGAGTTTGCAATTTTACCCCCTAACTTTGGAATGACTGAAAACTAAGTGGCATTTTCTAATATGGAATAATTACAGGGCAAGGATAGTATTTTGATGGAAACCAAGTACAGCCATTGATCCCTTGTCAGTTGAATCAATGTTATCAACAGGAAATCCCAAGAACACAGGTCAAATTATGATGGTTTTCAAAGAGACACTTTTAGTCATAAGCACAAATATCAGGTATTACACTGTATTTTCATAGCATTTCTTGACCCTTTTGCTGTTTGGTAATTACTGGGCTTGGCTGAGTAAGTATAGAGTGAGTCTCAATTCCCTCAAGGGAAAGAAATTGGTGTAGTTCCTCCGTATAATAAAATCACTTTCCCACACAATAACATCTCTTTAGCATGAAATTCCCTGGTCTGTTCTAATCAAGCTTTAATCTTGGGGAACAATTTGAACATCAACAGGTGTCTTAATTGTCAAATATTATTTTCCATATCCCAATTAATGAATTTCACAATAGAGAGCTTGACTGGGGAGTCTTTATCTCTGAGGGCATATTAGATAGCTCTAGCTCTGATCTCTGTTCTCTACCTCACCCAAGGAGACAGAGGAATCCATTTAATTAACCACCTGCTCAGTGTTACTCAGTCCCACAGTCTTTGTGATCTTACCAAAGAGTCTTGATGAATGTAATCAACGCAGGATGACCAAGATTTATCAGCCATCTTGGGAGCTTCTGGTGGTGTAAGCTCAGTGGAAAGCTCTTTCCAACCAAGCCATTTCTTCTTTCATTGTAATTGCCTTTACTGATGTTAAATATTATGATTTCTGTGTTCTTTGCCTTCCACTTTGGATGGAGCAGAGAGAAATACACTTACTTCCCGTTAGCAGCATAGCTAATGCTACAGCTTTCCGTAAGCACTAGTCTCTCATTATCACCCCATTGGAGAGGATTTCAGGTCAAATTCCAGAATTTCTAATCAATGCAGACTCTTTGAATCGGCTACATGTGAGCATTTGCTTCCTGCCTTTACAATACGGTTTCCAAGCTGATTACTTTTTTAGCAATCCAGCATACTGTCTCTGAACTGCCCCATGCTGGATTAAACTCAGTCGAATTCCCTAGTGACAAGTAACCACGATTAGGTGCTTTTGGGAAATCCACACACTTGAGAAATACAGCAGACCCTCACAAAAAAATATTTTCCATCACTGATCTTGCACTGAATGATATCTTTTTTAAACACTAAAAATTCTAGAAGATTGAGGAGGATTCACCCGTGAGTGGTTTGAGGGAAAACACAGAAAGGAATGAAGCACATGTTAAAAAGGAAATAATTTTGTGATTGAAGTTGTGTACATCAAGTAATATAGCTGCCACAGTTTACCTCTCCAGTAGCCACTTTTCTTCCTCATTGCTTTAATAGTAATAATAATAATGGTATTTAATTGCTTACTATGGGTGAGGCACCGTGCTTTCCCTTGGCTGCTGAAGCAGAGGAAGTGCATCACTACCACTGGTATTCCCAGTCTCTCCAATGGCTCTGTCAGACCCTGCATTACTCTGGTGTTGGTTCTTTTCAGACGATCTATTATCTATGGATGTTCTCTCTCCTACTTAGACTGTAAGTCTCATGTGAAACAAGGGACTGTTTTCATTCTGTTTACCTTGTTTGTGCCTACCCCAGTGTTTATTACAGCAGTTGGAACATACTAAGTGCTCAATAACTATCTGGTGATAGTTATTATTATACTTGAAACACACCTCTAGCTCTAGTATCCCACAACTGTCAATTTATGAGTAAATTATGTATATAAATATCTTCATGAACACGTGTATTTTCATTCATTCAATCATATTTATTGAGTGCTTACTGTGTGCAGAGCAATGTACTAAGCACTTGGGATGTATAAGTTGGCAACATATAGAGACGGTCCCTACCCAACAATGGGCTCACAGTCTAGAAGTGTATTTGAAGACAGTAATAATAATAGTAATAATTGTGGTATTTGTTAAGCACTTACTATGTGCCAGGCACTGTACTAATTGCTGGGGTGGTTACAAGCAAATCGGATTGGACGCATTCCACGTTCTACATGGCACTCACAATCTTAATCCCCATTTTACAGATAACAGAGACACAGAGAAGTGAAGTGACATACCCAAGGTCACACAGCAGACAAGTGGCAAAACTGGGATTAGAAATCAGGTCCTTCTGACTTCCAGGACCATGCTCTATCCAGTAGGCCATGCTGGGTGCCATGGGGCATTTTGGAAGATGGTTGGGATGCACTCACCTAATTGCCATAGAAATAATTTAATCCCTTTTGCCAGTTTTGCGAATAATGAACTTTCCTAAGAACATATCTACTCACATTGGAGAGGTATTATAATATTTCTGTTTGGACCAATGGAGTTGAATTTTTTTCAGAAAGTCCTTGAGAACAGAGAGCAAGACATTTCATGACTAAGTGCATGCCTAAAAGCATCATTGCCTAGAAAGAGGACATTTTCGAGTTGTCATGCGAGTGCCAATAATGCCAGTGGTCATTTTCTTCCTCCAATGCAGGCTTGCCAGTCTTCAAAGCATTATTCAAGGAATTCAGGTGCCCTCTTTGTAGTCATTTTTTTGCATGAGTGTTCCAAAGCCCATATTGCCAGACAGTATGCATTAACACAGAGCCATCCTTTGCTGATTGTGCTATGCAGTTTTAATTCAAATGTAATTGACCATGACAAGACTGGAAGTACTAAAAACTCCTCATATCTAGAAATTTACTCTAAAACATTTTATCCTGTTGATGACACGTGTTCCTCAGGAAGGGTATTTAGAGATGCCCTGTTAATTTTATCTCAAGATCCATGACTGCTTTTATGAAGAGACCTGCCACACTTTATAATAGCGGGAGCTGAATCGCAACTAGGATTAGAGTACCAAATTGGGAAAATTAGCAATCAGTGTTACCAAATAAGATTTTTACCGGATCTGAAGCAAGGCACTCATGCTAAGAGAAGAACATTTGGTGAAACAGTAGCATCTCTTGATTACCGTGGGGCCCTCACTGATATATCTTTACTCTTGAATCAGTAGCTAAAGTCTGTGGCTGCTCTGGGTGTTATTCCAGGAATCATAATGTCATACTACCATGCATCTTTCAGGGAAACTGTAATTGGAAGCAGAGCAGAATGAAATGGCATGTGAAAAATGACTAGGACACTGAGAGGCAAAATCCTGAGCAAGTTTTTGTTCCAAGGGAAATGTTAAGTAGGGCCTGATCAGTGACTCCAATATAGGGCACCAGCTGGAATCTACTGCCAAAAAATGTTCCGTGCAGAATGAATTGAATTAGGACCTCGGGGCTAGCAAGGGAGTGAGCTTGTTATTAAAAAAATGTCTGGCGGTCAAAGTATATAGAGTGCCCATAACTCTGCCTCGTGATGTTCCTAAGTGTTTCCTGACTCAGAACTCTTTCTCAGCACGGAGACCTTCTGTTGCCTTTAACGTTTCCCCAGTGCAGGGAGAAATTAGGAAATCTTGACCTTTCCCCTTAGTAGCGCCAGACATTCAACTGTAAACTCCTACGACCATCTGGTTTTAAAGCCTGTGATAGTAGCTACTGGCTAGGCTGAGTGATTAGTGGAACACTAAGAATGGAAACTGAAGAGGAGTCATTGCTCTCCCAGGCTAGTGTGGGAAAAGCTACAGTTACAGACAGGCCAATCATACGCTGTAGAGAAACTCATATAGAGGGCTATAGAATCCCACATATTTTAATCTATAAGGAAAGAGGGATGTGTAATTGACAACGAGCGGGGAGGCATTGAAGTACAAAGATTCTTGTGTGTGTCCTGTGTTGTGTTGCATGTGTCTGAGTGAGTCTGTCCTCGGGAATATGGTGAACTGTTGGTTCTTTCTGAGGTTGAAAACACATCCCCTGCACAAGCTACGGAGAAGCAGCATGGCGTAGTGGAGATACCTAGGCCTGGGAATCAGAAGGTCATGGGTTCTAATCCAGGCTCCGCCACTTTTCTGCTGTGCGACCTTGGGCAAGTCACTTCACTTCTCTGGGCCTCGGTTACCTCATCTGGAAAATGGGAATTAAGACCGGGAGCCTCACGTGGAACAACCTGACTACCTTGTATCTACCCCAGCGCTTAGAACAGTGCTTGGCACATAGTAAGGCCTTAACAAATATCATAATTATTGTTATTATTATTATTCATTCAATCGTATTTATTGAATGCTTACTGTGCGCAGAGCATGATATTAAATCCTTGGAAAGTATTATTATTACCCAGATGCTTTTATGAATAATACACTTATGCATCTTCTAGAATATAGAGAGGTGATAGTAATAATAATTGTGGTTTCTATTGTGTTTACTATGTGTCAAACACTGTGATAAGCACTGGCTTAATGCAATAAAATCACATCAGACACTGTTCCTGTTCCATATGGGGCTTATAATCTTAGTAGGAGGGACAACAGGTATTTATATCCCTTTTTTTACCAATGAGGGACCTAAGGTACAGAGAAGCTGTGATGTGTCCAAGATCATCAGGCGGCAATGGTGGAGCCAGGGTTAGAACTGACTCCTGACTTCCATACTCGTTCTTTAGGTTACACTGCTTTTAACTAATTGAAACCAACTGACACCTTCAAATAAATTCACCCAACTTCTTGGAATTTTCCTGGGCTATAATGGTAAGATGATGCCTGAGGTTGTGGAGGCATGATGAACACTGTAGGTGACAGTCTATGATTTGCGGTTGATTAATCTGGTGCCGTAACTTGTGTGGTCGTCCTGTTTGTGTCTATTAAAGTTGAAGCCTTCTTCAGCTACACAGTTCCCTTTCTTCCTTCCCTCTCTAAGCTTCCTCCTATACGTCAATGGATACATCATTGTCAAATACACATAGTTAAAGGAGGGGGCTTACTAAGCATCATGTCTCAATTCTGCACTTATCCAAGGACATGAGGCAGAAAGTTACCTCTTTACTAAACCATAATTTAGGGCATTGCCTAGATTTATGGCCAAAACATTCTAAAGCTTATAAATACTAAGATAATAGCTTGCCCATAATAGTCATCCTGAAATATACAAAAGGGCTAATGCCGAGCTCTTGCCCCCTCCAAGCATCTAGTGAATCCAGGCTTACAGATGCATAGGGGATTTTCCAGCATCTAAGACTTTTTGTGTGTGTCCATTCCTGCAAAATCATTAAGGATGTTCTTGTCTTTGCTTATAATAATAATAATAATGGCATTTAAGCACTTTCTTTGTGCAAAGCACTGTTCTAAGCACTGGGGAGGTAACAAGGTGATCAGGGTGTCCCACGGGGGGCTCACAGTCTTAATCCTCATTTTACAGATGAGGTAACTGAGGCACAGAGAAGTTAAATGACTTGTCCAAAGTCACACAGCTGACAATTGGCAGAGCAGGGCTTTGAACCCATGACTTCTGACTCCAAAGCCCAGGCTCTTTCCACTGAGCCATGCTGCTTATCCAGTTGTTCTTTAGGGTTAAAGATGATGGTGCAGATGGTAAGATTTTCTCATGGTATTCAGGTGTGACAAGATGAAGGAACAATGTGCTACCCAGGAATTCAGTGATAACATTCAAATTTGTGTCACTGATGTTGACTGGTGATTGTGTGCATGTAGGTTGCAACATTACCTCAGTCTTCCTCAGCCTAATTGCCTAACTTTAGTGCTTTGCTAATCCTGAGAAGTGTTTCATAATCCTCCCTTTTCGTACCTGTACCTCGTTCTCGCCTGTCCTGCCATCGACCCCCGGCCCACGTCATCCCCCGGGCCTGGAATGCCCTCCCTCTGCCCATCTGCCAAGCTAGCTCTCTTCCTCCCTTCAAGGCCCTGCTGAGAGCTCACCTCCTCCAGGAGGCCTTCCCAGGCTGAGCCCCTTCCTTCCTCTCCCCCTCGTCCCCCTCTCCATCCCCCCATCTTACCTCCTTCCCTTCCCCACAGCACCTGTATATATGTATATATGTTTGTACATATTTATTACTCTATTTTACTTGTACATATCTATTCTATTTATTTTATTTTGTTAGTATGTTTGGTTTTGTTCTCTGTCTCCCCCTTTTTAGACTGTGAGCCCACTGTTGGGTAGGGACTGTCTCTATATGTTGCCAATTTGTACTTCCCATGTGCTTAGTACAGTGCTCTGCACCTAGTAAGCGCTCAATAAATACGATTGATGATGATGATGATATGGCAGACAACTCTCCCCACCTTCAAAGTCCTATTAAAGTCACATTTCCTGCCAGAAACTTTCCCCCAATAGCCCCAATTTTCCCTACACTCTCTCCCTTCTGCATCACCTATGCACTTGGATATGTTCCCTCAAAGCACTTGATATTCACTCCACTCTCAGCGTCACAGCACTTATGTTCATATCCATAATTTATTTTTATCAATCACTCGTATTTATTGAGCGCTTACTGTGTGCAGAGCACTGTACTAAGCGCTTGGGAAGTACAAGCTGGCAACATATAGAGACAGTCCCTACCCAACAGTGGGCTCACAGTCTAGAAGGGGGAGACAGAGAACAAAACCAAACATACTAACAAAATAAAATAAATAGAATAGATAGGTACAAGTAAAATAAATAAATGAATAAATAGAGTAATAAATATGTACAAACATATATACATATATACAGGTGCTGTGGGGAAGGGAAGGAAGTAAGATGGGGGGATGGAGAGGAAGGAAGGGGCTCAGTCTGGGAAGGCCTCCTGGAGGAGGAAGAGCTCTCAGTAGGACCTTGAAGGGAGAAAGAGAGCTAGCTTGGCAGATGGGCAGAGGGAGGGCATTCCAGGCCCGGGGGAGGACGTGGGTGAGGAGTTTCTGCCTGATGCGCAGATTGATTGGTAGCCACTGGAGATTTTTGAGGAGGGGAGTAACATGCCCAGAGCGTTTCCCTTTGTACTATAAGCTCCTTATGGGCAGGAAATGTGTCTACCAATTCTGTTGTAGTAGACTCTCTTAAGTGCTCTGCACACAAGCTCTAAGTAAATACCATTGACCGTGTAGGTTTCCAGAGTAATCAGTTGTTCAGTGATATTTCAATCATATTTATTCGTTCATTCAATCATATTTATTGTGTGCTTACTGTGTGCTGAGCACTGTACTAAGGGCTTGCACTGTATTGCACTAGATTTGAGTGCCTATGGAGTGTACTAGGCCCTTGGGAGAGTAGAGCAGAAGCAAGGTCCATATTCCCTGCCTTCAAGTAGCTCACAATCTAATGTAGCACAATCAGTGGCATATAAGTGCCCCATAATGAGTGATTTAAAGATTTTTGCTAATGTTCCCAGGCTTTGGATTGGGGGTCTTGCAATCACTAAAGAAGTTTGGTAACCCTAAAAAACACTTATTAAGATCTTCAAGTACTTTACAAGGGAATGGCTGTCTGCTTCAGAATCGGAGCTCCCTTCTCTGAACTTGCTCTCCAGATTACCAGAGTAAAGCAGGGTTAGGCCTTGTTCAAAGTATTCTACACAGCCATGGACAAAAATGCAACAGATTCTAGAAGGGAGACTAAGAAGATAATTCTAATTCTCTGGGAAACTCTTTTATCTCAGCAGGCTGAGAATGTAGTCAAAAGCCCTTGAATCAGTCATAGGCATTCTTAAATGTCAATGATTGTGCTCTGGAACCGCAAGCGCTCACCCAAGAAGACATCCGGATGATTATGAATAACTTTTCAGAATCACCAAGGCCTTCTGAACTGACAATTATCACGATTTATAAACCATAGCTAATCTACTTCCCTCATTGGCTGCATTTTGAGGGGTTTTGATGTGGGGAGAGGAAGAGTAAAAGGGAGTAAGCTATGCTTTTGTATCAGTATGGCTAATGAAATGGATTCAGTGACTGTGCAAAAATCGTATTAATAATTAAGGCCATTGTGATAAATATACCAGCAAAAGTGAGCTCCTTATAGATAAGAGATTTATAGCTAGAATTATTAATTATAGCAGCTCTTATCTCAGAGCAATGGGCATGAAATAGTGCGACCTGTTATCTATTACTGATGAATCTTTAAGAGTGAACCTGCTTGGTTGATAAAAGGAATATTATTTTTATCATTGTCCCTTCCAGTATTAATACTAATGAGCACCAGAATGCCCTAATGGGCTAGAAGCTGTACAGGACATGGATTGCAATGCTGACCTTGACACTGATTGGACAGTCTCTGCCTCTTTGCTGGGCAAGGGGATTACCTGAGTCACTGCCCTGATCTGCTTCCTGAGTCCAACATTAGCACTTTTGGGCCACTTAAGCATTTAAGTACTCTCACTTTCCCTCCCCACGACCCATCCCCAATACACACACACACACCCTTAGCATGTATGTACAAAAATTATATACTCTATCACGTCCTCCTGTTTGTAATATATTTTAGCATCCCTCTCTTCTGCAAGTGCTTAGTACAGTGCTCTACATACAGTAAATGCTCAATAAATATGATTGAATGAATAATTATAAACTACTTAAAGACAGGCATCATGTCTACTTAATGTATTGTACTCTCCCAAGCATGTAGTATGGTGCTTAATATAGTAGGTGCTCAATAAATACTACTGACTGTGACTTCTACCTCTACTTGAGAAGCAGCATGGCTAAGTGGAAAGAGCTTGGGCTTGGGAGTCAGAGGTCATGGGTTCTAATTCCGCTTCACCACTTGTCAGCCATGAGACTGTGGGCATGTCACTTAACTTTTCTGTACCTGTTACCTCATCTGTAAAATTTGGATTAAGACTCTAAGCCCCACGTGGGACAACCTGATTACATTGTATCCCCCCCACCCCCAGCTCTTAGAATAGTGCTTGGAACATGGTAAGTGCTTAACCAACACCATCATTATTATTATTATTACTTATCCAAATACAGTAGTTTTGCCTCAGTAAGCACTTTACAAATGCTATTGATTGATGGATATATATGTGGAAAGAGCACAGGACTGGGTATCAGGAGATTTGAGCTCTCATCATGGTTCTGCTGCTTGCCTGCTGTGTGACCTTGGGACATTCACTGGACTTCTCTGTAAAATGGGAATAAAATAAAAGTTCTCCCACTTAGACTAGGAGTCCCACGAGGAATCAGGACTGTGTCTGATCTGATTTTAATGTATCTATCTCAGTACTTGGCACATAGTAAGTTCTTTAAAAATACCTCAGTTCAGTTATTCTCACAGCACTTTTGTACATTTCCTTACACTCTGTTGTTTCCCTATACTTGTAATTTATTTTAGTGTCTGTCTCCACCACTATATCGTAAGCTCCTTGGTAGAGATTGTGTCTCACTACTCTGTTGCACTCTCCCAAATGCTTAGTACAGTGCCCTGCACACAGAAAGCACTCAATAAATACCCGTTATTTGATTGCAGTCCATATCAAAATTGTAAATGTTTCCTGAAGAGATGACAATTGGATGGACCACCTTGGTGGAACAATTCTCCCAGTCATCATACTAAGCAAGTTACTCTCCAAATCTGGTATCATACTTTGAATATTCAAAGATTTCATCTTTCCATTGTAAAATAGTTTGTTCAGTGCAAGGAAATAAACAGAGAATGGAGGAAATTTTCATTTGAGAAAGATGTTATTGTTCTCTTCTATTTGATATTGAGTGATATTCATTGAGGAACTGGTGGTGCTAAGTGGGTCCTGAGAGATTCAGTCCTTATCTACCATGAGATTTCTTCTGTGGTCCTATTCAGCTCCAGGTAACTGGAAGAGTTTGTGTGAATTGATTATGACATCAGTGCTTGCAGATTGGACCCAAGATGATGCCATTTGATTGAAATTGTGCCTGGTTTTAATATAGCAGCCATCAGGCAGATTGCATTCAGAGAGTCTAACTGATAACATATAGCCTGTGCCAAGGCTTTCTTCTGGCCCAGTTCTCTAGAAAACAATTCTCCCCAGGAGATGGTCTACTGTTCCAACACATTCAGCTGATGACTGCCGAAACACAATGTGATGATTGCCTCCAACAACAGACTATCAATTGCTCAGTCAGGTCAGATAGCCTAATTTTCTTTTATTTGGCAGAGATTCCAGAGTTTATCAAAGGCTGCAGTCATTCATTCATTCAATCGTATTTATTGAGCGCTTACTGTGTCCAGAGCACTGTACTAAGCTCTTGGGAAGTACAAGTTGGCAACATATAGAGAAGATCCCTACACAACAATGTGCTCACAGTCTAGAAGGGGGAGACAGACAACAAAACAAAATATGTAGACAGGTGTCAAAGTCATCAGAACAAATAGAATTAAAGCTAGATGCACATAATTAACAAAATATATAGAATAGTGAATATGTACAAGTTAGAGTAATAAATCTGTACAAATATATATACAAGTGTTGGGAGGGGAAGGAGGTAGGGCGGGGCGGATGGGGAGGAGGAGAGCAAAAGGGGGCTCCATCTGGGAAGGCAGAGAGGAAAAAGGGGGCTCAGTCTGGGAAGGCCTCTTGGAGGAGGTGAGCTCTCAGTAGGGCTTTGAAGGGAGGAAGAGAGCTAGCTTGGCGGATGGGTGGAGGGAGGGCATTCCAGGCCAGGGGAAGGACGTGGGCTGGGCGTCGACGGCGGGACAGGCGAGAACGAGGTACAGTGAGGAGGTTAAAGGCAGAAGAGTGGAGGATGCGGGCTGGGCTGGAGAAGGAGAGAAGGGAGGTGAGATAGGAGGGGGCGAGGTGATGGACAGCCTTGAAGCTGAGAGTGAGGAGTTTTTGCTTGATGTGTAGGTTGACAGGCAGCCATTGGAGATTTTTGAGGAGGGGAGTAACAAACCCAGAGCGTTTCTGCACAAAGATGATCCAGGCAGCAGCGAAAAGTATAGACTGAAGTGGGGAGAGACAGGAGGATGGACGATCAGAGAGGAGGCTGATGCAGTAATCCAGTCAGGAAAGTATAAGAGATTGAACCAGCAAGGTAGCGGTTTGGATGGAGAGGAAAGGGCTGATCTTGGCGATGTTGTGGTGGTGAGACTGGCAGTTTTTGGTGACAGATTGGATGTGTGGGGTGAACAAGAGAGCGGAGTCGAGGATGACATCAAGGTTGCGGGCTTGTGAGATGGGTAGGATGGTAGTACCGTCTACAGTGATGGGAAAGTCAGGAAGAGGGCAGGGTTTGGCGGGGAAGTTAAGGAGTTCAGTCTTGGACATACTGAGTTTTAGATGGTGGGCAGACATCCAGATGGAGATGTCCTGAAGGCAGGAGGAGACACGAGCCTGAAGGGAGGGAGAGAGAGCAGGGGCAGAGATGTAGATTTGGGTGTCATCAGCCTAGAGTTGATAGTTGAAGCCTTGGGAGTGAATGAGTTCACCAGTGGAGTGAGTGTAGATAGAGAACAGAAGGGGACCAAGAACTGACCCTTGAGGAACCTCTACAGTAAGGGGATGGGAGGGGAAGGAGGATCCCGGAAAGGAGACAGAATGAACGGCTGGAGAGATGAGGAGAACCAGGAGATGATGAAGTCAGTGAAGCCAAGTTTGGATAGCATACTGAGGAGAAGGGGCTGGTCCACAGTGTCGAAGGCACCTGAGAGGTCGAGGAGGATTAGGATAGAATAGGAGCTATTGGATATGGCAAGAAGTAGGTCATTGGTGACTTTTGAGAGGGCAATTTCAGTGGAGTGTAGGGGACGGAAGCCAGATTGGAGGAGGTCAAGGAGAGTTGGCATTGAGGAATTTAAGGCTGCGGGTGGAGATGACTCATTCTAGGAGTTTGGAAAGGAATGGTAGGAGGGAGATAGGGTGATAACTCGAAGGGGAGGTGGGGTCAAGAGAGGGTTTTTTTTAGGTTGGGGGAGACGTGGACATGGTTGAAGGCAGAGGGGAAGAAGCCGTTGGAGAGTGAGCGGTTGAAGATGGAAGTTAAGGAGGGGAGGAGGGAAGGGGTGAGTGATTTCATAAGATGAGAAGGAATGGGATCTGAAGCACAGGTGGATGGAGTAGTACTTGAGAGGAGGGAGGAGATCTCATCTGAAGATACTGCTGGGAAGGATGGGAGAGTAGCAGAGACGTCTGAGAGCGGGGGCGTTGGAGAAGGGGGAGGAGTGACTTTGGGGAGCTCAGACCTGATGGAGTTAGTTTCACTAATGAAGTAGGAGGCCAGATCGCTGGGGGTGAGGGATGGAGGAGGGGGGAGGAACAGGGGGCCTGGACTGGGACTGATTAGAGAAGCTGATACCTACTGTGAGAGACAAGTATATCAATTTCTGAGTAGAGTAGGAAAGTGTTAGGTGATGTTTGTTCTGGGAGAGAGAGGAAGGAGAAGAGCTTCACTACCTCTTTATTTCTTTTTCAGTCCATATCCCTAGGGCCAAATGCCATGGAAATTCACACTTCTAGTTATGGAAATGGTTTTTGTTTTGCCGACGTTCTCGCTGTTTATATTTCCCTTTTTTCAGTTTCCTTTCACCCATATCCTCCATGTCCCCTCACATCCTGTCTCTGTCCCAGGTTCTGGAGATTTGAGGGCCACCTATAATTTCTTCTGCAAGCTCCATTAGCCTCCTGATGCTCCAGCCAATGAAAGAGACTTTGCATGGAAACTAAGTTCAGTGGATTCACAGATAACTAGCTAACCCCTCAGCACATGTCTCCCTTTGATTTTCCTTCAGCCAAAGAGATTACAAATTGGAAAACTATTTGAGATTCACGCTAAGGATAATTGTTTGAAAAACAACCAGACTGTGATAGCACATCTTTTCGTAAGCAGTTAGGCTCTATTGCAAGATTTATTTGAACAGATTCAATTAAAGGAGGAGATGGATAATCACTTTGAGAAATGTGATTTTCCTCAAACGGTTACATTTTTACACCGTACCATGATTTCTGCAGGCATCTTTGCAATTGAATTAGATTATAGTACCATCTCCCCACTTTCAATAGGTAGCATTTTGGTGAGTTGTTTGAACTCTATCAGGCTGCCACCATTAAGGAAACATTTCCCCAATACTGCCCTCAGCGTTTGTAGTTTTTGGAAAATTTGTTCATTGGCTCCCTTTCGGGACTGTGATAATCCCTTTTGTCGTCTTTCTCTAATCACTGGGACGTCAATTGGATTCCAGATAATAAATTAATTTTAGACCCAATAACTCCTCAAGAGGAATTTGGGGGGAACTACTTCAGTGGGGAATGCTTCAGAGTACCCAAGTATAGCTAACTAAAAAAATGTCATAAAAATGACCTTTCCAGTCCAAATTGACTCAGTGTGCTGTTTACGTTTCTGTCATTATTAGTCGTAGTATTAGCAATAGTAACATTTTTAAAACACAATGTGGAAAGAACTATGCCAAGGACTGAGATAATTCAACATAATAAATTAGTCCAGAGTCATCAGAACATGCACTTGAAGTCATCATAAATATTCATTCAATCGTATTTATTGAACACTTACTATGTGCAGAGCACTGTACTAAAGGCTTGGAAAGTACAGGTTGGGAACAGATAGAGATGGCCCCTACCCAACAATGGGCTCACAGTCTAGAAGGGGGAGACAGGCCCATGGGGTTTCACTGACTTCACTTGGTGCCTCATCATTTTCTCTGATAATTTGGTTAATTGCTCCTTCTTAGGGCACATTTTGTTTCACAAACTGTTATCTCAGTAAGTGATCCTGTAATGTTCAAATGACCCTACAGAACCAAGAAAATAACTCCTTGAACTCATTTGCTACCTGCAGGAAGACAGCATCTGGGGGTCAGGAAACGAGTTCTAATCCTGCCTCTGCCACTTGCCTGCTGTGTGACCATAGCCAAGTACTAATAATGATATAATAACTGTGGCATTTAAGTGCTTACTATGTGCCAGGCACTGTCCTAAACCCTGGGGTGAATACAAGCAAATTGGGTTGGACACAGTCCCTTCCCAATGTGAGGCTCACAGTTTCAATCCCCATTTTTTAGATGAGGTAACTGAGGGTCAGAGAAGTGAAGTGACTGGCCCAAGGCCATACAGCAGACAAGTGGCAGAGCTGGGATTAGAATACATGCCCTTCTGACACTCTGGCCTGTACTGTATCCACTACACCATGCTGGTAAGGTGTACACTATAAAACAAATTCCAAATAGTCATATTCTAATTCTACTGCCCTTACATCCACTGATTCCTGAGGCATGTACACATGCACACGTGCACACACACATGCACACACTCATCAAGTCTGCTGAGACCTATTTTTTCCTCATTTTTCTGAAAAACTCCTTGAATTTGAGCAGCTGGTGGGGAAAGACACGTGCCTGTTAACTGATAACAGTGATTATCAGGGTTTTGCAGGAATACAACACACTGCTGTAGGCACATGTTTATTTTCTGAATTGCTTTAAGAAGCATCATAGCACAAAGTGCTCACACCTATTTTTAAAGCCTGTTTAGGTAAGATCAGCTTGTTTTAGTCCCCATTATGGAAGAGGGAGGCAGGATGAAGTGAGAGTCCCAAAATGGAACACCCCTGAAAGGAAATTTCATTTCACATATGCTAACAACTGTAAATTGGTTGACTGACAATAGTAAGTGAAGCATTCAAAGCTGGCTCCATTTACCTGTTGTTGTATGTCTCTGAAATCTGGGGCACATCTTTGAATTTCTCGCTGAAAAGACAGGACCCCCTCTCCCAAGGGGTTTAGATCTTAACTTATACCCCAGTTCAACTGATCAACAGTTCTGGGATTTGAATCAGAGGTGGGGTTGGGCATGGGTCTTCACAAATTCACCCCAACTTTACCTGGAGTTCTAGTAGGTTTGCTATGATCCTTACACACAGCCTCTCAATGACCTTCCTGAGCTTTACACAGGTCCCTGATTTACTCTGAATTAAACTCATAGTCAAGACTGACTTGACTGGTTGCAGAAAGGTTAGAAAATGAGAAAGTTCACAATCTCTGTTCATTGTAATGGCACTTACTGAGCATCCACTGGGTGCAATGCATTGTACTGAACATTTAGTAAAGGGATTTTTTTGACTCTGAAGTTTTGGGTTTCTGATAGAATGTTCTAGGGAAAAGGCTAATTGGCAGGATGCTGATTTTGCCACTCATCCATTTGGGTGAATGCTCTGGGCAGATCAGGTCAGTTTTCCCTGTTTTGACTCATTTCAATTGTTGGTCTTTACCTGAACATCTGCCCTTCCCTTTTCTCCTTATTAAGCCTCTTAGACACCAGAATTTAAGTCTAATTATTTCCATGTGCCCTGCCACAATTTTAGTACAGGGTGATGCACATTATAAACTTAACTGCCATTATCGATCTGCAGAGAAATCCCACTGGCATAGTACTCAGAATACTGCCATTTGCACCAATTTCTTTTTTCTGCAGTATTGGGAATATCTAAGCCCTTGATATTTACCCCATCTTCAGCTAAACAGCACATATGCACATATCTATAATTTATTTCAATGTCTGTCTCTCCCTCTATAGTATAAGCCCCTTGTGGACAGGGAACTCTGATGTATCATACTCTCCCAAGCACTTAGGACAGTGATCTTCACGCAGTTGGCTCTCAATAAATATCATTGATGAGTTGACTGAAAAAATGACCCTACAACTGGACAAGTCGTTCCCAGTCCAGTTACCTGATGAGTTTTTCATGACAGTGTGGCAGCAATGTCTTGATTGATCTCAGTGGTATTTATTGAGCACTTACACTGGGCAGAGCAGTGCACTAAATACATAGGTGTTACAGTAGAGTAAGTAGGCCCAATCCCTACCTTCAAGGAGCTTACGTCGCATGAGGGAGAATTCCCCACCTGCCACAGAACGGGGTTGCATGCAGGTGGTGTTCCTTCCTCAGGAGCTCCCAGTAAACACATTTGTTTCTGATGATGGTGAGACAGAATAGGAATCATAATCTTGAGGAATAAAGGAAAAGGATGGGTGACTGGCCATTCAATTTGGGATAATGTTCCAGGGATATCGATTGTTTGATTGTTTTTCAGGTCTAAGACTGAATGACGTCATGAGGCTATGGTGAATGAGACCACGCAGCATAATTTTGTGTTTGTGCTAATTGAATCAAGGGGAGCATTACAGGCACTGCAGTAAAGTGCTCCTCTGGGCATCGGAAATAAACCACAATTTCCTCATTAGATCTGCTACACTAATATCCCAAGTGAGTCTTTGCCTTAAGAGTTGTTTTTCTGTTTCCCCTAATTTCAAATGGACATAAGCTCTGCACTGGACTGAGAGGATTTTTTTTATCAGGCACTGCTTAGCCTGGAAGACTGATAAAGAGATCAGTTTGTCCAGTCCCCTGTATCCAGGCAAGCAGCATGCATACTATCTTAGACCTCTAAAGAAGATGTTAACATATTTCTTGTTTTCCTTCACTGTTTGGGATATTTTTCCCTATTTCAAACATAATCTCCTGTGTTGCATCTAAGACAAATATTCACTTGTTCTGTCCTCACTGCAGTTTGAGCTGGGGTTGAGGGGGCACATTATTGGACATGTTGCACAATTTGCTGAAAGCCTACGGGGGAGAATTTATTATTAATTACAGTAAGCATTGATTATTCTTTTATTTATTTATTCAATCATATTTACTGAGTGCTTACTGTGTGCACAGCATTGTACTAAGCACTTTGGAGAGTGCAATATAACAAACAGACACATTTTCTGCCCACAATGAACTTACAGCCTGGAGGGGGAGGCAGACATTAATATAAATAAATAAATTGCAGATATGTACATAAGTGCTGTGGTGCTGGGAGGCGGATGAATAAAGGGAGGAAGTCAGGACAACGTACATGGGAGTGGGAAGAGGGCTTAGTCAGGGAAGACCTCTTGGAGGAGATGTGCCTTCAATAAGGCTTTGAAGGGCAGGAGGAGTAATTGTCTGTTGATATGAGGAAGGAGGGCATTCCAGGCCAGAGGCAGGATGTAGGCGAGGGGTCAGTGGTGAGATAGACAAAATCAAGGTACTTTGAGAAGGTTAGCAGTACAGGAGTGAATTGTGCAGGCTGGATTGTAGTAGAAGAGTACTGAGGTGATTGGCAGCTGATGTTTGGGGAGAGGGAGCCTCATTTTTCTGGTGCCAGGAAAATTTTAATTAGACTTTGGGATACCCTCATGCGGGAATAGTAACAACAATAGCATTTCTTAAGTTCTTACTGTGTGCCAAACAATGGGGCAGATATAAAATAATCAGGTCGGATCAGACTCAGTGCCTGCTCCACATGGGGTTCACAGTCTAACTAGGAGGGAGAACATGTATTTCACCCCCATTTTACAGATGATGAAACTGGGGCACAGAGAAGTTGTGACTTTCCCAAGGTCACACAGCAGACAAGCATCAGAGCTGGAATTAGAACCCAAGTCCTCTGAATCCCAGGTCTGTGCTTTTTCCAATAGGCAATGCTGCTTCTCAAGGAAGTTACGGGTATTTGATATGAATCACCTAGAAGCTCATCTGTAGCTGTGGAGAAGACAAATCTCCCAAAATGGGATAATCCGAAATAAGTTGTGGATCCCATTCGATTATAAGCTCCTCAAGGATAGGATTTGGTCTGATTTTTGTTGCACTGTTCCAAATGCTTAGGCTACAAACCCCATAAGCGACGGGGACTATCTCTGACCTGATTATCTTGCATCAACTCCATTGCTTAGTGTTAACACTCTCTGGAGGAAAGTAGAATAGAAAACATCCAAACAGTAGCTCATTCTAGTCCAAGCACCTTTATTTCCACTCCCTCCCAGGAGGTCCTAGTATGTGTCCGCATGTCCAGGTGCTGAGCAGATGTTGCCTGCAGATCTAGCCTTTTATAGTTTTTCTCCATCTACCTAATCCTTCTCTCCCTCACCGAACCCCCCAAGACTTCACTCTGGCACACATATTCCATATCCTTCCAATCGTTGCTGGGCTGTGAATCAGTTCCCCCAGCCAATCAGTGGTTGTCTCCATCAACATCTGCTGCTCCTGGTGGGGCACACCAAGGCACTGCCATTCTGGGTTTCCCACTACCGCATGCCCGGGGGCCAGGAACATCGAGCAGAGATGAGGCACTGGAGTCAGACCCCTCACTGGACTCCAGAAAGCAGGGGGGCAGAGCCTGGGTCCCCACCACTATGGAATTGAGTGTTGGGGATGGCAAGGATGCACAAAGGGATTTTGGCTGGGCTCCTCCCATCACCTGACTCCACAGTGCATGGGGTCTGGGAAGTGGGTGAAGGGGACTTGAACCAGGGCTCTGATCTCCAAGGAAAAGGGAAAGGGGATGCCAGTGGGATGGCAGCCCCTCCACAGTCCATGCTCTCCATGTGGTATATGCAGCTGCCCTCACTCTCACCCATATTCCAACCCCAGCGCTTCCACTGATACCACTTTCCCACATCCCAGGAATGCCGAAACATCCCACCCCTCCCTCCCGCCATTGCAGATAAACTCCCAGTTGGGATCCTGGGCTCTGCCCGGCAGTGTTACCAACAAAGCTCAGGTGGGTGGCCCCTAACACCCTCAGTGTTGGGCAGGTTGTCACCCAGGTAGAAATGATCTGATTGGGTAGCACTTAATACAGTGCCTGGCACATAGTAAGTACTTAACCCTATCAGGCTCCTCTAGACTGTGAGCTTGTTGTGGCCTGGAATTGTGTCTACCAACTCTGTTGAATTGTACTCTCCCAAGCGCTTAATACAATGCTCTGCACACTGTGTTAAATAAACATCTTTGATTATTGTACTCTCCTATGCACTTGGTACAATGCTCTGCACACAGTAAGCGCTCAATGATTACAATTATTATTATTATCATTAATGGTAGAAATAGTAGTAGTAGTAATAGTAGTTGTCATTCCTCCTCTAGACTGTAAGTCCCCCCCCCCCCCCCCCCCCCCCCCAAGAATATAAGATCATTTTGGGCAGGGAATGTGTCTGTTTATTGTTACATTGTACTTTTCCAAGTGCTTAGTACAGTGCTGTCCACACAGTAAGCACTCAATATGATTGACTAGTAGTAGTAGTATTAGTGCTTTTCACAGAGTAGGTACACATACAGTGATCTTTTCCCAGAAAATACTCAATAGAGTGCTCTGCTCATTGCAAGCACTTTGTTTAGTGCTCCACACACAGGAAGTGCTCGGTGAATATTAATGAATCAAACCCCAAAATTCAGCACACTAGATGGGACAGTTGAGCCATTTATTTGTGTCAGCATATGAATATTTCACTTAGTCAAGAAACCTTCTAAAAATAGGGAGTTGGGGCTGAGAAATCCATTAACTGGACAGAGACAAGACTGAAGATTGACACTTGTCATTGATCCCATAGATGGAAGGTGACAAAGATTAAAAACTGGAAGCATTAGACTACGCGAAACACAGTTCCCTGTACTTGTGTAAGTGATGAGATGGAAATGCCGTTTCCCCAGAGTTATGAAAGCAAAATGACTTTCATCATCCAGATTCCCGTTGTTCCTTTTATGTGTTGGAAATCTGGTGGACTGTTCTTTTTGCATCATTTCTATTCTGGGTACGGATTCAGCAAAAATAATATTTGGTTTTATGTGGCTGCAGGCCTAGGTCCTCTAGTGAGCGGGACAAGGTGGGGATTCTTATCCTAAATGAGGCTGCTCTGCCTCATGTCAAGCTTTAAATGATTCAGAATCCTGGAATGCTCTGAATCAGAAGGATAAGAGGGGACCTCTCGTCTCTGAAGAGCTGCAAAATATAAAAAGTGGGCCTGTGTTGTTGGCATTAAAGTGATGTCTGAAGCCTTTCATCATCTTCCTGGTTGTGGTAAGTTGCTACCCCTGCTGGAGACATCTGCAGCAATGTGGCACCAACTTGATTATGCATTTGCATAAACCGCGGGACACTAAGTCCACACCATGTGTCATCTTCCTGCAGGTTGTCTACGGAGCAGTCGGGCTAAATATTAAAGCCGTCTATTTACCAACCTGGAATCCTTTCATTTTGGTGGCATAGCATAAAAATAAACTGCCGAACCCATAAAGATCCTCGTTAAAGGGACTGACCTCCCAGATATTATTTGATGTGTCAAATGGGAAAGTGTTAGGTGGTGTGGAATCCAACCCTGGCCATTTGACAGACAAGAGTCCGAGAATCTGTGGGTGCGAGGAGGAGGTTCCTGCTGTGATTCATTATCCAGCCTTTCAAATGACCTCTGGACTGTTCCCTAGGGTGAGCGGTAATGGCCAAGTCAGAACTATTGAATTACCAGGGTAGCTCTCAGAGGGGTGCAGGGGAGAGGGAGCTTGCTAATTTAAAAACAAGTTGGGGGCTGGTCATTTTTGAGACCTTTCTGTCTTCTGTGCTGGCCTGTGAGGTGCTATTTCGGCACCTCTGCTCTCGAGATGGGAGAATATAAGGGAATTGAGGTCAATTCTTGGCCTAGCCTAGAAAAGTCCAGTCAATGTCGTATTTAACGAGTGCTTACTGGATGCACAGCACTGTACTGAGTATTTGAGAGAGTACAGTGTAACAGAGTTTGTAGACATGTTACTCCCCACGAGCTGACGGTCTAAAGGTGGGGGACAGGCATTAATATTAATAAAAGGAGTTATGGATTTGGACATAAGTGCTGTGGGGCTAAGGGAGGGGTGAATGAAGGGTACAATCCCTTTAATCCCCTTCCTCAGTTCTGAGGAAGATCTTCTAGATATCAGACCAGTTCACTCGCTGGAGAAAATGGTGGAGTTCCTTAGTTCTAGGAAATATGTATTGTGTTGTCCTTTTATTTATCAGTTTACTGTTAACAAGCCTCTCTCTCATTCCATTAAAAGGATTAGAGCTGTCTGTATAATTTATATTACATGACAGTAGCATACCACATGCTGGGCCAAAATGCTAGTGTGCTTAGTGTGCACACACTGATGATTGTCAGTGGTGTCGGCATAATGCCGGTTACTTGTTTGGAGAAAACAAAGTTAATTTGTAGCTGTCAGTCAGTTTTGCCAGATTTGCTTAGATTCTGAAATTTATTGACAAGTTATTATGGGGGCCATTTAAACTGCCTTTTCTCTGAGAAGCAGACAGCTAAAGCAGAGAGCAAAAATTCAGCACTTACCTCTAATCCCTGAAGCTCAGAGGGAGTCGACACATGCGGCAAATTCCGCATTATTAATATCATTTTCACATTTTACCACACTCTTTGGAGACTGAAAGGCCCACAAATTCACTTCTTTTGTTTCTTATCCTATCCCAGCACAATGCTTAAATCATTGCATGTGATTCTTGTAAATGATTACAGCCCCTGGAATTGCATTATTGGTTTCTTCCTTGGAAAAACATTTCGTACCAAAACGGAGCCGACCAGGAACAACTCTGTTAAGAGAGATGGTGGAGGGAAAAGCCATACACGTGGATTTTGTACTGAAGATAGATATGTTTGGACATCTGCAATTTGGATGGGCAGAAGGTTAGGATGATTTAAAGACATGGTGAAGCAGCATCTCAAACAACTAGACAGTATTGTGGATGGGTGAGGCACCACTGCATCAGTCAGGGAGAGGGCTTACTCTAACCAAAAGCTTTGTGAAAATTGGGATACCAAGTGACCATCTCAAAAGCAGAAATAAGTCCTGTGTGGGATGAATCAAAGTGGGAGGGATCTATCTTGTAAATAATGCAGATGGGTGTGCCAATCATTCCAGATACTCTTGTGTGCATAAGTAGGGATTCACCATCAGAAGTGTTACTCCCCTCCTCAAAAATCTCCAGTGGCTACCAATCAACCTACACATCAGGCAAGAACTCCTCTCTCTCGGCTTCAAGGCTCTCCATCACCTCGCCCCCTCCTACCTCACCTTCCTTCTTTCCTTCTACAGCCCAGCCCACACCCTCCGCTCCTCTGCGGCTAAACTCCTCCCTGGGCCTCATTCTCACCTGTCCAGCCGTCGACCCCCAGCCCATGTCCTCCCCCTGGCCTGGAATGCCCTCCCTCCGCACATCCGCCAAGCTCCCTTCCTCCCTTCAAAGCCCTATTGAGAGCTCACCTCCTCCAGGAGGTCTTCCCAGACTGAGCCCCCACCTTCCTCTCCCCCCATCGCCCTCGACCTACCTCCTTCCCCTCCCCACAGCACCTGTATATATGTTTGTACAGATTTATTACTCTATTTTACTTGTACATATTTTCTATTCTATTCATTTTATTTTGTTAATATGTTTTGTTTTGTTGTCTGTCTCTCCCTTCTAGACTGTGAGCCCACTGTTGGGCAGCGACCGTCTCTATATGTTGCCAACTTGTACTTCCCAAGTGCTTGGTACAGTGCTCTGCACACAGGAAGCGCTCAACAAATACGATTGAATGAATGAATGAAAGTGTCACCTTTTGAACACCAAAGACAGATCTCTCCATAGATTTATGTAGGTGTGGGTAAACTCAGTTTAGCTCTGCTGTTGATCTATTGGTCCATTGGAAAGATCACTGTTCTGGGAAGCAGGCCTGACTGCTGTCTCAGTCCTGCTTCTGACTAGCTAATAAGGGCATAGCTCACACATATACTCTGCAATATGCTACATCTGTGTCTGCCTACTTAAGCACTGGATTCCAGTCTCCAGAGAGAACATGACAAACGAGGAGAGCATGAGAGTACCACTGTGGAAGCCATTGATTGGCACTATAAACAATTCCTCTGTGCTGCTTCTTGATTGAAAAGTCTCAGAACTGAGGGTCATTCATTGCTCGTGACAGAAGACACTTTCCAGTTTTATATCTATATCTGGCTTCTCCTCAAAGATGGTTTTACTAAAGGTGACTTTTTAAAAGGTATTTGTTAAGTGCTTACCATGTGCCAGGCACTATACTAAGTGCAGGGGTAAATACATGAAAATTGGGTTGGACAGAGTCCTTTTTTTTTTTTGTTTAATGGTATTTGTTAAGTGCTTACTATGCATCAGACACTCTTTTAAGTGCTGGGATAAATACTCATTAGGTTGGACCCAGTCCTTGTCCCACGTATAGCTCACAGTCTTAATTCCCTTTTTTACAGATGATGTAACTGAGGCATAAATGAGGGAAGTGACTATCCCAAAGTTACACAACAGAAAAGTGGTGGAGCCTGGATTAGAACCCAAGTGCTCCGACTTCTAGGCCTGTGCTATTTCCACTAGACCACACTGCTTTTCATCATTTTATCTCTAGCTGTGAATACTGTTCAGCAATACAAATCCCTCCCCAGCCATACATCCCAAACAGCAGTATTACACCTTTTCTAGCTAGCTCTAATCGATGCAAGCGGTCTATCCAGCGTGGCTCAGTGGAAAAGAGCCCGGGCTTTGGAGTCAGAGGTCATGGGTTCAAATCCCAGCTCCGCCACTTGTCAGCTGTGTGACTTTGGGCAAGTCACTTCACTTCTCTGGGCCTCAGTTCCCTCATCTGTAAAATGGGGATGAAGACTGTGAGCCCCATGTGGGACAACCTCATGACCTTGTATCCCCCAGGTGCTTAGAACAGTGCTTTGCACATAGTAAGCGCTTAATAAATGCCATTATTATTATTATTATTATCCCCAATATGGCTGCCCACCCAATGGTACTAAACAGAAGGCCCGGGTGCATTCAGCTATCACAAGGCCAGTACGTTGGATGTTGGCTCCAGGTAAGGTTGAGAGGGATGAAGTACCGTCTCAATTTGATTTGATTCATGAGGGTGATGGGCTGCTGTGTGCCATTCGTGTTTCTGGCCTGGGTCAGCGTGCCTGACAAGGCCTAGCTATACATGCCTCTTTGGTTACTAATGCAGAAGCAGCCTGGCTTAGTGGAAGGAACATGGGACTCAGGGATCTGGGTTCCTTCCACTATTCTCTATTCCACTTTCTCTATTTTGACTTCTGCCAGCTGTGACACCAACTCATTTAACTTCTCTGTGCCCCAGTTTTCTCACCTGTAAAATGGGAATCTGATTTATTGTTCTCTCACTATTATGAGGCCTTTGCATCATCATCATCATCAATCGTATTTATTGAGTGCTTACTATGTGCAGAGCACTGTACTAAGCACTTGGGAAGTACAAATTGGCAACATATAGAGACAGTCCCTACCCAACAGTGGGCTCACAGTCTAAAAGGGGGAGACAGAGAACAAAACCAAACATACTAACAAAATAAAATAAATAGGATAGATATGTACAAGTAAAATAAATAGAGTAATAAATATGTACAAACATATATACATATATACAGGTGCTGTGGGGAAGGGAAGGAGGTAAGATGGGGGGATGGAGAGGGGGACGAGGGGGAGAGGAAGGAAGGGGTTCAGCCTGGGAAGGCCTCCTGGAGGAGGTGAGCTCTCAGCAGGGCCTTGAAGGGAGGAAGAGAGCTAGCTTGGCGGATAGGCAGAGGGAGGGCATTCCAGGCCCGGGGGATGACATGGGCCGGGGGTCGATGGCGGGACAGGCGAGAACGAGGTACGGTGAGGAGATTAGCGGCAGAGGAGCGGAGGGTGCAGGCTAGGCTGTAGAAGGAGAGAAGGGAGGTGAGGTAAGAGGGGGCGAGGTGATGGACAGCCTTGAAGCCCAGGGTGAGGAATTTCTGCCTGATGCGCAAATTGATTGGTAGCCACTGGAGATTTTTGAGGAGGGGAGTAATGTGCCCAGAGCGTTTCTGGACAAAGATAATCCGGGCAGCAGTATGAAGTATGGATTATTTGACCATCTGATTAAGCAGCATGGCATAGTGGATAAAGCACCTCCCTGGGAGTCAGAAGGTCATGGGTTCCAATTCCTGCTCCACCACTTTTCTGCTCTGTGACCTTGGGCAAGTCACTTCATTTCTCTGTGCTTCAGTGAATTCATCTGTAAAATGAGAATGAGGATTGAGACTATAATCCCCACATGGGACAGAGACTATGTCAGCCAATTTGCTTGTATCAACCCCAGCGCTTAGTACAGTGCCTGACACCTAGTTAATGCTTAACAAATGCTGTAATTATTATTATTGGGAGCAGCATAGCCTAGTACAAGAGCCCAGGCTCGGGGGTCAGAGGATGTGGGTTCTAACCCCAGCTCTGCCACTTGTCTGCTGTGTGACCTTGGGCAAGTCAACTCACTTCTCTAAGCCTCAGTTACCTCACCTGTGAAATGGGAATATGGACTGTGAGCCCCACGTGGGACAACCTGATTACCTTGTATCTACCCCAGTGCTTAGAACAGTGCTTAGCACATAGTAAGCGCTTAAAAATACCATAATTATTACCACCATGAAGTAGAGACTGGGTAGCATCTCGATGTGGAGCAGGGACTGGGCGATGTTCCTAATAATTGTGGTATTTTTTAAGTGCTTACTATGTGCTTGGCACTGTACTAAGCACTGGAGTGAATACCAGCAAATCAGGTTGGATGAAGTCCCTATCCCACATGGGGCTCACAGCTTCAATCCCCATTTTACAGGTGAGGTAACTGAGGCACAGAGAAGTGAAGTGACTTGCCCAAGGTGTCACAGCAGACAAGTTGTGGAGCTGGGATTAGAACCCATGATATTCTGATTCCTAGGCATGTGCTTTATCCACTACTCCGTGCCGCTTCCCAGAATAGAGAGGGACTGGGCAGCATCCTGATCTGGAGTGGGGAACTAGGAGGGTGGTGTCCCAATATGGAGGAGGGCTCTGGAGGAATCCCAGAGTGGAACAGGGACTAGATGTCATTCTGAGGATGGGTTGTCATCCCAATATAGAGTGAGGGCAGAGTGGTGTCTACTGTTCCAGTGTGGAACAGGGATCAGGCAGCATTCTAGGGATCAGGTGGCACCCCAGTTTGGAGCAGGGACTAGGCAGTGTCCCAGGGTGGAGCAGGGACTGGATGGTGCTCCATTGTGGAACACGGATTGGGCAATGCCCCAGTATGGAGCAGGGATTGGGTGACATCCCAATGTGGAATGGGGACCAGGGAGGTTCAGCGAATAACTAATGCTGGGGAAAAGAATAGTGAGTCAAGGCCCAAACTGAAGATAGATTTTACACAATCTCCACCCACAAGTCACTGATAATCCCCCCAAAAGGCTGGTTGCCCAGTGGACTTTAAGAAGCTTGGAATCAAGAGAACTGGGTTCAAGGACTATATCCACCATCAGCCTGCTGTACGACCTTAGCAAGTCAATTAACCCCTCTGGTCCTTGATTTTTCCTGACACACAAGCCTGCCTTCCCTACCAAATGGAAAATTCTGTGTAAAAAAAGCGGAAGCCCTTGGGATGATTTAATTATTCAACATTGATTATGTCTACTATTTAGAGATATTTTATAAGGAAGGGCCAAAAAGGGATCCCCGTAGCTGTCAAGGATCATCTCTTCATAAAGATGTGTGGCAGAAGCAATACAGAAATAGAAACACAGCTACAGGCAAGAGCACTTCAGTTGTCAAAAAACAGAGAGAGTGTTTGTTGTCGGTGCTAAAAAAAAAAAAAAAAGCATATTGTCCACTTCCTCAAGAAGTTTGAAAGAAGTACTTCCGCCTTCTAATATCTGGAGAGGCTAGTGATTGCCGGCCTTGGGCTCTGAGGCCGGCTATCACTAGTCCAGATATCAAAAGGCAGAAGAGTTAGGTGAGGAGAGGAGTTAAGACTGGAACATCCATGTGGTTGGTGCAAGCATCTGTTGTTGTTATTACTATTTATTATTCATTGACTGCCACCAGTGTGATCCATGCAGAACAAATCAGGGAAAGGAGGCTGGGCTTGCCCCAAGGAGTTTGCTCTAAGTCAGGATTACACTTCAGATGCAAAACACATTGGAGTGCCAGATGGTGGTCTAATTTCAGTGTGGCATGAGGATGCTATTTTATATCTGTGACTAAATTAATTTACCCACCTTCCGTGGTGGGGTAGAAAGGTTGGTTGAGAGAAACATGCTTACCTGTTGAGCTGGCATATGAAAATAAGGGTGTTTCTTGAAAGGAAGAAGCCAAAATATGAGGAGAGGGAAACCAACGTTGAGAACTTTCTTTGGGCTGTGTTCTGCCCCCGGCAATAGGAAAGGGTGGTAGGAATGCTGAAGATCACAATCAAAGTAAGTACAGGGAGATGGAAAGACCCATGAAGAGGAATAGAGATAGAGGTGGAGAGGTTAATATCTCCATCTTGAAGTGTCGATCTGAGGAAGGCGGAGAAGGGAGTAGAAGAGGAGATAGATGCAATTAGGTTGGCAAAGGCTTGGGAATGAGATTCTTGGATAGTGAAGTTGGGGTTGCGTTGGAGACATGAAGGCAATCTTGCTTTGGAAGATGATAGGCCATTATAAATTAATTAGCACACACTCTTTGCTCTTCTCAAGCTCATTTCTTTCTGCCCATGAATCTCTGTGCCCTGATCTATTGCTCGTGCTCTTTCCCTGCTGGGAATCAATCAATTGAATTTATTAAGTGCTTGCTGCATGGAAAGGATTGTACTAAGGATTTGGTAGAGAAGAGTATTAGAGACAGGATATATACCCAAGCGCTCTGGGGCTGAGGGTATGGTGAATATCAAATTATTAAAATCTACAGATCCAAGTGCTAAGGTGAAATAGAAGGGAGAGCAAGTAGAGGAAATGAGGAATTAGTTGGAGAAGGCCTCTTGAAGGAGACACAATGTTAGGATGGCTTTGGAGGTGGGGAGAGCGGTGGTCTGTAGAATACAAAGGGGAAGGGAGTTCCAGGCCAGAGAAAAGCAGAGTCAGTAGCGAGATAGACAAGAACAAGGTAAAAGTGAGTATGTTGGCATTAGAGGAGCGAAATATGTGGACTGTATTGTAGAATATCATCAAGGTAAAGTTGAAGTAGGGGAGTTAATCGAGTGTCTTTAAGCTGATGGTAATGAATTTCTGTTTGCAGAGGTAGATGGGCAACCACTGGAGATTTTTGAGGAGTGAGGAGATATGGGCTGAACTTTTTTTTGGAAAATAATCCAGACAGCAGAATAAAGTATGAATTGGAGTGGGAAGAGACGGAAGGTAGGGAAGCCAACAAGGAGGCTGATGTAGTAGTCAAGATTGAATTGAATAAGTGCTTGGATCATCTTGGAAGCAATTTGGAAGGAGAGGAAAGGGTGGATTCTAGAGATGATCTGAAGCTAGAACCAACAGGATTTGATGAGAGACTGAATGTGGGGGTTGAATGAAAGAGATGAGCTGAGGATAATGCCAAGGATATGGGCTTGTGAGACAGAAAAGATAATGGCAGTGTTTATAGTGATGGAAAAGTCTTGGGGAGGACAGGGTTTGGGTGGAAAAGAAGAGGAGCTCTGTTTTGGACATGCTAATTTTGAGCTGTCAGTAGGACATCCAAGTAGAGATTGCCAGAAGGCAGGAGGAAGGGCAAGACTGTAGAGAAAAACAGAGGTCAGGGGTGGGGGGCGGAAGGTAGATTTAAGAATCCTCTATGTGTAGATGGTAGTTGAAGCCTAGGGGGAAAATGAGTTCTTCAAAGGAGTGAGTGTAGATGGGTAATAAGAGGGGGGCCAGGACTGAGCCTTAAGGGGTCCCCTTAGCTAGAGGGTGGAAGGCAGAGGGGAAGCCAGCGAAAGAGAGTGAGAAGGAGCAGCCAGAGAGATAGGAGGAGAACCGGGAGAGGAGAGTGTCAATGAAGTCAAAATTAGATAGTATTTACAGGAGAAGGAGATAGTCGACAGTGTAGAAGGCAAGGGAAAAAGTCGAGGAGGATTAATCAATCAATCAGTCATATTTATTGAGCACTTACTGTGTGTAGAGCACTGTACTAAGCGCTTGGGAAGTACAAGTTGGCAACATATAGAGACAGTCCCTACCCAACAGTGAGCTCACAGTCTAGAAGGGGGAGAAGGATGGAGTAGGGTCATTGGATGTGGCAAGAACTCCCTTCTTCAAATTAGTAGTAATAGAATTTATTAAAGACTCACTGCATACAGAACACTGTACTGGATGTTGTGAGCCCGTTGTTGGGTAGGGACCATCTCTATATGTTGCCAAGTTGTATTTCCCAAGCACCTAGTACAGTGCTTTGTATACAATAAGCGCTCAATAAATACGATTGAATGAATGAATGTTGGAAAAGAATACACAGAGGAGAATTAGACATTTGTCCTCTCAGGGGATCACAAACTAAAAATAAAAGGGGAGAAGGGCCTACAAGTAGACATAAGGAGAGATTAAAAAAAAAACCCAAAGCACTAAGACAATCTCAAGATCAGCTGGGGAACTGCAGCCAGAGGGGCAGAATTTCAGGTTCGTGGCAGCTCCGATTCCAACAGTCATAACCACGGTCACAGTGACCACTACAGCAGCTACTACAGCCTTCTTGAGGTCTTGTGGAGATGTCTCCAGGCCATGGATGCTTTTCTTTCTCCTGGCAGGATGGCCCAGGGCAGGCTGGGTTGTAGGTTCCTTGTTGATGTGGAGGTGAGCCAGGGTGGGATCCCTGGGAGGCAGCTTGGTGGTCCAACAGAGGAGGACACTGAGGGTCCCAAATGGTACGGTGGAAAGGCAGCAGTTGACATGGATTTGTTTGACCTTCTGGTAGAGGGACGGCCAGAGACCACTCTGTAGAGGCTTGGATCTTCATGGCCTACAGTGCACAGGGCATTCCAGGAGCAGGAATCCTTGGGGCTGCAATAGAGCAGGGGAGCCGCAAGTTCCCTGGGTTTTCACACAGCCGTCTGAAGGACATGACATCCCTACCCTTCTTCAAAGCCTCCTGAGAAATCATCAACTCTGAGAGGAATTTTTGGCTAAGTTCTATCCCCCTGATGTTTATCTTAACAGTCAACCATGGCAGATATATTATGAATTCACACTCCGTTCATTTTTTTTCCCTCTTAACTGTGAGTTCATTGTGGGCAGAGAATATGCCTACCAACTCCATTATTTTGTTATATTTTACTCTCCCAACCACTTAGTACAGAACTCGGCTCATGGTAAGAGCTCAATAAATACGATTGATTGATCCATTGACTTATTAATCTGTTACTGGGTTGTTCCAAGGAGACCCCAAGGTACCCACCATCTGGAGGTCAAATGCTACCGAGCCAGAAAGGCAGAATGTGGAAGTGTGGATGGGGTACTGTCCCCACAACCAAAAATGCTAGACTGACAGCCCAAACCTGGAATACAGACGATGTCCCTCACTCCCATGTCAATCAAGTTAGGTATGGAGGAGGGTGGAGGATGGAGATTGGATAAACTGAGGCTGGAAGTTGGAATGGTTTAGGAGCACAGGTAATAAACACCTGCGGCCCCTGACAATCAGTACAGTGGATTGTGCAGCTGGCTGCAAGTCACAACTGCCCAGAGCATGAGATGCCCGCTCTGCTTGCACCAAGTGAGGAGCCATGGGATGGGTGAGTGTCCCAACCCACTGAACACTTATGGGGCTGTAAACTAGGCACTTCGCCACGGGTGTGTAATGCATAAGTGGATTCCTCCCAAGTGGGAAGTGCTCATAGGTGAGAGCTAGCCACCTCACCACGTGCAGGTAACATATAAGTGGATTCCTCCTGAATGGAAAGTGCTTATGGGTGGAAGCTAGCCACCTCACCACGTACGAACAAACCATAAGTAAACTCAGCCTGGGTGGGACCTGGATGTTCTGCCACACACGAGTAACATATAAGAATATTCTTCTGATAGGGAAGCTCTAATATCTTTAAATAATCATATTCCTCCCAAAAGGGAGGTTCAATTCACCATGTCCAAAATAATCAAACAGTTCAATTTGCAGTGTCCAAAATACTCAAATAATTCAATTCGCCTGACAGAATATATTTTGTATAAAACTCAGGTGTGGCTCAGTGGAAAGAGTACAGGCTTGGGAGTCAGAGGTCGTGGGTTTGAATCCCGGCTTCGCTACTTGTCAGCAGTGTGACTTTAGACAAGTCACTTAACTTCTCTGTGTCTGTTACCCCATCTGTAAAATGGGGATTAAGACTATGAGCACTGCGTGGGACAAACTGATTACCCTGCATCTACCCCAGCATTTAGAACAGTGCTTGGCACATAGTAAGCACTTAACAAATACCATTATTATTATTTTTGTCCCTAGTCTCTCTCTCTCTCACCTTGCTGATTCCCAAACAAACCCGTCCCCAGGTGATGGGTGACACAAGTTTATGTGATTTTTTTTCCTGTCCCCACTGCATGTATGGAATTTATACCTGCCTATAACCCAATTTGACTGTAAACTCCCTGAGGGCAGGGGCCATGTCTTTTATTTTCATTGTATTCTCCAAAGAGCCTAGTTCAGTGCTCTTCACGCAGCTTGGTTATGAAGAAAGGAGAAACATATGAGTGGATTGAAAGACGAGGGGGAAGAAGAGTTGAGTTGACCAAGGATCTTGGAGGAGGAAAGAATGAAAATGTGGCAATCTCTGTCTCTGAATTGACACTGGGGAGAACAGATTTGTTGCCGAATTGTTTCCAAGTGCTTAGTACAGTGCTCTGCACACAGTAAGTGCTTAATAAATATGATTGAATGAATGAAAGTGAATCTCTGAAAGAAGAGAGATTTCCAACACAGATGAGTGTTTGGGATGGTGAATTGATGATTCATCAAGTCAGCTGGAACGAGAACAGATGGCTGGAAGAATGAGAGCAGAGGATAGTATTAAAGCAAAAAGTATAAAGAGAAGAGAGAAAGAATGAAGCACAGAACTTGAAAATGCAAAGATGCTGCTGAAAGAGCATGTAGGGGATAAGCAAGCAGTTTTGAACGTAAGGAAGATCCTCTGGAAGTCTTTTAGAACTTTGAAAGACTTCTAGAAGTCTTGTTTTGTCTGCTTATGAGTCCAAAATTGTGTTGGGTAAAGAAGGACAAACTCTTGAGCAGGTGCTCATCCCTACTCTTTAATCACCACAAGTACAGTCTCAGTTACGGGGCTGAGCATCTAAGACCTGGGGCATCAGTGGATGAAGTTATTGCCATTAAGCCAAATAATTGGGCAGCTTCCAAATAGCCTTATTTGAGGTGACCCCAACATTTTCTATGCCACAATTCCAATGGTACTCAGATCCATCTATGTAAGCTTCCAGAAATAAAACCCAATTCTCTTCCCGTCAGCTCCTTTCTCTACTCCAGCTGGTCACCCACAGGCTATATGGTCTTCCAGAGTGGCTGATTCAGGTAAATATGGAATGTGGAATTTCCCCAAGCCAAGAACCCTTGTTAGATGGGTTGGCTGGGATCACAGTTGGAACTGAGGTCATTCTCTCTATTCTTTTTTTTTTGTCCGTTTCTGTGACTTCTTTTTTTTTAATATTCAGTTAACTTTGTGGAAAGTAATTATATTCTGCTCATTCTACACCAGCTGGTATTTACTTCATCCTCCATCAGGCATCAACAGAGCATGGGGCTGCAAGACAGAGATATTACTCTGGCAAGCATAAATATTTCATTTTTCACACCACAAATGCGTTGATGATTTATTAATTAGCCTAAAGGCCTGCTGCTTCTGCACAGTTGAGTAGCAAAATAATTCGGCTCTGGTGATGGAGAGAATCTCCAGCACCCTCCCCGTTGGAAACACTCCGTCCAGCAGCAAGTCTGAAGGCTAGAAAACCTTTCTGAGTGGGCCTGGGCTCACATCACCATGATTTATCTTGGCTGTTTTCCCCCTCTCAGGCCAGGCTGGACTGCAGGCATAAGGGAATTTCAAATAGACAGGACCTGACGAATGTCGCCTTGGCCTTTTGTGAGAAGACGGTGACTGAATGTCTGGATACTGTTAGCGTGATCAGAGGAGAGAGGTGAAGACCCATATGCGTTGTTCTGCAGTTGGGGAAGAGGAAGAGCAGTGAGAGAGGTACCTGTGGGAATTGATGCTTCATTCAGGGGCTTTCAATGCTGTACTTGGCTCCCAAGAGGCAGTGTTGCCTAGTAATTAGAGCACAGGCCTGGAAGTCAGAAGAACTTGGATTCTAATCCAAGCTCCTCCATTTGTCTGCTGGGTGACCTTGGGCAAGTCACTTAACTTCTCTGTGCCTCAGTTCCCTCTTCTGTAAAAGGGGTTTTAAGACTGTGAGCCCGTGTGGGACAGTAACTGTATCCAACCCAATTTGCTTGTATCCACCCCAGCGCTTAGTACAGTGCCTGACACCTAGTAAATGTTTAACAAATACCATAATTATTAATAGGCTCTTCCCGAGGTGCAAGGAGCCACCTCCCCTTTATTAATAAAAATAATAGTAATTATAATAGAGGCATTTGTTAAGTGCTTACTATGCACCACACTAAGTGCTGTGGTAGAGGTAGGATAATCAGGCCAGACAGAATCTGGGTCCTACATGGGGCTCTCAGTCCAAGGAGGGAAATGTCTATTTCATCCTCATTTTACATATGAGGAGACTGAGAAACATAAAGGTTAAGTAATTTACTCAAGGTACTGACGGAGAGGCAGCGTGGCTCAGCGGAAAGAGCCTGGGCTTTGGAGTCAAAGGTCATGGGTTCAAATCCCCGCTCCGCCACTTGTCAGCTGTGTGACTTTGGGCAAGTCACTTAACTTCTTTGGGCCTCAGTTACCTCATCTGTAAAATGGGGATTAAGCTGTGAGCCCCACATGGGACAACCTGATCACCTTGTAAACTCCGCAGCGCTTAGAACAGTGCTTTGCACATAGTAAGTGCTTAATAAATGCCAAAAAAAAAAAGGTCCCATAGCAGCCAAGTGGTGGATCTGGGATTAGAACCCAGGAGTTCTGACTCCCAAATCCAGGCTCTTTCCACTAGTCAAATTCCCCTATTTGTCATCTCACATTTTTCCTTTCACCTTCCCCTCTGTCTCAACTATGCACTTGACTGTGTACACCTTAAGCACTTTGAGTACACCCAAATCCCACAGAACTTAGGTACATATTCTTGGACTCTCCCAATTCCTTCGTCTCTAATTCATTTTAATGTCTTTCCCCTACTGAGGACTTTAAACTCTTTGTGGGCAGGGATCATCTCAACCAACTCTGTTGTATTTGCCCAGGTTCTTAGTATAGTGCTCTGCACCCAGTAAGCACTCGATGAATACTATTGATTGATAGATGGATAGTCCATGCTGCTTCCTAACAGGCATGGCACAGCAATCTGAAGCATCAGAAGAGAACCATGGGATCTGTCATCCCCAGCAGGATGTGCCAAATTTGCCACCTTCTCCCAGGGAGGGTTGGGTCCCGCAAGCTGCAGACTGTCACAGTCTGGCTCCAGATGTCTTCTGTCTACCTCACAGAGAATCCAAGGCTGTATAAATAAAGGATGTTTGGGAACAAAGCCAATGGTTTCACTTCCATTGCTACACTCTTCTCCCAAACTCCTAACCTTAGCACATTCACCATAATTCAGCCTGAGATCATCTCTGTTCCCGGACTTGCTCTCAGCCAACTCTGAAAGCTCTGGAATTTGATCTTATTTTTCCTCATTCTGGTCCTCCTTTCCAAGTGTCCTGAGTCCTGGGAATAAGACTCCCAGACATTGCAGATACTAACATCCATGCTTGGTTTCATGGAGTGATTAAGAGAGGCAAGGAAGACAGAAACCTCAGATCACACAAAAGTTAGTGCCCCACTTAGCTTTATTGCAATTTGTCATCTCTATAGATCCTATGCAACTGCAGTCCTCTCTTGAAGAGATCACACTCAGCATGTCACTTTCACATACAGGCAATTTAGTATTTAAAATAACTTCTTACCATGCAAATTAAACTTCACCTTAAGTCTATTCCTTGTTCAGCCCATCAGGGTTTAAGACACTCAATAAGGTCTCTCCCACTACAACCCAGTCCACACAATGGGCTTCTCTCATACCCACCTACTCAATGGGCCTCACTCTTTTCTCTCTGACTTTTGACCTCTTGCTCTCACTTCTCCCCCTGTCTGAAACTCCTCCCACCTCCTTCATATCTGACAGCCCACCACTCTCCCCATCTTCAAAGTCCTACTAAAATTACATCTCTTCCAGGAAGCCTTCTCCTACTAATCTCTCCTTTTCCCCATATTTTCCCTCTTCCTTCAGGCACCCCCATGCACTTAAAAGTCTTCCCCCAAGCACTTAAATAACAAAACTCCCTTGTTCCCCCTAACACTTGCGCATATATATCTTTAGGCTAGGTTACTTCCCCTCCCTGTAATTTATTTCAAAGTCAGTCTCCCCCACTGGTTTGTGAGCTCCTTGAGGGAGCTTTCTGGGCCAGTGAGCTGGACAAGAAAGGATCAATCTACATCTATACTGTCAGAGCAAAACAAAAGAGACCAGATTCAAATCTTTTTGAGTAGCAGCACCTTCTCTACACCTAATTTTGTTTCCCAAACAGATTTGTATTCAGAAGCAGTGGCTACACTTCCCCTGAGTCCAATTATATATGAAGTCCAATCATATGGAGCTGATTTGTTTCATATAGAGCAGTGATTTATTTCCAAACTGTTCTTTACAAACAGATTTGAATAATGGTAATAATGGTATTTATTAAACACTTACTATGTGCTAAGCACTGGGATAGATACAAGAGGATCAGATCTGAGACAAACCCCGTCCTTAACAAGACTCACAATCTAAGAGAGCAGGTGTCATATCCCCATTTTACAGATGAGGAAACAGAGGCCCAGAGAGGTTAAGTGACTTGTGAAGGTCACACACCAGGCAAATGTCAGAGTTGAGACTAGAACCTAGATCTCCTACATCCCAGTCTTGTGCTCTTTATACTCGTCTATGCTTACCCAAATCTACTGAAACCAGTTCAAATCCATCAATCAAGAGCCAATGGGATTCATATCCACTGGAGTTCTACCAAATAATCTTCATATTTAGAACAGAGAAGACTTCTGAATTTAGTCTAACTTATTGCTAGTTTCAGTGAATGATACCCTGGAATTCAGCTATTTGCTCTTTCAACATGTGTTATCCAAAGAAATGCATATTCATTCATACTAATATATGAGTGTCCAGTAGGAGACTCCTGTGTAAAGGAATAAACAAACACTAATGCATCTGAACCTACAAACACAGAACAACAGGAAAGAGATCTGCTCCTTATGTGAGGTTATTATTATTATCAAGTGCTGTCAAGTTTCCAATTCATAGTGACTCAGTGGATATATTTTCTCCAGAATGTCCTGTCTTCCGTCATGATCTGTAATATTGCAAATGGTTCTTCCATTATCATTGTTATGGTTTCTATATATCTAGCTGTTGATCTGCCTCTCCCATGTTTTCCTTGGACTTTTCCTAGCATTAGTGTCTTCTCCGGAGAATTAGTCCATGTGATGATGTGTCCAAAATATGCTAATCTAAGTCGAGTCATTTGGCCTTCCAAAGACCACTTTGACTTAATTTGCTTCAAAATCCATTTTGTTTATCGGGCAGTCCGTGGCATTTGCAAAAGCCTTCTCCAACACCACATTTGAAAAGAATCGATGCTCTTTCTATCCTGTTTTTTCCATTGTCCAACTTTCAGATCCATATATTGTCAGTGTGAACACCATAGAATTGACAATTTGTATTTTTGTAGCAGTTGTTACCTCAGCACACTTCATGACTCTTTCCAGACTCTTCATGGCACATCTTCCTACCATTAATCTTCAGGTGTATTTCTTGACTACTAGTTCCTTTATTATTGATTATCAATCCCAGTAGAGAAAAATTGTAAACTATTTCCGTCTTCTCTCCATCCACTATAAATGTGTTAATACTTCGAGTTGTCCTGATCATTGTTTTCTTGACATTCAAATGTAGGACCATCATTTCTCTCTGCTTAGGGCACCATTTCTTTTCCTCATCATCAGAGTGTAGCCAAGCGCTTATCCTTCCCCAAAATCTCAGTCCATTCTTTCACCCAATCAGGTCATGCAATAAGTGTGCTTTTTTGGTTATTTTTTCTGGTGCCAGTGATATAGTTCTCTCTGTAAGTAGTACTCTAGTTCTACAGGTTCCTACTGGTTAAAAAAATAATAAAAATTGTTGACTCCCCATAACACTATAGATCATGGAGAGCTCTTTCAATATGTCATCTGTAAAGCTGTCTTTCTTGTTGGAAAATATGACTGATTTTGTCCATGTGCAGGTGTGATTGAAAAGGCTACTGCATTAGTTACAGTCCCTTCCACTAATAATAGTAATAATTATAGTATTTGTTAAGCACTTACTATATGCTAGACACTGTACTAGGCGCTGGGGTGGATACTAGCAAATCAGGTTGGACACAGTTCCAGGCCTGTGTGGGGCTCAAAGTCTGATCCCTGTTTTACAGATGAGGTAACTGAGGCCCAGAGAAATGAAGTGATTTGCCCGAGGTCACTCAGCAGATACATGGCAGAGCCGGGATTGGAACCCATGATCTTCTGAATCCCAGGCCCGTGCTCTATCCACTCTGACATACACACATACAAATATTAGCCATTTCTGGATTATTTGTCCTGCCTGATGCAGTTTTCTATTTCCCACTGACTCTGAAGATCATCCCAAAGCTTTGCTACAATGACTATTACTTCAGTTCATCATTGGGAGGCTCCTTGAGATTCCTCCTGCCATCCATTCTCCTTCCAAGTACTGCCCACAAAGCTGTATGGTAATGAATATTGCCACAGTACTGATGAACTGACTGCTTTCCAGGATGTCCTTGTTGGTCTCGATCATTAGCCTTAATGTAAAATCAAGATGGCAGCAATTTAATTCATAATGATGAACTAGCAGGATGGTTCCTAGTGCATGCTCAATAAAGCCCTGTTGAGTACGAAACTGTTTATGAAAGTAAATGACTTGTGGTTACTATCCCATTTTTTCATGCTCCTCAACACCCAGGCAGATGTGGTTCTTGGTTATTGGGGGGTTTTTGGCCTCTGGGGGTTGGGAAAACTGTTGTTTCTTGAGGTTGAAGATGTTGATCCATCCAGTTTGTGCCCATGCCGGCTCCATGGAAGTGTAATTCTTGGGCTTCCCACTGCAGCATGGGTAAAACAGGCACCTCACATTCCTCCTCCACTGGATCCAGGTGGGCTGCTGGAGATAGACAGTTTTGCAGCAATGTCACCCTTCACCCAGAGACAGATTCATCTGGGAATCGGTGCAGTGAGAGTGAAAGACCAGGGTCAGAAAGGTTGAATTTTACATAAAATTTATTCCACGAGGCCAGTTGAATTATTTGATTATTTTGGATGCGGTGAATTGAACCTCCCACTCGGGAGGAATATGATTATTTAATGATATTAGAATTTCCCTATCGGGAGGAATATATTTATGCGTTACTTGTGTATGGCAAAACACTTAAGTCCAACCCACGAATACTTCCCACCTGGAAGAAATTCACTTCTGCCTTGTTTGCATGTGGCAAGGCACCTAGCCACCACCCACGAGCACTTCCCACTTAGGAGGAATATATTTATGTGTTATATGCCTGTGATGAAGCACCCTTACTTCGAGACCCATGAGCGTTCAGCAGAGCACTCAGCCATCCCACGGACTCCTCATTTGGAGAAGGCAGTGAGGGCATCCCAAGCACTGGCCAGAGGTGACATGCAGCCGGCTGCTTCTTCAAGTCTCAGTCTGCTACCTAGAAGGTCAGAGGCCACAGGTATTTATTTCCTGTGCTCCTAGGCCATTCCAGCTCCTGGCCTCCACTTGTTCCATCTCCACCCTTCCTCCTTCCTCCACATCTGATAGAGGTGAGGGGCACCTATTTCCACCCCCAGACCAGAGAAGTCTCTCAGTGTCAAAAGTCACAGATAGCATTTTGACCTGGAAATGGCAGGTGTCCAAGTTCACCTTGGCACAGGCAGTGAAACAGGTTGGCTGTGATGAAATCTCCTTAGTGTGCAAGGGGAGACCTCCTGGTTGGCAGCTTTCCCAGCTCAGTCAATGTCCAGGAATCCTGGGCATCTCTGTTTTTCGAGCTGCATTCAGTTACGAGAACATTATTTGCAGAAGCAAGAGGGCCAAGAATCTCCAATCTCTAGATTCCCTGCCATGCTCATCCTCTACCACTCCTGTCATGGGGCTGTGGCAGAGAAGGGTGAGTTTGAACCATTTCCAGAAGCACTGACCTTGAGCATTAGGCCACTACTGGATGAGAAAAAATAGTACATTCAGCTCAAGACTCCATCTCTGAATATGTCTACCATGAGGGATCCAAGGTGAGATAGATGAGATGGAAGTATGGTGAGTAGGATGGCATTAGAGGAGCTAATTGTGCAGTTTGTTTAGTAGGATTCTGCCTCTAAGAAAGGCATCATTTGGAATAACAATGAGATGGTTGGCCTCCTTGGACATCCAACTTCATGGCTTTCCCTTTAATAACCCTCGACATTTCTTGTCCATGGATTTGTTCAAACTCTGCTGGAACTTGCTCACATTTTTGTCAAGCACATTATTCGTGTTCCATAAGCTGATGGTTGATGAAGTTTTTTGTCTTAGTTTTACATCTACCATCCTCAATCAATCATATTTATTAAGCATTAACTGTGTGTGGAACACTGAAGTAATTGATTGGGAGAGATGGTAGACACTTTCCCTGCCCACAACGAGCTTACAGTCTAGAGAGGGATACACATTTATACCAACAAGTTGATTGAATTACTGTTATGTACATAAATGCTATGAGACTGAGGGGGTGTAAGTAAAGTGTACACATCCTAGTGTATAGGATAATGCAGAAGGGAGTGGGAGAAGAGGAAATGAGGGCTTAGTCTGGGAAGGTCCCTTGGAGGTGATGTGTTTTTAATAAGGCTTTGAAGATGGGGAGAGTAGACATCTGTCAGATATAAGGAGTGAAGGAGTTCCAGGACAGATGCAGGACATGGGTGAGGGGTTGGTATTGAGATAGATGAGATCAAGGTATGGTGACTAAGTTGGCCTTAGAGGATCAAAGTGTGCAGACTGGATCATAGTATGAAATCACTGAGGTAGGGTAGAATGGGCAAAGTAATGGAATGCTTCAGAGCCTATGGTAAAGAGTTTCCATATGATGCAGTGGAGGATGGGAGGATGGGCAACCACTGGAGGTTTTTGAGGAGTGGGGAAGCATGGACTGAATGGTTGTGGGAAAATGATCCAGGCAGTAGCAAAGTGAAGTATGGACTGAAGTAGGGAGAGAAAGGAGGCATGGAGGTCAGCAAGGAGGCTGATGCAGTAATCACGTTGGGTTGGATAATGTGGTAGCAGCCTTGATGGAGAGGAAAAGGCAGATCTTAGGGATATTGTAAAGGTTGAACTGACAGGATTTGGTGACCAGTTGGATATGTGGGTTGAATGAGAGAGATGAGTGGAGGATAATGTCAAGGTTGCAGGCATGTGAGACATAAAGGATTTTGGTGCCGTTTACAGTGATGGGAAAGTCAAGGGGAGGACAGGATTTGGATGGGAATATGAGGAGTTGTGCTTTGGAGGTGTGACGTTTTGGGTGTCAGTGGGACATCCAAGTAAAGATGTCCTGAAGGCAGGAGGAAATATGAAACTGCAGAGGAGAGAGATCAGGGCTGGAGATGTAGAATTGGAAATCATCCATATGGAGATGGTAGTTGTTGTCATGGGAGCAAATGAGTTCTCCCAGTGAGTGTGTGTAGATGGAGAATAGAAGACTCAGAGCTGAGTTTTGAGGAACTCCCACAGTTAGGGGGTGGGAGGCAGAGGAGGAGCCTGTGAAACAGACTGAGAAGAAGTGGACAGAAAGATAGGAAAAGAACCAGGAGAGGACAGTGTCAATGAAGCCACAGTTGGATGTTTCCAGGAGAAGGGTGTGGTTGACAGTGTTGAAGACAGCTGAGAGGTCAAGTATGATTAGGAAGGCGTAGAGGACATTGGATTTGGCAAGAAAAGGACACCATTGTTCGTTTCTGAGAGGGAGGTTTCTGTGGAGTGAAGCGATTGGACGCCAGATTGGGCAGTGTCAGGGAGAGAATTGGAGGAGAGTAATTGGAGGCAGTGGGATTGAGGTACATATTTTTACATTATTATAAATTAGTCATAATAATGTCTTTCTCCCCCTCTAGACTGTAAGATCATTATGGGAAGGGAACATTTCTGCTAATTCTGTTGTACTATCTCGAGTGCTTAGAACAGTGTTCTGCGTTCAGTAAATATCATTGATCAATTGATTAACTTGAGTTTTAAGGTAGTGTGGGATTTGGTGAACAGCAATTCCGTGCTTCTTTCCAGGATTTTATTCCAGGATTTTACCTCAAAACTGGTCCTCCACTTCCACAGAAAGTCTGCAAGCACTCTGGGGTTAGGTCACTCTGGTTCCTGTAGTCCGTCCTGACCTAGCAAGAAAGACTTTATCTGACCTAGAATTCTCATTTTGGCTGGGCTGAGGGACTGCCAGCCTCTCAGGCAGTCTCTACAGCAGTATACAGTTTAGAAGGAAACTCAGGTTCCTTTTATTGATTCATATTTTGACTTGTTATTTTTGTTCTGGATTAGCCTTCATGTGGATTTGGATTTAAGATGGATTAACCTTAGAGCATAAATATAGGTCTGAACTTCATTTTCAAGGAGCCGGTGAGAAGAGGCCTAGGCTTAAGTTGGTTTGTGAAGTAAGCGGGGAGGCAACCATGGGCCAAACGTGGCCTGCAATGATATTTTGGATGGCCAGAAAATAAAATATAAAAATGTTTCCAGAAGGAATATGTTAGAGATTCAGTGAAGCAAAATCTCAAGCAATATGGCATAGCAAAAGACAACTGGGAGACAAGAGTGTCCAAAGGCTCAGCCTGGCAGTGGGCAATTGAAAATGGAATACTTGGGTTGGATCAGTACCTAAGCTTTGAGAAGGTTGTGACCCTGAAGGTAACAAATGCAACAGTGCAACAAGGAATTTTATTTATCTGCTCACAATGTGTTGATTTTATCAACCTCACCCTTATGCACGCTGATAAAAATTATACTGTTGGTAGCATTGTATACAAATCAGGAAGACAAGTATATATGTGTGTGTGTGTGCTGGGGGTGGGGTGGGGGGGTGACTTAAATTTTCCTTTGGGCTCAAAGAAGATACGAGTGATGGTAAACTTCATCTATAACTCATGCATGGCTGGAAAGGCCAGTGCAAGGCCCACAATTCTAAATGTAGTTTTCACACACAAAGACTGTCCTTTGTGCTGTCAGTTGCTGTTTGTGACATCTAGAACTGCTGTGACTTTGCCTCTTTGGCTTATGAAACCTGATCTTCAGCTTGATAAGAATTGCTCCTTTCCTGGTTGCAGTAGACCGTGTTGGTCTTTCTGTAACAATTTAACTCGAATCCTGGCTCTGCCACTTGTCTGCTGTGTGACCTTGGGAAAGTCACTTCACTTCTCTGTGCCTCAGTTCCCTCATCTGTAAAATGGGGATTAAGACTGGGAGCCCCATGTGGGACAACCTGATCACCTTGTATTCCCCCCCCCAGTGCTTAGAACAGTGCTTTGCACATAGTAAGTGCTTAACAAATGCCATTATTATTATTATTAATATTATTATTATTTAGAATCCAACAATGTCTAAGGTTACCTTGCTATGTCCTTAATACATTTTTTCTCTTCCATGCCTCCAATTAATGAGGTATCCAGTTGGAAGCAGCGTGGTTTAGTGGAAAGAGCACGGGTTTGAGAGTCAGAGGATATGGGTTCTAATCCCAGCTCTGCTACTTGTCTGCTGTGTGACCTCGGGCAAGCCACTTAATTTTTCTGTGCCTCGGCTACCTCATCTGTAAAATGGGGATTAAGGCTGTGAGCCCCAAGTGGGACAATCTGATTACCCTGTATCTACCCCAGAACTTAGAACAATGCTTGGTACATAGTAAGCACTTAACAAATGCTATTATTATTATTATTATTACCTATACACTTGGGATATATATACCCTTAAGTATCTCATATTCATCCCAGCACTTATATACATATCTGTAATTTGCTTTAATGTCTATCACCTACTCTAAACTGTGAGCTCCATGTGGGCAGGGAACCTGTGTACCAATTCTGTTGTACTCTCCCAAGAGCTTAGTACAGTGTTCTGCACACAGTAAGTGATCAATATAAACATTGATGGATATATAGATTAATTGTTTCATCGCTTTTCCTCCCATGGTCCACCCAGCATAGAACTGTATTGGGGCAAACGTAACTTCAAAGATAAGGGACTGATTTTTTTTTCCCCAGAACTTTGTTATTTGTCATCCTCTTTTGCCATATGGTATTGACTATGGACCAGGTGACAATGATGCAGCTGCTCAAGCACTCAGATGTATTGTCTGTGGGGAGCCTATGTCTCCTGACCATAGAGACGATTGGACAGCATGGCAGCTCCGTAAACTTTTAGTTGGTGTGGTATTTGTCTTTAGTATTTCAAGGGGGCCTAAAATCACACTGTTTGAAAGTCTCCCAGAAGATGACTATGGGTTTCACTTCCCCAGGATAGATCCATTACTGCCATTTTCATTAGACTTCGAGTCAGTCTGTAACACCTGGATGATTTGGTGAGATGGCTTGCAATCATTTGTGTGTCTTTTGGGATATATGTCTCTGTGGTGCAATCATCTGAGACAAGCAGAGCTTGAGTGACTGTCTCTGGGACTCTATGGAGGCACAGTTTTCATGAGAGGCATTTGGTTGGCTTACAAAGTTGTTTTGCTGACCTATCCGTTTTACCAATCCTGAGGCGAAAGGGTGGAAGTACTGTCCAACAAGGCACCGTTTCATCCTCCCACCCCAGTCATATGATGCACTCTGATGCTAACCCAGTGCCCACCCTCTTTGCGTGCCCCTCTGAGTTGGGCAGTGGCTGCATTCTCCCCTCACTCTGGCCTTGGACTGCAGCTGGCCCCAGTGGATTTATTTCTTTATGGGTTTTATGAATGAAAAGAAAACACATTTTTTCATCTTTTTCAAAAATAAGTAGAAAGCGAACTTAAGTCTTCATGGCCCCTCTGAGCTGGGCAGTGGCTGCGGTGTTCCCAGTCTGGGGGAGATGCCCCTGCCTCAGACAGCCGCTGGTCCTGGGGGATTAATTTTTAATCTATTTTGAAATAAAAAGAAACCAACCAGGCTTCTCACAGGTGCTTCCTATTTTGGTTTTTGCCCCTTTCCAACTTCAAGGAAAGGGAAAAGGGAAAAGATGTCTCCATTCATCCACACAGGCTGGCCGTGGTGACAGTAAACATCGGCAGCTCTCCGGCAGCTCTGGCTTCCTCCTTTCCCACAGTGTTCTCCTGGCTTCTGGCTGACAAGTGGAAAACCCTCCTGAGGAGCTATAGTGCCAAGTTGCTTCGGTTTGCACCACTTTCCTGCTTTGCGGGTGTGTGCATCTCCAACCACACAGCCTGGCAAAGGTTTCCCAACTTGGGGTCCTCCTACCATGGGGTCAGCTCCAGGTTCACCCACATACTCATACTCAGGTTCACTTCCACATCCATGAGAAGCAGCATGGTGTCATGGATAGAGCACGGACTTGGGAGTCAGTAGGTCAGGGGTTCTAGTTCCAGCTCCACCTCTTGTCTGCTGTGTGGCCTTAATGATAGCATTTATTAAGCGCTTCCTATGTGCAAAGCTAAGTCACTTCACTTCTCTCTGCCTCAGTTACTTCATTTGTAAAATGGGGATTAAGACTGTGAGCCCCATGTGGGACAGGGACTGGGTCCAACACGATTTGCTTGTATCCACCCTAGTGCTTAGTACAATGCCTGGCACGTAGTAAGTGCTTAACAAATACCATTATTAATTATTATCATTCATTCATTCATTCAATTGTATTTGTTGAGCACTTACTGTGTGCAGAACACTGTACTACATGCTTGGGAAGTACAAATTGGCAACATATCGAGACGGTCCCTACCCAGCAATGAGCTCACAGTCCAGAAGTCACTAGAAATCACTAATCACTAGTCACAATAATATTATTATTATTATTATACTTTTCCATTTTGGAGGAAGTCACATGTGTACCCATGGTCAGCCTGGGTTCCTTCCTCCCCAACTTCACGGAAAGTCCTACCTCCATCTTCCTGGGCATGGTCCCAGGCTTGCCAGATCTTGAACTCTAGACTGTAAGCTCATTGTGGGTAGGGAATATGTCCATTTATTGTTATAGCATATTATCCCATGTGCTTAATCAATCGTATTTATTGAGCGCTTACTGTGTGCAGAACACTGTACTAAGCACTTGGGAAGTACAAGTTGGCAGCAACACATAGAGACAGTCCCTACCCAACAGCGGTCTCACAGTCTAAAAGGGGGGAGACAGACAACAAAACCAAACATACTAACAAAATAAAATAAATAGTATAGATATGTACAAGTTAAATAAATAAATAGAGTAATAAATATGTACAAATATATACATATATACATATATGCATATATATACATATATATGTATATACAGTGCTTTAATACAGTGCTTTTCATGCAGTAAGCACCCAACAGATGCTATTGAATGAAGGAATGGAAGGTGACCTAGTAACTCCAATTATGAAATGGATCATTCAGTAGAAATTAACAAATGCCTGTTTGACAGATCATCTTGAAAGATTTTGCCTGAATATTGTTGCACAGAGTGAAATGCACCACCCTGTTGTGGAACCCTTTGAATGATGCTCAGTCTGTTGTGTGGGAAGAGTCTCCTGGAGTGTTTTATTTTTTTGAATATAATATTTGTTAACCATGAACTTGTTTTGTTTTTTTAAATATAATATTTGTTAACCATGAACTGTGTGTCCGGTACTGTACTAAGCTCTGGGGTAGATACAAGGCAATTGGATTTCATACAGTCCCTGTCCCACATAAGACTCACAGTCTTAATTCCCATTTCACAGATGAGGTAACTGATGAACAGAGAAGTTAAGTGACTTGTCTAAGGTCACACAGCTGACGTATGGCTGAGCCGAGATTACAACCTAGGACCTCTAACTCCCAGGCCCGTGCTCTTACCACTAGGGCATGTTGCTTCTACAAATTTCTTGCGTCCATTCTCTTGGTCACTTGTAGAGGTATAGATAAATAGCTAGTGAGCTAGCTAGCTTAATATCTCACTAGATAGAGAAAGAGCTGCAAATAGCTACATCAAAGCAGTATGCATAAGGAATGTTAAATTGATAGCTCGTTGAATATTTCTATTTTAGAAATTAATTGGGGCCCACCAGTGTTCTACCTATAAAGTGGTCCTTGGTGAAGGAAACTTTGAGCGTGTCAACTTTACCAGAGACCTCTAGCAATATCTATCCATCCAAAAGACCTGGGACATTTTGTTTCAGATTGGCTCATGTCAATCAAGTCCTTAAAGACAATGCCTTCCATGTGCATTGGATGGCTGAACAAAGTACTTTTCTAAGTGCTCAAGTCATTGGTGAATAGTCACTGCACAATGGGTCACCCAGCAGAACATATTTTATCCTTGACAGTGGCTGGAAGCATTTGCTTCAGTGAAGTGACACATCTATCAGCTTTTTGAACTCTAGTTTTGCTACTTTTCTGGAAGAGGTACTAACCATGGGGGCTGTGGGTGGCTTATTTGTAGGTGTCTGACAAAACGCATTTGTCGAGAGAGAGAGAGAGAGTTCCACTTCTGTGCAGATCTTCTATGATTCATTTTTCTCCTTCCTTTCTCACTGAATTGTCCTCTTTCTTCAGCTAAGAGCACTCAGCTTGATGGCTGACAGGATCTTTCCCAGCTGAGAACTAAGTTTTGTGCCAGTGGAAATTGGCCGAGTTCTGTTCCATGTGGCAACCCCGAGCATCATTATGCTTTAAATGATACCCGTGTCCCAGAATCCCCTCAGGCCTTCCCAGTGCCTTGGGTTTGAATTGGATTTTCCCAAATACCTCACCTGACTCCAAATCATTCCTCAGAACCAGATCTCTATAGCTGTGAATCCCCTTTGGTCCTGCCCTGAAGATCTGATCTCTTCTCTCCATTTCATTTTCTCCGTTGCCGTGCCAGCTATAGCTGCTTTCATTCTTCTCATTTTGGAACTGTGACCACTGTCCTCCTCCTCCTAGGGGATTACTCACCTGTCTTCACCCCAGGTTATTCTCATTTTACCTCTTGGGTTCAGTCAGGGCAGCCTGAAGGAGGACAGTGCTGAATCTCTATAGGGAAAGAGCACTGCGCTGAGCCCTCTGATTTGCTTGGAGTTGGGTCCCCTGTAGCAATTGGTGGGGCCAGTGGGGATGGCAAAAGGATAGGACCAAGTTGGGAGGAAGAGGAGGAAGTAGGAGGTCCACATATGAGGACTTAGAGCCACCAGAGCAGCTTGGATGGGAAAGCTTGGATCACAGTACCAGCCTCTGAGGAGGAAGATTTCCTGTGTCTGAAGCAAAGGCAGGAGCAAAGAATGTCTGTCTCCCCTATTGACTGCAAGGTCTTTGAAAGCAGGGATCACGAATACCAACTGAATTGTAGTTTCCCAAGTACACAAAATACGCATCCAACAAATTCCATTGGTTGATTGCTAGGAGTAAAAGCACTGAGTGAAACAGAAATATGAACAAGGAGCAGGGACCCCTGGGCAAAGACCAGGCCTGTAAGTTAGGAAAAGTATATACTGTGTGGTAAATTTATCAGTTTTTTTTTCAGTAGGGGAGCATTGGGGTTTTTTTTGTTTGTTTTGGTTTTCCTTCCATTAAGGAAAAGACCTTCCTTCTAGAGTTGGGAAGAAATAAAATGTGCTGCCCTGTGGCTGAGGTAAGGTATTTATCTCTGGTCTCTGGCGTCCTGGCCAGATTCCAACCTGGCTAATTACATTTTGTCTAATTACACCCCCCTCCCACATCAATGGTCTCTATGCTTCTGCTTCACTACCTAGTCTAATGGTTTACCTCTCCCTCAGGGGCGTGGGGAGACATAGTTGGCTGCCGTTTGTGGAATATGGGCAAAGTAGACCAGTCAGGGACAAACATTTGCGGAAACCTATTTTGCCTTTCATCCTGCACAGTTAGACCATTACATTTCCTGGAATAACCAGCACATGAGGAGATAACCCCAGTCCCCTCTGGCCCGGTGAAGAAGAGCTCTGGGCAGGGATCGTGTCTAATCCTAGGTTTCCCTGTGGGAGCTAGTGAACCATGGGTCTCAGTGGAGAAGCAGCATGGAGTAGTGGATAGAGCACTGGCCTGAGAGTCAGAAGGTCATGGGTTCCAATCCTGGCTCTGCTACATGGCCTTGGGGAAGTCACTTCACTTCTCTGGTCCTCAGTTGTCTGTATAATGGGGATTAAGACTGTGAGCCCCATGAGGGACAGGGACTGGGTCCAGCCTGATTTGCTTGCATCCACCTCAGCTGTTAGTACAGGGCTTGGCACATTAAGCGCTTACCAAATGCCATCATCATCAAATATCTGTAATTTATAGATCTGCAATTTATTTATTTATATGAACGTCTGTCTCCCCCTCTAGACTGTAAGCTCATTGTGGGCAGGGAGTGTGTCATTCATTCATTCAGTCATATTTATTGAGCACTTAGTGTGTGCCGAGCACTGTACTAAGCGCTTGGGAATTACAAGTTGGCAACATATAGAGACAGTCCCATCAAATATCTGTAATTTATAGATCTGCAATTTATTTATTTATATGACCGCCTGTCTCCCCCTCTAGACTGTAAGCTCATTGTGGGAAGGGAATGTATATGTTTATTATTGTATTTTGCTCTCTTAAGTGCTTAGTATAGTGCTCTGCACTTAGTAAGCGCTCAGTAAATACAGTTGAATGAATGAATGAATGAAATAGATGATCTAGCCAAATTCTGCCATTCTTACACAGGGAGGCGTGAGTGACTGGCCCCTAAGGTGTCTGTCTCTAACATGTTGGAGCTATGTTCTTCCTGCTGCCTTCCCTGACTATTCTTTGTCCAAGGACCAGTGGTATGAATTAGCCTGAAGACAGAGAGAAGACAGAAGCAGCGTGGCTCAGTGGAAAGAGCATGGGCTTTGGAGTCAGAGATCATGGGTTCAAATCCCAGCTCCTCCAACTGTCAGCTGTGTGACTTTGGGCAAGTCACTTAACTTCTCTGTGCCTCAGTGACCTCATCTGTAAAATGGGGATTAAAACTGTGAGCCCCCCTTGGGACAACCTGATCACCTTGTAACCTCCCCAGTGCTTAGAACAGTGCTTTGCACATAGCACTTAACAAATACCATCATTATTATTATTACAGATGAGAAGAGTTCTCATTCTGTTGCAGATTTCAGAGCTTTCCCAAAGCACCTAGATCTACAGTGTTGCTCTGGCTGTAAATGGCAGCTTTCATAAGAGAGCCTCAGGGCGTGTTCTACACTAATTCATAATAGTAATATTTATAATATAATAATTTTTTTGTATTTGTTAAAGCACTTACTATGGGCCAGACACTGAGCTTAACATAGCTTCTAGTGGTCGGGGAACTTGTCTACCTACTCTGTTGTATTGTACTCTCCCCAGTGCTTAGTGCAGTGCTCTGCACATAGTAAATGCTCAGAAAATACCATTGATTGACTGATGCATGATCCTCAGAATGGACACAGCCCCTGTTCCAGGTAGGGCTCATAGTCTAAGAGGAAGGGAGATCAGGGATGTTACCCTCATTTTATAGATGAGAAAACTAAGGCATAGAGAAGTTAAATGACTTGCCCAAAGTCACTCAGCAGTTAGCTTTCAGAAGGGAATTAGAATCAGGGACTTTTGAATCCCAGCCTGGTTGTCCTTCCTGCCAGATTGTTAAAGGAGGACTACTAAAACAATAACTAAGTAGGACTGTCCAGTCTTTTGTCCTCAGTGATGGAAGCTTTCTTAACTGACAGTGAAGTGCTAACCTTGAGTGTGACTATAAAGCAGGTTATTACATTCCCTAACACATTGTTTACATGAAAAATCGTTCCTTGCTCTGCTAATGGATCTCTCCTATGCAGGACCTGTTTCTGCATTTCTGTCTTCCTGTTGATATACTGAACTGTACAAATCTTGTGCTAGAAGTGCCAGTCCTGTCATAATTGATGCCTGCCAGACTGCTCTGTCCACAGTGGGGGTCCCCCAACAGCCTTCTGCTAAGTCACAGTGCTTGATACTGGGCTTCACTCTGCCCCAAAATCATGTTTTCTTCCTTCTCCACTTGTGTGAGCTCCCATGCAGTATCCTGCTGTCTTCTAGTTCCCTCAAACAGCCCTCATTGGCCTTTACCAAACTGCAGAATGGAGCAGTGAATTTAGAGGGTTCTGTGCTGCCTGTGGGTTGGACAGGTGACTTGGATGGAGATCAGAGAGCAGTTATAGAGAGCTGAGAAACAGCGATAGACCCACGTCCTTGAGGGAGCAGGCCAGGAACTCAAAACAAAACTCAATTCTCTTCGGAACAGCCCCTGAAAGGAATTAAAATTGTCTCACGGTTTCATCCTAAAAATGAGCATCTGAGGATTACATCAACTGAAATAGAAAAAAACAACAAAAAACCTTTAACTGGCTTTGTTTTCAGTTTTTTCTGTTCTACTTAGCTAGCAGGGTCCTCAGATACTAAAGCAAGGACAGAATTGAAGAAATACTGAGCTGGTGGGGATAGTTCAAAAACCAACTTCAACTCTGAATTCTTCTGTCTGAGGCTATTGAATCAAACCCGTGTATCTTCCAGACAGCCAAGCAGGGCTGTAGCCCTCCCTGTGGCAGGGGTGTTAGGTGGTGGGAGGAGGGGGAAGAATTAGGAAATGCTAAATTTTATGGTTCCTGATTGAGTGTTACCTTGTTTTCTTGCTGGGCCTTTTGCTTTACTGGCCTCCAGACAGGGTTGTAAATTACCTGGGTGAAAAGCACCCTGTTCAGGGACCAGGGAGGAATATTATCCCTGTTGTGCAGAGACGCCCAGCAAGGACAAGAAAGAAAAGATGAGTCCAATCAGCATTGCCCAAGATTCACTCTCCTGGGCTGCTGCTTCCAGGGTGCAAGATGGCAGGACTGATACCTGGAGGCTTTCTTGCCAGGGTCTAAGAATAAAAATTGTAAGCAGCATGGCTCAGTGGAAGGAGCATGGGCTTGGGAGTCGGAAGTCGTGGGATCTAATCCCGGCTCTGTCATTTGTCTGCTGTGTGAATTTGGGCAAGCCACTTAACTTCTTTGTGCCCCAGCTGCCTCATCTGTAAAATGGGGGTTAAGACTGTGAGCCTCACGTGGGACAACCTGATTACCTGTATCACCCCCAGCACTTAGAAGTGGTTAGCACGTAGTAAGCACTTAACAAATTCCATTATTATTATTATTATTATTATTATTAAGCACTTTGTGCCTAGCACCAAGCTCTGCATCAGTCAGTCATATTTACTGAGCCCCTACTGTATGTAGAGCACTGAACTAAGTGCTTGGGAAAGTACAGTACCACAGAGCAGTGAGAAGCAGTGTGGCTTAGTGGATAAAGTCATAATAATAATGATAATAGATATAATAATAATAATATGGTACATAATAATAGATATAAGGTAAACAGGTTGGACACAATCCATGTCCCACGTGGAGCTCACAGTCTTAATCCCCATTTTACAGATCAGGTAACTGAGGCCTAGGGAGTAACTGAGGCCTAGGGAACTTAAGTGAGTTGCCCAAGGTAACACAGCAAACAAGTGGCAGAGCTAGGATTAGAACCCAAGTTCTTTTGACTTCTAGGCCTGTGCTCTATCCACTAAATCACGTTGCTTCTCTAGTACATAATACTCTCTCAAGCACTTATACAGTGCTCTCCACACAGTTAACTATTCCATAAATATGATTGATTGATTGAAGGATGCCATTTGTGCACAGAGCATTGAGCTAAGTACTTGGGGGAGTATATGTTCCCTGAACACAAAGATTGTGCAATCTACTGGGAGAAACAGACATTGAAATAAATTACCAATAGGGGAAACTGTAGAGTACAAGACTAGGGACTTAAGTGCTCTCGGACTGGGGCAAGTAATAATAATGATAATAATAATAATGGCATTTATTAAGCACTTACTATGTGCAAAGCACTATTCTAAGCGCTGGGGAGGTTACAAGGTGACCAGCTTGTCCCACAAGGGGCTCGCAGTCTCAATCCCCATTTTACAGATGAGGGAACTGAGGCATAGAGAAGGTAAGTGACTTGCCCAAACGCTAAAGGACAAGGCTGTGGGAGAAGGTCTGAGGTAGATGCTTGTTCAGCAGAAAAGCAAGACACAGTCATTTTAGGAACTAAGGGAAAAGAGGCCTGGGTTCAAGGAGAGAGGAGGAGAATGCACTACTAATGCCTTTTATCGAATTACTTTTTCCTATGGCAAGAAGGGTCCCTGCATCCTCCTTTTGCCCTTCCCCACCATGCGGGTGCAGCCTTGGACCAGAATACCATGCTGGTTGGGTTTGCATAAACCCAGAAAGCTACTACTATTCAAAGGGTCTTCACCCTGACAGCAGGCAGAGGAGCCACAAACTGAAGACCCTTTCTGCTGATTTAAAGAGGAATTTGGATGCACTCTAAATCATTCTGACCCCCTAACCTGAGAGCCTGCTGAGATTCCATCCACCTTCCCCCAGAGCTGACCGAACCAATTGTGCCAGGAGGGTTTTTAAAGAGATCTTCTCATCCTGGACTCCCTGCTAACATGCGCTCAGCGTGGGATCAGTGGGATTCATTGTAGTGCCTAGCACACAGTGGGTGCCCAACAAATGCTTTTGATGACGTTAGGGCTGAATCTTCATTATGGGCTCGTTATATGTGAGTACTGCATCTTTACCTCTGAGAACCTCAGGGTCTAGAGGTTTCTTTCTTCCTTCAGTCTAGCTAAAAGTAGGCCTACTAGAGGCATTGGAGGAAGAGGCAGAACTTGAAATTCTCAATTTACCCGCTCTGATCCTTGAAGATGGAGGTGAAGATATTGATTTTTGTCTAATTTTGTGGTGATTGGGGCACCTGCATTCCAATTTTAACAAGATACCCACCCCAGAGTTTTCAAAAGAGTCTCACTTAAAGAAAAGCTGGCTTTCCCTAATCCATTCAGAGGATCTTATTTGCTTCCCAGTGTGGCATTCTCACTTCTTCCTTCCAAGGGGTGTTAGGAAGGATGGATTTGTTTCTGTAAAGTACACCGTGCTTGTCCGCTGAACCATTTTGGAAAGAAAGTAAGTTTTTCCCTATGCATTTTCTATTGCTTAAACGAGTGCAGAATCCTTTTGTAAATGGTCAAACACTCTAATGCAGCGTCTGGTGCGTTTGTATGTCTTCCACAATCCCTGTCTGAATGGAATGTCAGATCTGCTCAAATATTTATCTGCTGGTAATTGTCTTGCCCTTGTTGCAGAAGGCCAGAAAATAGGACATGAGCAGAGAAGTATGTGGAATTCAGTGGTTTAGATTCACAGTGCCCTGTGGGTATTTGGGCTTTTTTGTAACCTTTCAGGTTTTTTTCTGAGACATACAAGCATATGATGGTGAGGATCACTATCAAGCAGTAACTTTTGTGCTACTGACAGGTTAACAGGCCAAGACTTGGAGGAGATAGGGAGGGCTGCATTCACCCAGGTTATTATTGTCATTGCTATTATTATATTATAATTATTGTTATAAATAATAATAATTGTTAAATGCTCACGATCCAATTAATCATATTTATTGAGTGCTTACTGTGTGCAGCGCACTGTACTAAGCGCTTGGGAAGTACAAGCTGGCAACATTATAGAGACGGCCCCTACCCAACAAAGAGCTCATAGTCACGATGTACCAGGCACTGGGCTAAGTGTTGGGGTAGATACAGTGTAATCAGATCGGACACAGTCCCTGTCCCACATGGGGCTCAGAGTCTAATGGGGAGAGAAAACAGGTAATTGAATCCCTAAAGATGAGGAAACTGAGGGACAGAGAAGGTAAGTTACTTGCCCAAGTTCACATAGCAGGTAAGTGATGTAGCTGAGATTACAATCCAGTTCTCCTGACACCCAGACATGTGCTCTTTCCTCTCAGCCCCACTGCTTCTGAGGATGATAGGATCCACCAACCAGAAATTTGCAAGGAGATTCAGAGGGTTTTAGCTCCCAGCACTTTCAGTATAGACAGCTGAGGGGTAACTGCCATTTTGTAGATTTCCAGGGAAGGAGACCCACCTGCTTTTAGTCACCCGTTCAAGTAAAATTTGGGTGAAAATTGGCTAAAGGTAGTAAGAAGTACACAATGAGTGCTTAGTACAGTGTTCTTCACATAGTTATTGCTCAATACATATGAACGATTGATTGAGAAGTTGACAAATCTTGACTTAGCATTGGAGCCATTCCTAATTCAGATCCAGGAACATCAGCTCTCCCTTGGAATACAAATCCATATTAAAGACACTCTGAACTCTCCATTCTAATGGTGAGGAAGTGATGGGGATAATACAAGACAACAAATAATACGAAACCCCAACAATCTTGCCTTAGCAAAGGAAGCATTACTGATTCACATCAGGGAATTTCAGCCCACAATTGGACTGAAAGTAGGAAAACTCTGTTATTCACAGAGGGACATGGGTAGGAATGCAGATACCGACAGATAACACAAAATGGGGCAGCTAACTGTGGACATGAATCATGTGGACTGTAAGTTCATTGTGGGCAGGGGACATGTCTGCCAATTTTATTATAGTATGCTCTCCCAAGCACTTAGTACAGCGCTTTGCACATAGTAAGCGCTAAATAAATACAATTGATAGACTGACAATGAGGGTGGATGAAGGGAGCTAAGAGAAGGTAAACAAAGCTGTTGAGAGCTTAAATTCCTGCCATGGACAGTCCATATAGTAAGCACATGACAGTTTATTATTATTCATTCATTCATTCAATCATATTTATTGAGTGCTGTGTGCAGAGCACGGTACTAAGCGCTTGGGAAGTACAAGTCAACAACATATAGAGACAGTCCCTACCCAATAACGGGCTCACAGTCTAGAAGGGGGAGACAGACAACAAAACAAAACATGTAGACAGGTGTCAAAATCGTCAGAATAAATAGAATTATAATTATCATTCTATTGTTATCTTTTGTGTACACCATTCCATAATAATAATAATAATGGCATTTATTAGGTGCTTACTATATATTAGGCACTGTTCTAAGTGCTAATCCCATCATTTCAATTGTGCCATTCGACAAATAGGAGTTTCAAACCAGGCAGAGTAGGCATTCTTCCCTTTTGGGGTATCACTCCTTCCCTGGGTTGTCTGCCTCCACGCCCTCACAGAGGTGCATCCCCACCACATGGAGATCCTGGGAGAAGTGACTAAATCCAAGGGCCCACAGGGCCTCAGGTCCACTGAGAGGAGCACACACAGGGAACAATTCCTTCAGAGTAAACAGTGAAAATTGCAGCTTTGAGCTCTGAGGAAAGGAAAGGAGATTTGCCCCTACTGCTTGAAAGAGTATTGTTATTCTTATTTTATAACCTTTGGCCACCTTTTCTACTTAACACAAGAAAGCGGTCCTCAAAGTCTGCAGGAAGTCATGGGAGGTAATGATTTCCTAGAGAAGTAACCTGGCAAATTGGAGAGCAGATTAGAGTTCAAAATTAGATATGGGTATTCTGTGTACACACACACACACACACACACACACACACACACACACACACACACACACACACACAAAATGTATATATATATATATTGACCTTCTGGTCCAAAGGTGACACTACCACAAAGAGATTTTATCAGTGTGTGCCAGAGAAGCTAAATTGTTTATGGAAACCCTTTCTCTAGCCCCTATAGTTCCATTTGAGAGAGTCCAAGTTTGGAAGCACCATTGCCATTTCAGGGAATCAGTCTTCTCAAGAAGGGACAGATGTATCCAAATAAGGAGCTCATACATCAACTTATTTATCAACATTTGTCTAGGGCAAGGGACATCGGCTTTGGAGAAAAGAAGAGTTCCTTGGAATGCAAAGCAGCTGGAAGACTCCTTAGATCAAATTAAGGGGGAAAGAAATCCTTATGGGTTGTCACAGCTTGGTTACACACAGACACGCACACACACATGCATACAGAGAAGCAGCGTGGCTCAGTGGAAAGAGCCCGGGCTTAGGAGTCAGAGGTCGGGGGTTCTAATCCTGGCTCCGCCACTTGTCAGCTATGTGACTTTGGGCAAGTCACTTAACTTCTCTGTGCCTCATTTACCTCATCTGTAAAATGGGACTGTGAGTCCCACATGGGATAACCTGATGACCTTATCTCCCCAAGTGCCAGAACAGAGCTTAGCAAATAGTAAGCACATAACAAATACCATTATTCATTCATTCATTCATTCATTCAATCATATTTTATTGAGCACTTACTGTGTACAGAGCACAAGCACAAGTTGGCAACATATAGAGACTGTCCCTACCCAACAACGGGCTCACAGTCTAGAAGGGGGAGACAGACAACAAAACAAAACATGTGGACAGGTGTCAAGTCATCAGAATAAATGGAAATAAAGCTAGATGCACATCATCAACAAAATAAATAGAATGGTAAATATGTACAAGTAAAATAAATAGAGTAATAAATCTGTACAAGGTGCTGTGGGGAGGGGAAGGAGGTAGGGTGGGGGAGATGGGGGGAGGGGAGGAAAAAAGGGACTCAGGCTGGGAAGGCCTTCTGGAGGAGGTGAGCTCTCAGTAGGGCTTTGAGGGAAGGAAGAGAGCTAGCTTGGCGGATATGCGGAGGGAGGGCATTCCAGGCCGGGGGAGGACATGGGCGGGGGTTCGATGGTGGGACAGGTGAGAACGAGGCACAGTGAGGAGCTTAGCAGCAGAGGAGCGGAGGGTGTGGGCTGGTCTGTAGAAGGAGAGAAGGGAGGTGAGGTAGGAGGGGGAGAGGTGATGGAGAGTTATTATTATTATTATTATTCAGCTAAGGGAGTGTTTTCCTTCATTGGCTGGCAAACCAATCCACCCTTCCTCAACTAGGTTTTCTAGGAGCTTGGGGCTAGATAGGACTGATCAAAGATTCTCAGTTAAGAATGTAGGATGGAGTGTTCAATTTGTCTCCCAGAGTATGGTTCCCTCTATCTATCACTGCAGACCTAAGCACATGAAATAAGAATGAGCTAGAGGGGCCCCTTTTGCTGCTTGTGTGTATCCTGGGACTTTTCAATTAGCAGCCCCACTTTCATTCATTCATTCAGTAGTATTTATTGAGTACTTACTGTGTGCAGAACACTGTACTAAGCACATGTAAGTACAGTTCAGCAACAAAGGGAGACAATCCCTGCCCACAATGTCTAGAAGGGGAAGACAGACATCAATATGAATAAATAGAATTATAGATATGCACATATATACACAAGTGCTGTGGGGTGGGGAGGGGGGTAGAGCAAAGGGAATAAGTCGGGGCAAAGGGGGGGCTTAGTCTGGGAAGGTATCTGTCACCAAGTAAAGGGTAAACTATTTATTTATTCAGCTTCACTCTCCCCACCTTCCCCATGATTCCTTTTTTTTTTAATTCCAGGCTCCGATCTCCCTGCCTTTTTCACAACTCTTTCAAATCTCAGTCACTGAAGCTTCCCTGTACCCCTTAGCTCCAACTCACTCCAGTATCTTTGTGTCTTAACCTTGCCTTTTTTATGGTATTTGTTAAGCACTTACTATGTGCCAGGCACTGTTCTAAACGCTGGGGTAGATACAAACTAATCAGGTTGGACATAGTTTGTGTCAGTCAGTCAGTCTTCCCATCCATGGATCATCCTGACCTACTGAAGGGGAAATGCTCAGACCGGGGGTCAGAGGAGGAAGGGATGGAGAAAATGTGATATGGCCAGGTTTCAAAAACAAGTCATGCATGGAAGGCTTGGGTTTGGGGGAGCAGCAAGCTTGGATGTACAGAAGCCTTGGGGTCAGAAATTTAAGCTCCAAGTGAGTGGGGGACTAATAGGTAACCAGGAAAGAGGCGAAGACTGGGAAGGATGATAGGGTGAATAAATAAAAAAGCGTTACTTGGGTGACAGATTTATATGTAAAAATTCTCCCATGTGTCAAAATTAAAGGGACCAGGCTGTCAGGAAAACAGTGAGCCTCCCAGAAAAAAAGAACTGGCAATGGATCCTTCATTAGCCCGATAGAGGATGAAAATTGACTCCTTCTACTTAAACTGTTCAAGTCTGAAGAAAACTTACAGAAACTAAAGTTTGCATCACAAAGGGCCATTTTATCCAGATTATAGATCCTCTTCCAACATTGGAGCTCGCTTGAGCTTCAAGATGGATCAGGGCAGCAGGCTGCCTCTCTGTTTCATTGCCTTTCCAGGCATGGACACATGTCTTCCCTCAACCTGATCTGACCTATTGGTTTTCCAGTTGTCATTCCCCATTTTCTTCCCCTTCCTTCACAGGAATGGGAACTGTAAAGAAACTGGAAACATCAAGTCTCTCTTATGTTACCCAGGGACCCAATCTGACCCCCACTCAGGATGCTTCTTGCTTCCACCTCTAATGATTGTGACTGATTTCTTGACTCTCTGGGTGGTTGCCACATGAAATGTCTATAATTTCTATTTTCTGTAGACTTTAGTTTCCAGTTATCCTGAGATCTCCCCCATGATTACTTAGACTGTTTCTGTAAGGTATCTGTTTTGTGACACTCCTTGTTCATAGGATTAGTCAGAAGCAAATCTATAGATGGGGATAATTCCATATGTTGGACATCTTGAGGGATTGTGTGAGATGAATTAGCCTTTAAGTAACATGAGGCAGAAACTGCATGGTCTACTGGAAAGAGCACAGCCCAGGGAGTTGCAGGACCTGGGTTCAAATCCTGATTCTGTTAATTGCTTGCTATGTGACCTTGGACAAGTTCCTTTGCTTCTCTGTGCTTCAGTGTAAGTTGTAATCAGCTGTAAAATGGGACTGCAAAAACTGTTTGCCCTCCCACTTAACCTGTGAAATCTGTGTGGAATGGGGACTGTATCCAACCTAATTAACTTGTACCTACCCCAGCACTTAGAACAGGGTTTATCAAGTGGTCAGCACTTAACAAATACTGTAAAAAGATGAGGGAGGGCCTGTGATGAGAGAGGGCATGTGAGGCAGAAGACTTGACATTGTGCTCTCATCCCAGGCTCAAGGAATTCAAGGTGAATGATGCATGTCAAATAAAATCACTCTTCCAGTAATAGAAATGCCCATCTACTATTGCTGCTTTTAGCCCCTAGTCTGCTTTTTTTTTTGCTTTATGGTATTTGTTATGCACGTACTATGTGCCAGTCACTGTTCTAAGAACCGAGGTAGTTACAAGATTATCAGGTTGGATACAGTCCATGTCCCGCATAGGACTCACAGTCTTAATCCCCGTTTTGCAGATGAGGTAACTGAGACACGGAAAAGTGAAGTGATTTGCCCAAGGTTACACAGCTGACAGGTGGAAGAGCTGGGATTAGAAACCAGGTCCTTCTGATTCTCAGGCCCAGGATCTATCCACTGGACCACACTGCTTTCTCTTCATAGCTGCATTTTGCAGTGCTGAATAATAATCATGATAATAACAACTGTGGAAAACTGTGGTATTTATTATGTGCCAAGCACTGAACTAAAAGTGCTGGGGTAGTTAAAATGCAAAGAGATCAGATACAAATGGGGTCTAAGGGGGAGGGATAACAGAAATTGAATCCCCATTTTACAGGATACTGAAGGATAGAGAAGATAAGTGACTTGCCTAAGGTCACACAGCAGGCAAGTGGCAGGGCGGGGATTTGAATCCAGGACCTCTGAGTTCCAGGCTGAAGGAAATAAGATATTCTGTTACTGAGATAGTATGTTGCCAGCCTGCTACCAGGAAGTTAGGACTCCTTGGTCTAACTTGGGCCCACCTCTGTCACAGCTTGTGAGCAGGGGCAGATCAGTTCTTCACCCTAAGGAAGTACCCTTCCCTGGAAAGGAGAGATTATATTTTTCATCTCTCCCAGAGGGGTGGTGTGACAATTAATTGATGTTTGCAGAGATCTCTGAGCCTGTATGGTACAATATAGGTGCAAGGTGATATTGCTGTGAAGTGTCAGCTGCCAATTCATCTTAGCTTTAATGAGCCGAGAGGTGGTGAGGATGAAACTGGCAGTTGAGAGAGAACTCATTCATTTGATACTTTTAATGCTTCTCCGGGAAATCTGAGGTGCAATTCCATGGAGGAGTAGAAATTTCCCCATCTCTAAGGTCAAAGACAATTGATTTTCTGTATTCTGTAGAGGTGTGAAGCAGTCCCCACACACTGCAAGAAGACCAATCAGTCAGTCAATCAGTCAGTAGTATTAATTAAGCACTTACTTTGTGCAGGGCAATGTAATGAACATTTGGGAGAGTAAAACACAACACAGTTGGTAGACATATTCCTGGACCACCAGGAACCTACAGTTTAGAGTAAGAGACAGACACTAAAACAAATGAATTACAGATATGCACGTTAGTGTTGTGGGGATGAGGGTGGAGTGAATGTCCAGGCCTTAAAGGGTACCGATTCAAGTGCATAGGCAACACAGAAGGGAGAAGGAGAAGAGGAGATGAGGGCTAAGTCTGGGAAGACCTATTGGAGGAGATGGAATTTTAATAAGGCTTTGAGGGTGGAGAGAGTGGTGGTCTGTTGTATATTAAGGGGGAAGGAGTTCCAGTCTAAGGAGTTGATGATGAGCTGAAAGAGACTAAGGTACAGTGAGTAGTTTAGAGGAGCTGAGTGTGTGGACTGGGTTGTAGTAAGAAATCAGTGAGGTAAGATATTGAGGGCAAAGTGATTGAATGCTTTAAAGCCAATGATATGGAGTTTCTGACTGTTGCAGAGGTGGATGGGCAGCCATTGGAGGTTTCTGAGGAGTGAGGATGCATGAACCAATTTTTTTTTGTTAGAAAGATGATACGGGCAGCAGAGTGAAGTAAGGATTGGTATGGGGGGAGATGGGAGGCAGGTGGGTCAGGAAGGTCAGCAAGGAGGCTGATGCAGTAGTCAAGGAGAGATATGATAAGGTCCAAATCCAGATCCATAGCTGACTGTTCTTTTTCCTGCCCTGCCATTGGTTTTCAGGGTTGGGGCCTGGGGAAGAGGAGTGACACTAAGGCAGATGATGACCATTTCCCCAGACAGCTGGCTGCATATAGGATTGGCCCTCTGAGTCAGGTACAGAGGCCTTGAAGTGTGTGGTCTAGTGGAAGGAGCATGGGCCTAGGGGTCAGAGGACCTGGATTCTAATTCTGGCTCTGCCACTTGCCTGCTGTGTGATCTTGGGCAAATGAATTAACTTGCCTGGGCTTTGTTTTCTTCATCTGTAAAATGGGGATTCAATATTTGTTCTCTCTCGTACATAGACTGTGAGCCCCATGCAAGACAAGGACTTGAGTCCAACCTAATTATTTTGTATCTATTCTAGTGTTTAGTACAGTGTTTTCCACATAATAAGTTCTTAACAACTATCACAGTCATTATGGTGGTGATGATTAATTATTATTTGCTCCCATAGACTTCTGGGCCTAGTTAGAGTCAGAGGTGACTTGGCAAACATACCTAAAGACCACACCCATATACCCTTAGTTATTAGTCAACTGAGTGAAGATGGCCCAGTGAAAGAACAAGGGGCTGGGAGTCAGAAGACTAGGTTTCTAGTCCTAGGTCCCCCATTGGTCTACTGTGTGACCTTTGGTTAATCACATAACCTCTCTGGGCTTCAGGGTCATCATCTGTGAAGTGGGGACGGAGATTGTGTCCATTTTGATTGTCATTCGCCCCAGCGTTTTCCACATAGTAAAATGTTTAATAAACGCCATATGAACAGCAGTGATAGGGTGGGCCAAGTGGATTTAAGTTTTAAATTGAAAGCACTGAGACAGTGTTCCCTCCCATGAAATCTTAGACTGATTAAGAGGGATTGCCAGGAGCTATTAATTATGAGGAATTAGAGCAGGTCTATCTACAAATCCAAGCTGTTTGAGATGATTTATTTTTATTTATATATTTTTTCTTGCCTTTCCTCTTCCCCTTATCCTTTAGTGAGTCTAACCCTATTGTTCCTCTGCTCCCCTTTGCAAAACAAGAAAAACGGAAATTTCCATTTTGGGGTCTGGATTCATATTTTTATATTAGAGATCATTTTACTCAGAAAAGTCCATGTGTTTGGGAACAGCTCTGAGGCATTTATTTGCATGCCATGATCTTCATGGGTGGAAAAGAGAAAGGGAAAAGAAGCATCTGAAACAGCATGGTGTAGTGAATAGAGCACAAGCCTGGGAGTTAGGAGGTCATGAGTCCTAATTCTTGCTTCTCCCCATGTCTGCTGTGTGATCTTGGGTAAGTCACTTCACTTCTCTGTGCCTAAGTTACCTCTTCTGTAAAATGGGGATTGAGACTGTGAGCTTCACATAGAACAGGGATTGTGTCCAACCCAAGTTGCTTGTATCTACCCCAGCTCTTAGTACAGAGCTTGGCACATGGTAAGTGCTTAACAAATATTATTATTTGTTATTATTATTATATTATTATATATAATATATAATTATATATTATATATATTATAATATATTATATTATTATTATTATTGTTATTGTGTGAAGAAACTAAGGGAAGGAGGAAAAGAAACTAAAAAATAAAAAGGCTCCTAGTCACAACTTAGAGGGTTGCCACTGAATAGAAGTGGCATGCTCTACTTGTTCTGTTCCCTTGTAAAGACAAAAGTATCATTTGAGTTTAAATAAAGGTCGAGGGAAGAAAGCAAGGAAGTGACTTTGGCAAGCATAAGGATCTCCTAAGTAAGTGTAAAAAACCTTTTGAATGGAAAACAGTCTTCCCTCCAGATGAGATATTTAGAGTCCGTTCAGGTTGAATGAAGAGGGTTGTGCTGGGATTGTTTCATTGAAGAATATCATGTCAAGGCCTTTTAAGGGAAGAGAGGAATGGAGAAGGAATTAAGTGTGGTTGGAAAATAATGTTAGAGTCCAAGTGAAGCACAAATCCTTACTATTCCCAGCTTGCCCATAAATCCTTACAAATAGCCACATTGTTCTGTGGAATTGAAATGAGTCCTTGAACTTTGATTTTCATTAATCTGAATACACACTACTAGAAGACTCTTTATGTGTGGGTTTCCAATGTTATTAAACTTCAAACTCTATTAACATATTACCACCTGGCTTAATACTCCCTTCTGGGGCCATTTTTTCCAAATTTCGGCCTGAAGATGAAAAGTGTCCTGGATTCATTTGCTGCTACAAAGCATTTCTTAGTGGAGAATTTGTCCACTAAGAGAAGATTGGATTTCTAAAGGGCATATCTGGGCCTTTGAGAGGTCTAATTGTGCTAAAGTTAGTTTAGTTAGAAAGAACAAGCATATTCCAACCTATTTCCACCAAATTGAATTGCAAAGTTGAACTACAGAGCTATTCTGGGAGGGTTTCAGATGGAAGTATCCTTTCTTCTGTCTAGTTTGCTGTTAAAGGTGAAGGGGCAGAGACTAGCGTTGACGTATGCGGTAAAGTTCCTTTTTCCAGGAATGAGTAATTAAATTTCAACAGTCGTGCTTTCAAGGAGAAGTTTGTACTTTAGATTAATTATATGTGTGTGCGGAAGGGAGGGCGAGGGAGGCGGCCTCGGTTAAGCTGGGTTGTGCAGAATTTGATATTGTGAAATTATCTCCTTGTTTCCAGAAATTTCCCCGAGTTTCTAATTTCCAATTGCCCAAGAATGTTCACATCCCCTTTCCCATCCCCCACCCAGGTCATACAGACTGTGAACCCTATCAATCAATTAATCAATCAGTCATATTTATGGAGTGCTTACTGTGTGTCTGACCTGGTTATCTTGTATTTACCCCATTGGTACAGTGCTTAGCACCTAGAAAATACTTAACAAATACTGCTGTTATTATTTATTAACTATCAATTCATTAGTAACCATTTATTAATGTGCCTTATTATAAGCACATTTCCTCCAATGAGAGCATTGCTCCTTTTCTGCCACTCCCTTCTGTGACACTCCTGCACTTGGATTTGAACCCTTTATTCACCTCTCCCTCAGCCTCATAGCACTTATGTACATATCCGTAATTTATTTATATTAATGCCTGTCTCACCCTCTAGACTGTAAGCTTACTGTGGACAGAGAACGTGTGTGTGTATTGTTGTACTCTTCCAAGCACTTCGTACAGTACTGGGTACTCAGTAAGCACTCAATAAATACCACTGATTGATCAACTAATTGACAGCATCAAGTTGCAGCCCTATGGGGGAACAATCTCCTCAGAGACAATACTATTGACCACAACAGTGACAGTTGTCCATTTGCCACAGTAACAGATATAATAATAATAATGGTGTTTGTTAAGCACTTACTATATACCAGCCATTGCTCTAAGCACTGGGGTAGATACCAGATAATTGGGTTGGGCACAGTCTTTGTCCCACTTAGAGCTCAGTCTTAATCCCCATTTTACAGATGAGAGAACTGAGGCCCAGGGAAGTTAAGTGACTTGCTCAAGGTCTCACAGCAGACAAGTGGCAGGGCCAGGATTAGAACCCATGCCCGTCTGATTCCCAGGCCCATGATCTATCCACTAGGCCATGGGATTCTCTATGAACCTGACATGAACCTGAACAACTGATAGCCAATTTACCATGTGGCTTTTGAGCCAGAAACTAAGCCTCCTGATCTGGGGGAGTAGAGCAGAGGAATGGTGAGGCTATGCCTGACCCTCTCAGGGACTTTTTTCCAAGACCCTCTATGCTATGGGAACCAGTGGTGGGAAAGAAGCTGGAAAGAGGGTGGCTTACTGACCAGTTCTAAGCAATTCATGTGATGTGCATAACAGGCTGATCTCTAAAGAGAGACCTAAAACCAAAAAGAGAGAGGAGAAACTCAAATGCCAACAGAAGAGTTAGGGAAGAGACCCAAGGAAAAAAACTCCAGTGTCAGAGACTCCAGAACAAAGGGGCGAAGGGAAGTTCAAATATTCTTCTTTGAGACGTTTGACTCCAGCCTAGGTGTTTTTCTGTCTGGAACATGTTCAGCACACCCCTATCTGGTTACCCATCTATCCAGAGAAGAGAAAGGAAGAAACAGATGCCAATGGGACAAAGAGCACAAAGGTGTGTCAGAAATCTCACCACCTGTAAACAGAGGAAGGTTCTGAATATCATCTCTTCTGACTGGACTCCCTGGTGGTAGGGACTATCTCACACCCAGATATGTTAGTCTGTATCAGTTTCTTCATCCACTTAATTATGGTTTTCCTCATTTGGGCCCACCACAGAGTATCCACTTGAGTATCCCGCTTCCTCATCTTCTTCTCATGACCTACTCAGTGATGATGCAGTATGAGAACGTTGCTTTGATGCTGAAGGTATGACTGCAAGATCTTGGGATTCATTAAAAAATGCCCCTTGCTAAAATCAGTCCATAATGAATCAATCTATGACTTTTGGATTAGTCATTAACTGGAGAAAACAAAGTTGAGAATTTTCTTCTCCAGGGAGAGGCCTTGAGTCATATTCCTAGGAGAAGGACTAAGGCTGTTGATTTTAACAAGTTTAGTCTGTGCTACTGGTCCTGGTGAACTGAGAAAATATCTTGCTGCTGTTGAGGATTTTGTACTTTTAACAAGTTTAGTCTGTGCTACTGGTCCTGGTGAACTGAGAAAATATCTTGCTGCTGTTGAGGATTTTGTACTTTTAACAAGTTTAGTCTGTGCTACTGGTCCTGGTGAACTGAGAAAATATCTTGCTGCTGTTGAGGATTTTGTACCAATATCTCCGAACAACCGAAAAAACCTATCAGAATTAATGGAAACAGAGAGAGATGTCCTTCATGTTTGTGGATACCCTACTGATGGTGAGATCCCATCCTTTCATACAGGTGTTGCTGGGAAGACCTGTGTAAAACTGACAGTCAATTCCATGCTTTGAGTGTGGAAAGATAGTTCTGTGCTGCACTGATGCACCTGTCACATTCAGGGCTTGTCATGCTTTCAAATCTGCTTCTTGGTAGTCAGTTTTGCTGAAGCTTTTGCTCAAAGATACCAACTCCCCTCCCGCTTACTGCCTGTCAAGGTGGCCCATCTCCAGCAGTGAAGTTCCAACAGTTCACTGCTGTGTTACCATTTATGATATGGTGTTTTACTGGGTCTTTAAATGATTTATTTTTCCCAGCTGGCTATGTACTCCCCTGCCATCCCGGGCCTTCATGCCCACTGCCAACCTCTGCACAATTTGGAAACTCGGGAAGATTATGACAGTTGCAGCTGTAGCTGTGGTGGATGCTTAGGCCATGGTCATGACTATGGGCTCTGAGCAATGAAGAGCCTGAAACTCCTCCCCTTTAGCTACAGCACTCTGCAGCATTTTTGTTTTTTAGTGTATTTGTCCTTATCTTCTATTATATTCTTTTAGTGTTTGATTGTTTCATCTTTCCTTAGGTATCTGTCCTCTGTCCCCATTCCCTGCCTCCCCTCATTCCTCAAATTAATAAACCTCTTTGTGGGTTAGTGGCTATGCCTAATTCTCACTTGTATATTGTTGTATAGTACTCTCCCCAGCACGTAGTACACTGCTCTGCACACAGTAAGCACTCAATAAATGTGACTGGCTGATTGATTGACCTGTATGTTTAGAACAGTGCTTTGTGCATAGTAGAGTATTCAACATTATTAGTACTTCTATTATTACTACCATTTAGTAATAGAAAAGCAGCATGGCTTAGGGGAAATTGTGTCACTTCTCGGCACCTCAGTTACCTCATCTGTAAAAAGGGGATTAAAACTATGAGCCCCAGGTGGGACAGGGACTGTGTCCAACCTGATTAACAGGTATCTACCCCAGGACTTAGTACAGTGCCTGGCACATACTAAGCACCTGACAAATACCATTGTCTTTTGCTGTTGTCGTCTTCAACCCATAGTGATGCTATGGACACATTTCTCCCAGAAAACCCCACCTCCATCTGAAATTGTTCTGATAGTGTATCCATTAAGTTTTCTTGGTAAAAATACAGAAGTGGTTTACCACTGCGTCCTTCCGTGCAGTAAACTTGAGTCTCTGCCCTTGATGCTCTCCCATGCTGCTGCTGCTCAGCACAGGTGAATTTTGACTTGTAACAGATTGCTTTCCACTGGCTAGCCACTGCCCAAGCTAGGAATGGAATGAATTTGCCTCTGCTTGGCTTGCCCTCCCATAATCGAGACTAGTAGAGTACTGGAAGCTTTCCAGGTGCGACCCTGAGAAGGGAGGTAAGTGCCATTTTATATATACACATATGATATACACATATATACAAAAGATTGGAGTGGAGTGTATGGGTTGGGTTGTGGTAGGAGATCAGTGATATAGACTGTGAGCCCGTTGTTGGGTAGGGACCGTCTCTATATGTTGCCTACTTGTACTTCCCAAGTGCTTAGTACAGTGCTCAGCACACAGTAAGCACTCAATAAATATGATTGAGTGAATGAATGTTATGAATTAATCCTTACTGCTATGCTCTTCAAAACATCTTCTGCTTGTTTTGTTCATAACACTCTAAAGAAAAGATGGGTTTGGTTTTGTTTTTCAAATCTTAACCTGATTTTGATGATCTATTCACTGGGAGTCACATAGGATTAGCATAGGGAGATTATTCACCACCTTTATTCCTCAACATATCTCTAGGTTGTACAGGTTTTCATTAACCCCCTTTACTGATGCAGGAAAATTGAGCTTAGAAACTTTTAAGGCACACTACAATCTGGTTCTTCTGACCCTAATTCAAGGTACTTTCCTCCAGCCTATTTCAACTCTACTCTCACCCATTTATGTTCACTTTAGGCAGCAGGAGGCCACCAGATTACCACAGAAATTACTGTCTTTAACTTAGGAAATTCACTGTAAGTCTGAAGAGACAATGGTTGACAAGGGCCTTTACATGGTACACCAGCATATGTTACAAATTCTCTGAGGGCAGGAATTGTGTCTACTATTGTTGTTATACTATCTCAAGCACTTAGTACAGTGCACTGCACAGAATCAGCGCTTAATAAATAGTACTGATTACTTAGTTGATTAGCAGGCTTTGCCTAATTTCAGGTTGGTAATCGGTAGTGCTTGTGGTCCCACAACTTGATTCATTTAACATGAACAAGGCAGTTCTTCAGAGGCAGAGTCTATGGAAAATCATCTGAGATGGAGGAAACCCAGAGGTAAGTCAGAGACAACGATGTACACTTGGCCATGCAGGATGGGTCATAATTGACCCTCCAAAAGGGGAAAAAGAAGCCTGTGCCCCTAGGTCAGAATGATAGATTGAGCCGGTTGGCCAGAAGAGGAAACTGCTCCTGGGGCTGTTTGAAGGATGGGCTGGAATGGCCAAGAATAGTCCAGAGATCAGAAATGACAAACTGTGTTACTCCAACCAGATGGAACAGTCATGCTGTTGGTAAGGGAATTCCAGGCCAGGGGGAGGATGTGGACCGGAGGTTGACGGTGGGACAGGCAAGAACGAGGCACAATGAGGAGGTTAGCGGCAGCAGAGGAGCGGAGGGTGCAGGTTGGGCTGTAGAAGAAAAGAAGGAAGGTGAGGTAGGAGGGGGCGAGGTGATGGAGAGCCTTGAAGTCGAGAGTGAGGAGTTTTTACCTGATGCGTAGGTTGAGATCTTTATAGTCCGTTCTGCCTCTCTGAAGCACAAAAGCAGAGTAAATGCAGTCCATTCACCAGCATTGGAGCAGTGCTCTTCAATCAGTCAATCAATACTCTTCATTGGGAGTGTATTGTGGTAAAAGGTACTATTGGGAGAATGCGATAGAAGACACAATCCCTTTCCGTAAGGAGCTAACAATTTAGTGGAAGAGACGTATGTAAGATCCTTTACAAATAGGAGGAAGTACAGTGAGAAATAGTGAGTGATGAAGTGATGCAAAATTGTTCATGAAATAGTATATCTTATATACTATTGAGGGAAAAAAATCAGGAAAGTCCTCTGGAGGACCTGAGATTTCAGAGAGATTTGAAGACAGAGAGAGCTGTGGCCTGGTGGGTTTGAAGGAGGAGGGAGGTCTAAGGAAGGTGCTAGGGCATGAGCCAGGGGTTAGAAGGGGGAGAGTTCATTCATTCATGCATTCATTCAGTCGTATTTATTGAGTGCTTACTGTGTGCAGAGCACTGTACTAAGCGCTTGGAAAGTAAAATTTGGCAACATATAGAGACAGTCCCTACCCAACAATGGGTTTACAGTCTAGAAGGGGGACAGCTGAGAGTGAAGCAATGTGAGAAGGTGAATTTCGAAGGAATGGAGAATGTAAACTGGGTTGTAGTGGGAGAAGAGGGTGGATAGGTAAGAATTGCTTTAAAGCCAATGGTGGAAGTTTCTGCATGATGCAAAATTTAATGGAACCATTAGAGGATTGCGAGGAGCAGGTTTGTGTCCAGAATGATGTTTTGGAAAAATAAGCAGGCAAGTTGGCATGTTGCCAACTTGTACTTCCCAAGTGCTTAGTACAGTGCTCTGCACACAGTAAGTGCTCAATAAATACAATTGAATGAATGAATGGAGTGAAGTATGAACTGGAGACAGGAGAGACTGAAAGAAGGAAACCAGTAAGAATGCCAAAACAGTAGCCTAGTTGGGATATGAGAGTGCCTGGACCAGGACGGGGGTCATTGGATGGAGAGTAAGGAGTGGATCTAGGAAATTTTGTGGAAGAAAAACTATTAGGATTTACAAACAGACCAAATAGGAGAATTAGAAGCCAGAGGGAGCAGGTGAGCTCCCATGGGAAGGGGTATAAAATGAAGAAAAAGAGGACCAGAACAGAGTCTTGAGTGACACTCACAGCATTGCAGGAGGATAAAGAGCTTGCAAAAAAGGTTGAGAAGGAGCAGCCAGAGAGGTGTAAGGAGAACAATGTGGAGAGAATAAGGATAAGGTGAGGCAGGTTTTCCAGAAGGGAATGATTCATAGCAATGAAGGCAGCCAAGCAGTTGAGAAGAACTGGGATAGAGAATGGAGTCCAAAGTAGCCCAGGTGCTGAGAGTTCCTCCAATAGTTATTTTCCACATTAGCATAGAAGAGGAAGTTTATTGTGGCGATGATCCAGGGTTCAGGGGTTTTTTTAATAGTATTTAAGTGCTTATTATATGCCAGGCACTGCACTAAGTGCTGAGGTATGTACAAGCTAATCAGGTTGGCCAAAGTCACACCCCACATGGGGTTCAAAGTCTTAAACTCCAATTTCAAAGATGAAGTAACTGAGGCACAGAGAAGTTAAGTGATTAGTAATGGAGCCAGAATCAGAACCTAGCTCCTTCTGGCACCCAGGCCAGTGCTCTATCCACCAGGCCATACTGCTTCTCCCACATGGACAGAGGGACAAGGGTACAGGGGAGTTGCATTCATTGGATCTGTCAGTGTTGAGGGCATGGAATTTTGCATCAACATCGTAGGTACCACAACAGTCGAGCCAGCTTTATCAAAAGTGATTAGTATGTTGGGCTAATATTGTCACATGTCAACATCTTCGAGGGGGCTTCACAAAGCAATTCTTCCACTTTTTAAGTCTCCTTCATATCAGTTTTGATTCTAATAACAAAAGGGAGTGGAGGAGGAGGTAAGGTGGGGAAAAAAGCAAGGCTGTTGACTACCTGATTGGAGGTCTCTGTGGGGAGGGATAACAGTTTTGTGTGAAAGGGGAAATGAGTAAGAAATAGCAGAACAGAAGTAGTTCTTCCATCCCTGACTGCCATCTTCAAATGTTCACTCTCCAATGACCTCTTCTCCACTGCTTTCAAACATGTCTCCCCTATCCTAAAAACACCTTCCCTTGTCCCAACATCTCCCTCTAGTTATCTCCCCATCTCCATTCTACCATTCCTCCCCAAACTCTTGGAGCAAGTTTTCTACACCCACTGTCTCCAGTTTCTCTCCTCTAATCTCTTCTTGACCCTCTCCAATCTGGCTTCTGCCCCTTCCACTCCACCAAAACTGTTGTCCCAAAAGTCACCAGGGATCTCCATCTTTCCAAGTCCATGGGCCTCTACTCCATTGTAATCCCCCTCGATGCCTTGGCTGCCTTCGATATTGTTGACGACTATTCTCCTGGAAATGTTATCCAACTTTGGTTTCACTGACACTGCCCTGTCCTGATTCTCCCCCTATATTTCTGGCTAATCATTCTCATCTCTTTCTCAGGCTTCTTCTCTGCCTCCCATCGCCTAAATGTAGAAGTCCCTGAAGACTCAGTTCCAGGTCCTCTTATAGTTTCCATCTACACCAACTCTCTTGGAGAACTCAATCACTCATGGCTACAACTATCATCTCTCTGTGGATGATTCCCATCCCTCCAGTTCTGATCTCCAGCCTTGATATAATAATAATAATAATAATAATAATAATAATAATAATGTCATTTATTAAGTGCTTACTATGTGCAAAGCACTGTTCTAAGTGCTGGGGAGGTTACAAGGTGATCAGGTTGTCCCATGGGGAGCTGACAGTCTTAATCCCCATTTTACAGATCCCCAGCTCATTCACTTTCCACAAGGCCATCCTGCTTCTCTCTCTCTGTCTGTATGTGTCTCTCTCTCTGTCTCTCTCCTCTCCTTCTCCCTCTCCTTCTCCCCTCTCCATCCTATAACTGTGAATATATATACATATATCACATCAGGATTGGGGTTTGCAAAAGTTGGTAAGGCTGTTCAGGGCTGATTAAGTGTTTTTTGTCTTTTGCTTTTTGTTTTTAACACCTACAAGGCCACATCTCAGATCAGCATCCTGGGACCTTTTTTCAGCTGGTAAATCACACTAAGTCTCAATCTGCCTGGGTCAAATCTCACCCTTAGGACAAGTCCAATATGTTGTAGACATTAGTAACATTTTGGGAACCTCGTGTTACTCCTCCTCCTCCTCCAGAGCCTGCCCAGAGGACCTTGATGTCAGGATGTCCATCTAACTGACAGAGAAGAGGTCCAGTTTTTCCTTCCTGAGGGAACAATAAGGCAGAACAAGGCTGTGTGCCGTGGGGTGAGAAAAAAATCAGAGCGCCATTGCCGCAGGGCAGCAGTTATCCGTCAACAGGTTTCTTGAACCAATCAGATGGAACACTTGAGGACCTGGTATAGCAGTCTTATTCAGCTCTCAAAAAATGTTCCCTGAAAATATCCACTTTTTTGAGAACAAAACTGCTTTTCATGCCAAATTTTAAAATTTGAATTATGACTTCTCTGTAAAGGAACATTAATTTTGACTCTGGGAGGGAAGGAGAGAGAGAGAGAGAGCGAGAGAGGACAGGAATGCAGTTCCCCTTTCCTTGGTATACTTTGTTCAGCAGACATTGATTTGGGATTTTCTGAGGCATCAGCAGAACTAGGCAAGGAAAGAGAGGACAATCCCTCAGTGTCACCATTTTGAAAGGGTTTCAATGAAACCAGCTAAGGGTGCTGGTTTTAGATATTGTTGTGAGCTTGGGAAACTGTACTGATTGTATGGCTTTTTGCCTCCCCTGGAATTCTGAATGGAGACCTGGGACCCAGGTATGATTTTAGTTCTAATCCCATCCGAGTCAAAACGTGTCCAGTAGTCTCCTGCGGCCTAAGGCAGAGTTTGCCTAGGTAAAACTCATCCTTTACCTTCAAACCACACATCTTAGGATGTGTGTGAAGACTTTAGTGATAAGGAGAGTAATAAAATGACCCTTAAAAAAATTAGAGCCCAAGGTACATGGAACTTTGTGAACTGTGTAAGCAGAGAAAGGGAAGGAGACAGGGCACAGAAATGTATCCTGGAGGAGAAAATCAAGCTGGAAATGAGCCTCTCCCAATTCAAGGTGAGATTATTATTACCAGAGGGACAAAGTCTCGGGATAAAAACAGGAATGAAGGAATCACAAATATGTGGATTTACCATTTGGAAAAATGACATCTAAAAATTCAGCAGCTTATCAGGAAATCACAGAGGAAAGCCTCTTCTCATAAAGCTGCTTGCCCTTTCTGTCTGCCCAAATCAGAAATAACAGAATGAAATGCTTCAAAGTCATGTTTCAGTACTTACCCTTTAATGTCAGTCCTTCCCTTCCCCACAGCACCTGTATATATGTATATATGGTTGTACATATTTATTACTCTATTTATTTATTTATTTATTTTACTTGTACATTTCTATCCTATTTATGTTATTTTGTTGGTATGTTTGGTTCTGTTCTCTGTCTCCCCCTTTTAGACTGTGAGCCCACTGTTGGGTAGGGACTGTCTCTATGTGTTGCCAATTTGTACTTCCCAAGCGCTTAGTACAGTGCTCTGCACATAGTATGCGCTCAATAAATACGATTGATTGATTGATTGATTGATTGATGTCAGTCGAACTAAGGATAACAGGAAGATTGTGAGAACTGACAATAACAAACCTTCTGTGGTTCTTGCCTTGAAAAAGGGTGTGTATTACTATGTGCAAAGCACCGTTCTAAGAGCTTGGGGGATACAAGGTGATGAGGTTGTCCCACGTGGGGCTTACAGTCTTAATCCCCATTTTACAGATGAGGTAACTGAGGCACAGAGAAGTTAAGTGGCTTGCCCAAGGTCACAAAGCTGACAAGTGGCAGAGCCAGGATTCAAACCCATGACCTCTGACTCCCAAACCCGTGCTCTTCCCACTGAGCCACGCAATGCTCCAGCATTTAATATAGTTCCTTGCAATCAATAGGTGTTTAATAAATATGATGACTTGTATTAATGAGTTGCACAGAATTCAAAGCCTTGAAGGGTGGCATAGATCTATGCTTATCCAAATCAAATCCCACTCCCCTCGAGACCCTACAACTTTGAACAGCCCCCGGGCCCATGCCAAGTCTTCGTAATGTTGATTTTGGTATTTCTTAGCGATTCCTATGTGCCAAACACTGTACTAAGTTCTGGGGTAGATTCAAGATAATCAGTTGGAAGATAATCCCTGTCCCACATGGGACTCAGTCTAAGTAGATGGAATAGGATGTAAGTGCCATTTTACAGATGAATAAACTGAGACCCAGAGAGATTTGTGTCTTTAATCAAACAGCAGGTCACACAGCAGGCAAGTGGCAGAGTGGAATTAGAATTCCAGTCCTCCGACTCCCGGGTCTATGCTCTTTCCACTAAGCTGTGCTATTTCAAGTTGGCTCACCTTGCCTCTTTCCCTCTCTGTTTTATCACTGTTTTCTGTCCTTGTTTGAAAAGGGACGAGCTTAGAAATGGAGGAAATGGGAGTAGTGGCAATGGCTATGGTGAAAGAAATATTTTGTAGAACTCTGTCCCCCAAAATCTACCAGACCCCCGCTATCACTGTCGTTAACACTCTCCTAAAATTCCACCTCTTCCAAAAAGTCTTCTCCAACTAATCCACTGCTGCCACAGCCACATCTAACACTTATGTATTTATCCTCCTCCTTGGTATTTATATAATTTCACCTCCGCAAAGAGCAACTCTTCAGATGAACAGCTGTGCCTTTATCCTGTAAATATGTTTGTATGTATTTATTACTCTATTTATTTTATTTGTACATATTCTATTTATTTTATTTTGTTAATATGTTTTGTTGTCTGTCTCCCCCTTCTAGACTGTAAGCCCACTGTTGGGTAGGGGCCGTCTCTATATGTTGCCAACTTGTACTTCCCAAGTGCGTAGTACAGTGCTCTGCACACAGTAAGCGCTCAATAAATACGATTGAATGAATGAATGAATGTTCTGTGTGAAGAGAAGGGGTGATATAATGAAGAGAAGCATTCATTCATTCAATCATATTTATTGAGCTTACTGGGTGCAAAGCACTGAACTAAACGCTTGGAAAGTACAATTCAGCAACAGAGACAGACAATTCCTGCTCCCAGTGGGCTCACAGTCTAGATGGGGGGAGAAGCAGAAACTCCTTACCATTATCTTTAAAACACTCAATCATCTTGCCCTACCTTACTTCACCTCACTAATCTACTACAGCCCAGCCCCCACACTCCACTATTAAATGCCAATTTACTCACTGTGCCCCGTTCTCATCTAATCTTGCCACTGACCTCTTCCCCACATCCTCCTCCTAGCCTAGAACTCCCATTCTGTTCATGTACCCCAGCCCACCACTCTCCTAACCTTCAAAGCATTACTAAAGTCTCACCTCCTCCAAGAAGTTTTCACCGATTAAATCCTCTTTTCCCAGCTCGTTCTCCCTTCTGCATCATCTATACAATTCTATCTGTGACCTTTGGACATTTGATATTCACCTCACCCCATTCCCACAACACTTAAATACATATCTTTAAATTATATATTATAAATTATGTATTTATTCATATTAATATCTGTCCTAATAATAATAATAACGATGGAATTTATTAAGCGCTTACTATGTGCAAAGCACTGTTCTAAGTGCTGGGGAGGTTACAAGGTGATCAGGTTGTCCCACGTGGGACTCACAGTCTTCATCCCCATTTTACAGATGTGGGAACTGAGATCCAGAGAAGTTAGGTGACTTGCCCAAAGTCACACATCTGACAATTGGCGGAACTGGAATTTGAACCCATGACCTCTGATTCCAAGCCCATGCTCTTTCCATTGAGCCATGCTGCTTGATTGTAAGATGATTGTGGACAGGGAACTTGTCTGCTAATTCTGTTGTATTGTCTCTCCCAAGCACTTAGTACAGTGCTCTGTGCACAGTAAGTGCTCAATAAATATGATTGATTGATTGACAAACACTGCTTGGATGCTGGTGAGCTACCTCAGGATCGCACTGCGAGTGCTACTGGTTATGGTGGCTGACATTTGGTGTAAGGTTTGGGGCAGTCAAACTCTATTTTGTGGGTGGGATGGGGCAGTCACCGGCAGTAGGACAACAGTGACTAAAGCCCAAAAGGCAGGATGATGGGACCAGGGCATTTACCAGGAGCAGCACAAAACACTAAAGGTTGATGGGAAAAAGTCAGGCACAAAAACAGATAATTCCATCACCTCCAGGAAGAGAATTGAAAACAACAATATCGGAAGGGCGGGAAGATTCCACCACTTCTTCGGACAATCAGACAGGAGTTCTCTCCAAGACCAGAGGTTCTGACAACCATGTTTTGCAAGAACTGTCCAGATTCTCAACCAGCGGATGCCCCCCAAATATGCAGGCAGACCTCAGGTACACCCCAGGCTGCCCAAAGTTACATCAGAGGCAAGGAAATCCACCTTCAAGGTAGAATCAGGGAGGGGAAGTGATGTTGGAGGGGACAAAAGGGGGCACAGCGGACTTTTCTCTCTGCTTTCAGTCCTCTAGACTATAAGCTCATTGTGGGCAAGGGATGTGTCTGTTATATTGTTATAGTGTACTCTCCCAGTCGCTTAGTACAGTGCTCTGCACAGAGTAAGCACTCAGTAAATACGATTGATTGACTGACTGACTGGACCAGAGTTCAATGGACTCTACACCACTGGGGGACAATCCGGTAAACTGTGTCACTTTGGACCTCTGGACATGTCATCTCGTTCCTGAGTTATATTGGGTCAATAGGTGTGTTCTTTGTTTTTAGGGGGATTTCCCTAAGAGGAAGCCCACTACGCTGCTGATGGAGGGCAGTTCTTGGCCACATTACTGGGTTGGATTTATTGTTGAGACTGTCTCTGTTATATCTAAATCTCACCACCTTTGAAGAAGATTGGATAGTACCATCATGAGTTCTGGCAGATGGCAAAAATGGTTTTCTCGGTTTCTTTCAGTTAATCTTCTTTGTTTCTGGGTTCTGCTTCTCAGAACTGGTATATGTTTGACGCAGCAGTTGCTAGGGAAACTTATTTCTTTTTGTTGTTGTTGTTGGTAAATTCCAGAGTGAAATAGACATCAAATCTATAGAAATTGACAGTAAATCACAATGGCTATCTTGAGGCTGCAATAACAGTGTCCTTTAAAATAAGTCTAGTGTTTTATGAATCCATGTCCCTAACACAAATGCTCAAGTGACCCATTTTTCACTAAATTCAACTCCCTGGTTCAGAAAGTCACCTCCGGGACATTTTACAACTTTGGTGACTTATTAGCAAGAGTGGACATATTTGGGTTTCAAAGTGGGAAGCAGCACAGCCTAATGGATAGAGCACAGGCCTGGGAGTTAGAAGGACCTGGGTTCTAATCCTGGCTCTGCCAGTATTTTCCTGGGTATCCTTGGGTGAGTCTTTTAACTTCTGTGTCTGTTACCTCATCTGTAAAATGGGGATTAAAACTATGAGCCCCATGTGACACAGTGGCAGTGTCCAACCCAATTTCCTTGTATCTACACCAGGGTTTAATATAGTGCCTGGCGCATAATAAGCATTTAACCAGTACTATTGTTGTTATTATTATTACTTCATTTGACAAAGTCAGAGAGTCAAAAGGACCTGGGTTCTAATCCTGACTCCACCACTTGTCTCTGTGTGACCTTAGGCATGTCACCTAACTTCTTTGTGCTTCATATACCTCATCTGTAAAATGGGGATTAAGCCTGTGAGCCCCATGTGGAACATGAACTGTGTTTTACCTGATTAGCCTTCATCTACGATAGTGATTAGTCCAGTGCTTGGCACATAGTAAGTGCTTAACAAATACCATAAAAAAGGTCCACTTATGTTTGAAAAGATAATGAACCAGAGGTGAAGAAATCTGCTTCTCTGGAGAGCTTGAAAAATACTCGTTCACCTCCTGGAATGGTTCATACTTTATCATCTCTGGAGGCAGGGGAATCAAACAGATGACCTCCAGAACTCCCATTTCAACTCTAGGATCTGGTGATTGTGTTCTTTCTGACCTTCCCCTGAATACTCCTGACCTGCAGAGAATTAGGTGTATAGAGTTCTGTGTACCAATCACTAGACACTGGCTCACATTCTGCCTTTCTCCCAAGCAAGTCTTTGTATTGTATCTGACTCTCAACTCTCTTTATCTGACCTCTAGCTCACAATCTTTCACCCAGTAGAGAGCTTTCTCCTTGCTCTAATCTGCCACACCAAGATTATTCCCTACCTTTCTGGCCATGCCACCCCACCAGCCTTCTTAGCAATCAGCTGCATCTCACTTTTTAATCTATGTTTTATTTCTTTAGTTGTTTACATTTTCTCTTACTTAAATCTTCCAACTTTTGTCCATATTGTATAGTTGGCTTCTCACCCCTCATTAGGAGATCCCTGAGGGCATGGAGTGTTGACTGTTCTTTCATTGTGGGCAGGGAACATGTCTACCAACTCTGTTATATTTTACTCTCCTAAGTGCTTAATACAGTGTTATGCCCACAGTAAGCAGTCAATAAATACTACTGATTGATTTTTTGATTGACAAGTGCCTAATGGAGTGCCCTGCACTTCTCAAATTGCTCTACCTGTAGAAAGTTTTCCTGTTCATAGCATTCAGTCATTCATTCAATCGTATTTATTGAGCACTTACTGTGTGCAGAGCACTGTACTAAGTGTTTAGAAAGTACAGTTCAGCAACAGATAGAGACAATCCCTACCCAACAACGGGCTCACAGTCTAGGAGGGGGAGACAGACAACAAAACAAGTAGACACAGAAATTCTGTTCTGCACAAATTAACATTCCAGCACAATATTCCACACCCAATATGGTCTTAATATATAGTGCTCTGTAGAGAGTAGATACCAAGCAGGGTAAACTACATACAATAGACACCCAGAGCAATATTCTCCACATAAGAGATAACCATTACAGCATTCTGTTTAGAGTAGTTGCTTAGTGTCAGGCTCTGCACATGACAGGCACTCACAATAGTGAACTGTATACATTCGACATTTAGACAATACTGTGTATCAGATGAAAACTGAGTTGATTGTTGAGGATAGATCTGCATGGCCCACTGCCAACAAGGGAGTGACTCTCATTGTTTTTTAAAGTGTTTGTTAAGCATTTACTATGTGTTGAGCACTGTTCTAAGCACAGGGGCAGAGCCAACTTGTACTTCCCAAACGCTTAGTGCAGTGCTCTGCACACAATAAGCGCTCAATAAATATGATTGAATGAATGAATACAAGTTAATTAGGTCAGACACGGCCCCCGTTCCACATGGGGCTCACAGTCTAGGAGGGAGACCGTGAGAACTGAGGCACAAAGAAGTTAAGTGACTTGCCCAAGATCACACAACAAGCATTTGGCCAAGCTGGGATTAGGACCCAGGTCTTGTGACTACGAGGCCCGTGCTCTTAACACTAGGCCATACTGCCTCATATAATAATGATGGCATTTGTTAAGCACTTACTATGTGCAAAGCACTGTGCTAAGCACTGGGGGGGATACAAGGTGATCAGGTTGTCCCAAGTGAGGCTCACAGTCGTAATACCCATTTTACAGATGAGGGAACTGAGGCTCAGAGAAGTCAAGTGACTTGCCCAAAGTCCCACAGCAGACAAGCAGCAGAGCTGGGATTAGAACCCGTGACCTCTGACTCCCAAGCCCGGGCTCTTTTCACTGATCCACACTGCTTCTCATCTGAAAAGAGAGACAAGGAGGCAAAAGAGCAAACAGCACTAAAAAATATTAAAGCAACTCAAAGGACAACCTTTTTGAGTCCCCAGTATGGCCAGGATCCTGCATAGGCCTTTGCAACTACACACACATTCAGAGGTGAATGTCACCATCAGTGGTGTCTTCTTCAAATACGAAGGATGGCTCTCTCCCTCTCTCTTCTCTCTTTTTCTTTCTCTTCTCTTCTCTCTCTCTCTCGTTCTCTCTCTCTTTCTATTCGCACATACACGTTCGGTAGAGTGCTGTGCACACAGTAGATGTCCATTATGATACTCTGCTCTCAATAGATCTTTAGTGCTCTGCACTCAGTAAGCCCTTAGTTTAGGGGCTAAGCACAACAGGAGTTCAAATAAAACATTTTATACACAGTAGACACTCAGTAGAGTGGTCTGCACATAATAGGTATTCAGCACAGTGCTCTGCACATAGTAGACTCTCAGTACAGCACTCTGCACATAGGAGATGGTCAATCTAGCGGTTGGCAGGCATTTCAGCATTCTACACATACTAGATGCCCACCCCAGTGTTCTGCATATGATAGGTGTCTGATATAGTGCTCTGCACCAAAGAACACACTATGAAAAGCATTCTGCACACAGTAGGAGTCCAGGAGGCACCCATTATAGTACTCTGCCCATAGCAAGTGATCGATCAATGCTACTGATGATAGGAATGCAAAGTCTGCAGTGCTTCTGGTTGGAGAGTGTGTGTGCTTGCAGTGGGCTTTCTTTGTCAGCTAAGAATCAGAAATCACTGGAGGGAAAACCCAGTGCTAATGGTAAAGTAGAGCGTTGATTGCTCTCCTAGTGGGAAATTAGAGCTTAGTGTACAGCCACGGGAATGGATGAAACGATGCATTATTACTGGAGTCTGTATCCAAGAGGAAGACTCTGAGATGACCCCTCTGTGAACGGAATTTTCTGTTCTTGGTTATCTGAGAATAATATAATATGATGGCATTTACTAAGTGCTTACTATGTGCAAAGCACTGTTCTAAGCACTGGGGAGGTTACAAGGTGATGAGGTTGTACCACGGGGGGCTCACAGCCTTAATCCCCATTTTACAGATAAGGTACCTGAGGCCCAGAGAAGTTAAGTGACTTGCCCAAAGTCACAGAGCTGACAAGTGGCGGAGCTGGGATTTGAACCCATGACCTCTGACTCCAAAGTCCATGCTCTTTCCACTGAGCCACGCTGATGATGACACCAGAGAGGAAACAATCATTTTCTAACCAGAGGTGGACATTCTGACAGGCCAAGTAACTGCTAAGCTGTCAACTTCTGTGGTGTTTTTGTTTTTTTTTAAATAGTATTCGTTAAGTGTTTACTATGTGCCACGCACTGTACTAAGCACCGCGGTAGATACAAGTTAATCAGGTTGAACACAGTTTCTGTCCCACATAGGACTCACAGTCTTAATAATAATAATAATAATAATAATAATAATAATAATAATAATAGCATTTATTAAGTGCTTACTATGTGCAAAGCACTGTTCTAAGAGCTGGGGAGGTTACAAGGTGATCAGGTTGTCCCACGGGGGGCTCACAGTCTTCATCCCCATTGTACAGATGGGGGAACTGAGGCCCAGAGAAGTTAAGTGACTTGCCTAAAGTCACACAGCTGACAATTGGCGGAGCCGGGATTTGAACCCATGACCTCTGACTCCAAAGCCCATGCTCTTTCCACTGAGCCACGCTGCTTCTCTTAATCCCCATTTTCCAGATGGGGCCCAGAGAAGTGAAGCGACTTGCCCAAGGTCACTTAGCAGTCTTACTGGTGGAGCTGGAATTGAGAACCCAAGCCCTTCTGACTTCCAGTCCCAGGCTCTATCCAGGTAGGCTGCTTTTCTAGGTTTTCCAGGTTTCACTGAGTTGGTTACAGTGGGTAAAAGAGGTGGCGACATTTGACACCTCAGTGGGTTCTTAGTGGTTTTCTAATCTACAGAGTTGTAGCGTTGTCTTTTAGATGTAGATGTCTTTTAGACTGTGAGCCCACTGTTGGGTAGGGACTGTCTCTATATGTTGCCAACTTGTACTTCCCAAGCGCTTAGTACAGTGCTCTGCACACAGTAAGTGCTCAATAAATACGACTGATTGATTGATTGATTGTCCAACCTTCTCTAGAGGTGTGAGCCCTAGGCTCCACACGGGTGCCACATCTTACCCCTTGAGCATCACTTACCGGACAGGCTCAATACCAAATGGCAAGAAAAGATCACAAACAATGAAGTTTGAAACATAGTCTCCTAGCATGGAAGCTATGCTCACCTTCAGCGCTTAGAACAGTGCTTTGCACATAGTAAGTGCTTAATAAATGCCAATATCATCATCAATCGTATTTATTGAGCGCTTACTATGTGCAGAGCACTGTACTAAGCACTTGGGAAGTACAAATTGGCAACATATAGAGACAGTCCCTACCCAACAGTGGGCTCACAGTCTAAAAGGACTGTGATATTATTATTATTATTTTTTATTATTATTTTTATTATTATTAACCTTAAGAGAATCAGTGTGGCTCAGTGGAAAGAGCACAAGCTTGGGACCCAGAGGTCATGGGTTCTAATCCCAGCTCCGCCACTTAGCTGTGTGACTTTGGGCAAGTTACTTAACTTCTCTGTGTCTCAGTTCCCTCATCTGGAAAATAGGGATTAAGACTGTGAGCCCCACTTGGTACAATCTGATCACCTTGTATCCCCCCCAGCGCTTAGAACAGTGCTTCGCACATAGTAAGCGCTTAACAGATGCCAGTATTATTAACCCAGCTATGCTGGGAGGAGCATGTGAGGAGAATAAGCGACAGCAGGATACCCAAAGAACCACTGTTTGCAGAGCAACTTCTCTGTGCCTCAGTTCCCTCATCTGGAAAATAGGGATTAAGACTGTGAGCCCCACTTGGGACAACCTGATCACCTTGTATCCCCCCGCCCCCAGCGCTTAGAACAGTGCTTCACACATAGTAAGCGCTTAACAAATGCCATTATTATTATTATTAACCCAGCTATACTGGGAGGAGCATGTGAGGAGAATAAGCGACAGCAGGATACCCAAAGAACCACTGTTTGCAGAGCTGAAATGGAGCTGTACAGGGAACCCAAAAACAAGGAGGGCAGAGGATGGGTTTTAAGGGTACAATAAACCAACACAGACAAAGCCTCTGCTGAAAACTGGGAAACACTTGCTGAGGACAGAGCTGTATGGTGTATTGCTGTCAGGAAAGGAGTGGCTCTGTTTGAGCAAAAGCTTCCTGTGGAATGAGTGATAAGGAGGCAAAAAAGAAAATGCTAGGCACTGCAAACATTGACTACAACAACACAACAGGAGAGAAACTTTCTGTGTGCCTCATGTAGCAGTGACTGTGAATTCCACATAGGCCTTTTCAGCCACACACAGATACACACTCCTAGGTGAACTTCGTTGTCTATGGTATCATCTTTGAATATGAGGGACAACTCTTTATATAAACAGCACAACCCATTTGCCAGTTCCCTTTGCATAAAGGAAACCACCCTTTTGTCATACCCGAACATTAACCTAACAAGATCTTGTCTGCCACAAAATTGAATGTTCCACCTCATCATCATCAATTGTATTTATTGAGCGCTTACTGTGTGCAGAGCACTGTACTAAGCTCTTAAGTGTGAGACCACCTGTCCTGGTCTCACATTCTAATACATCTCCCTGTTTGTATTTTCCTTGCCTTGTTCTGGAAGTGAGGCAGTGGGTAAACTCTTTAAGGTTAGGAGACTGGGCCTTTTAAATTGTGAACATCCAGCATTCTCTGAAAACAAATTTTTAAATTGTGGGTGGGAAGTGATTACATCTATTTGCATGAGAGATTATTTCATGAGCGACAGTGTGGCCTTGTAAACAGATATGTGTCTGAGAGTCAGAGGCCTCGGGTTCTAGTTCCAGCTTTGACAGTGTCCTGCTGTGTGGTCTTGGGACAATCTCTTACCCTCTCTGGGGTTCAGGTATCTCAGATGTCAAATCCCACCCTCTCTTACCTCCCAGAGATGTTGTGAGGACAAAATACAGTCAGTAATTTAAAAGCATTCTGGGAAAAAGAGAGAACGATACAAATTCCCCCTGCTTCTGATTGTTTGATTTCTCATTTCCCTGAACTTTTCTCTGACTTTTTTCACTTATGAGTCTCTTTCTCTCCTTCTCTCTCTCGTTGCCGGCTTGTACGCCCGTGTCCTCTGGAAGGCATTCACCGTTAAGGAGAAAATGTCCAGAGTGCTGCATCAGGCACTTGATTTCACGCTTCACAGTGGCATGTTATCCATGGTAATTTACAGCTGTTCCCCGTGACAGCCAAGTGCAAAGTGTAAGTGTAAAGGTGAGGCTCTTCCTGGGGTCTGGATGGATGAGAACACAGTATCCTCCGCTAACAAACGAAGCCCTAAATCTGAGTGGAGACAAAGTCTGCCGTGCATTTGTCTATCTTCCCCCTCACCTCCTCTGTTCTCTTTTTAATGCAATCCCAGGCAGGGGACAGAGAAATTATGGACCAACTGAGCATGCTCCTTCCCATCTGGAGCACAAAGAGGAAATCTAGGAATCAGTCAGTGCTCTGAATAGGGTTCATTATATTAACTGAAGCATCAGTCAATAATAATAAGAGGGAATTGGGGAGGGCAGGGCAAAAGCAACTCAGAGCTGGGACAGAGCAGGCAGCCTAGTGGGCCTTGGATTGAATTTCTTTGTGCATTGCCATTCTTGGGACTGAAGACCATTGTGGGTTAGTTGGGTCATAGGATGGTTACCATAAGCAAGGCATCAAATAGGCACTGCTGCCTTAATGAGGAGTTGGGAATCATCTGTGCTAACATCACAGAGCATCAGAAAGGCAGTTGTCAGCCCAATAATAATGATAATCATAACCTAATAACAAGTATTAAGGTACTTGTTAAGCACTTACTATGTGCCAAGCACTGAACTAAACACTGGGGTAGATACAGGTTAATCAGGCTGGACTCCATCCCTATCCCATCCGGCGCTCACAGGCTAAGTTAAAGGGGGTTGGAAGTTAATCCCTATTTTACAGATGAGGAAACTGAGCAACAGAGAAGGTAAGTGACTTGCCCAAGGTCACACAGCAGACAAGACTCAGTGCTGGAATTAGAACCTAAGTGCTCTGATTCCCAGGCCTGTGCTCTTTCCATTAGGCTTTGCTGCTTCCCTCCATTTTCCTGTGCTCTGGTCTAGAGGCAGTAGGTTGAACAAGATGGCTCCTTTCAGCCTTCTCATCTTGGACCCACCATTAATGGGACATCTTGGGTAAGCAACAGAATCTTTCTGGTCTTTGCTTCCTTCAGGAAATAGTTGGTAATGTGCCAGGGGCCAGCAGCATAGAGAGGAAGCAGTTTTACTTTTGAAGAGAAGGGGCGTACGGGGTAGTTCTAAGATCTACAGCCACACTAGCCCTACACCATTGTCATCAATCGGTGGTATTTAGTGAGCACGTCTTGTGTGCGTGACACCGTACGAAGCATGCAGGAGAGTACAGTACACTTGGTAGGCAAAAATCCCTGCCCACAAGGAGTTTACAGTCTAGTGGGGGAAATGACTTCCAGGACCTCAGTCATCTGCAGGAACCTCAGCCTTGTCAATTCTATTCAGAGACCAGGCTAGAGATAGGCTCTCTGGAGAATGAGGAACGTTGAAAGCCAAATGAGGTGACATCTGTTTTAGATTAGAGGGAAGAGACTGGAGTTTTGAATGATGCATTATTCAGTCCTGATAAGTACTCACAAACCCCTTGTGCTTGTTCATCTCTGGACAGTAGTGATCTATAGGTTTTGATAGTCGCACTTTACAGATTTTTACTGTCATGTTGGTTTCTCCCATTAAGCACATACAAGCTTCACCTTCTCGTTCCCTTCAAGGAACGTTTCCGGTTTTGTTGTTTATAGTCATTCTGTTCCCTTTCTGTTTGCAAGCACACATACAGAAATGCTTACCTATGCATACAAACACAACACACACACATACACCCCCCCATTCATCAATGCATACAAAAATATTCCCATACACAGAAAAAAGCATCCACATATATTTGAGCATACTTCCACTCAAACCCACAGTGCTCACACACTGTGAAATGTTTACATCTGCCCCTGCAGGTGCTTGCCCATTCAATACACTCACACACCCAGAGCAATACACACATAATGACATCCACAAACGCACACAGAAATACTCATAAATGAAAAATCAAACAGAAACTCCTTACCACCGGTTTTAAAGCACTCAATCCCCTTGCCCTCTCATTCATTCATTCAGTTGTATTTATTGAGCACTTACTGTGTGCAGAGCGCTTTACTAAGCACTTGGGAAGTACAAGTTGGCAACATATAGAGACGGTCCCTACCCAACAGCGGGCTCACAGTCTAGAAGGGGGAGACAGACAACAAAACAAAACATATTAACAAAATAAAATAAATAGAATAGTAAATATGTACCTCACCTCACTACTCTCCTACTACAACCAGCCCACACTTGGCTTCTTTAGTGCCAGCCTTCTCACTGTGCCTCCCTCTCATCTATCTCTCCTTAGACCTCTCACCCACCTCCTGCCTCTGGCCTGGAAAGCCCTCCCTCTTCATATCCGACAGACACTTATTTTCCCCACCTTCAAAGCCTTATTGAAAGCACATCTCCTCCAAGAGGCCTTCCCTGACTAGGCCCTCATTCCTTTTCTCCCATTCTCTTCAGCATTGCTCCCTTTATTTCACCACCCCCTCAGCTGCACAGCACTTATGTACATATCTGTAATTTAAGAGAAGCAGCATGGCTTAGTGAAAAAAGCATGGGCTTGGGAGCCGGAGGTCATGGGTTTGAATTCTGGCTCTGTCACTTGTCAGCTGTGTGACTTTGGGCAAGTCACTTAACTTATCTGGGCCTCAGTTGCCTCATCTGTAAAATGGGAATTAAAACTGTGAGCCCCACAAGGGACAACCTTATAACCTTGTATCTATCCCAGTGCTTAGAACAGTGCTTGGCACATAGTAAGCACTTAAATACCATTATTATTATTATTATTATTTATTTGTATTAATGCCCATCTCCCCCTCTAGAGTGTAAGCTCATTGTAGGCTGGGAATGTGTCTGTTATATTGTTCTCTCCCAAGTTCTTAGTACAGTACTCTTCACACAGTAAGTGCTCAATAAATACAATTGATTGATCATGCAGATACACACACTCACACACATGCACATTCACACACTCTTAGCAGCATGACTATACACATGCTTTCCCCCTGGAATACAGTATGAACTAGCACACAAACCATCCTGATTTGTTAGAGCCCTGGGCTGCTTCTAAAATGGCTGGGGAAGGAAGTCCCTCTCCTCTTCTTCCTTTGTCTCACCTCATACTATCACCCCAGTCTCTTTCTGGGAGTAGAAAGTAACCACCCTGGACAGTATCTGGAAGGATCCCTGAGGAGCAGACTGCCAAGGAAAAAAAGGATGAAAGAAAGAGAGGCAGGAGCTGGCATAGTCTGTATAAATGCTCATATAATAATAATAATAATAATAGTATTTGTGAAGTGCTTACTATGTGCCAGGCCCTGTACTAAGCACTGAGGTAGATACAGGAGAATCGGGTTGGACACAGTCCCTGTCCCACAGAGGACTCACAGTCTTAAACCCCATTTTACAAATGACGGAACTGAGGCACAGCGAAGTTGAGTGACTTCCCAAGGTCACACAGCAGACAAATGGTGGAGCCAGGATTAGAACCTAGGTCTGTCTGACTCCCAAGCCCATGCTGTTATCCACTAGCCACACTGCATCATATTCTTTCTTTCTCTGTCCACCCCTGTATCAATGGGAGTATTATCAGAACCTCCAATATAACTGTGGTATTAAGTGCTTACTATGTGCCGAGTACTGTACTGAATCCTGGAGTAGAGACAAGATTATCATGTCAGATTATCAGGTCAGACATAGTACCTATCCCACAATCTATGGGAGAGGGAAAACAGCTATTGAATCCCCATTCTACAGAAGAGGAAACAGGCACAGGGAAGTTGTGACTTGGCCAAGGTCACACAATAGGTAAGTAGGGGAGCCAGAATATGAATGCAGGTCCTCCAACTCCCAGGCCTCGGCTCTTTCCACAGGATCACAGTCAGTGGCAAATCCCGGCTCCTCCAGATGTCTGCTTTGTGACCTTGGACAAGTCAGTTAACTTCTCTGAGCCTCAGTTACCTCATCTGTAAAATGGGGATTAAGACTGGGAGCCCCAGGTGGGACAACCTGATCACCTTGTATCCCCCCAGCGCTTAGAACAATGCTTCGCACATAATACATGCTTAACAAATGCCATTATTATTATTATTTGTCAAGCATCTACTGAGTGCTAGACACTGTAGTAAGTTCTTGGGAGAATAAATAATTAGCAAGATGCATGTTCTCTGTTCCCTCAAAGAATTGCAAACTAAGTGGTGGGGACAGACAAGAATTGTTTAGAGAATGACTCCAGTTACTCCCAAGGCCCCAAGCTTGATCCAGGGGAGGACATGTGCGAGGGTCAATGACGTTGATAGATGGGATCAAGGAACAGTGGGAAGAAGGCTAGAATTTAGAGTAGTGAAGTGTGAGGGTTTGGATGTACTAGGAGAGTAGCAAGGTGAGGTAGGAAGGGACAAGGTGATTGAGTGCTTTGAAGCCAATGGTGAGGAGTTTTTGTTTGATGTAGAGTTGGATGGACAACCACTAGAGTTTCTTGAAGAGTGGGGGAATATGTCCTGAAAGTTTCTGTAGAAAAATGATCCGAGCAGAGTGAAGTGTGGACTGGAGTTGGGAGAGATGGGAGGCTGGGAGGTCAGCAAAGAGACTGATAAAGTAATCTGGACAGGATAGGGTGAGTGATCGTGTTAAAGTGGTAGCAGTTTGGGATGGAGTAGGAAGTGGAGCAGAAAGTTAGCGATGTTGTGAAGGTGGGACTGACAGGATTTGGTGATGGATTTAATATGTGGGTTGAATTAGAAAGAGGAGTCAAGGATAATACCAAGGTTTTGGGCTTGTGAGACAGGAAGGATGGTGGTCCCATCTACAGTGATGGGAAAGTCAGGGGGACGACAGGATTTGGGAGGGAACATAAGCACTCAAAAAATACCATTGATGATGATCTCTCCTTGTTTACTGTATCATACCCGAAAACTGACCTTTCTGCCTTCTGTGTCTCCCCACTCAGTCCTTACTTCACACTGCTGCATAGGTAACTTTTCTAAAAAAATGTTCAGTTTATGTCTCCTGTTTCCTCAAGGACCCTATAGTGGTTGCCAATTCACCTCTGCATCAAACAGAGACTCCTTATCATTGGCTTTAAAGCACTAAGTCAGCTCACCCCCTCCTTCCTTACCTTCCTGATTTACTTCTACAAAATTCACTCACTTCGCCAACCTACTCACTGTACCTCTATATCATCTATCTCACCACAAACTTCTTGTCCGTATCCTCCCTCTGGCCTGGGTTGCCAACCTCTTTCATATCTGAAAGTCCACCACTCTTCTACCTTAAGATCTTTATTAGAATCCCACCTCCTTCAAGAGACCTTCCCCAACAAAGCCCTGATTTTGCCTACTCCCTCTCCTTTCTGCATCACTTGTGCACTTGGATCTGTAAAAATAATAATAATAATAATAATAATTTTGGTATCTGTTAAGTGCTTACTATGTGCCAAGCACTGTTCTAAGCTCAGGGGGAGATACAAGGTAATCAGGTTGTCCCACATGGGGCTCACGGTCTTAATCCCCATTTTCCTGATGAGGTAACTGAGGCACAGAGAAGTTAAGTGATTTGCCCAAAGTCACACAGCTGATAAGTGGCGGAGCCAGGATTAGTACCCATGACCTCTGACTCCCAAGCCTGCGCTCTTTCCACTGAGCCACGCTGCTACTCAAGCACTTGATATTTATCCCCCCCATTCAGCCCCACATCATTTAAGTACATATCTGTAATTTACTAGTGTATAGAGCATAGGTCTGGGAGTAAGAAGGACCTGGGTTCTAATCCTGGCTTCATCACTAGTCTCCTTTGTGACCCTGGACAAGTCACTTACCTTCTGAGAACCAGTGAGACTTTGTGAATAGAGCATGGGCCTGGAAGTAAGATGGACTTGGGTTCTAATTCTGGCTCCACCAACAGTCTGCTGTGTGACCTTGGGCAATTTACTTCATTCTCTGTGCCTCAGTTACCTCATGTAAAATGGAGATTAAGACTGTGAGCCCCATATAGAAACTGGACTGTGTCGTTCCTGATTAGCTTTTATCTACCACAGCACTTAGTACATTGCCTAGCACATAGTAAGTGCTTAACAAATGGGAAAAAATAAAAAAAATCAAAATAAATGTCAGTCTCATCCTCTAGACTGTAAGCGCCTCATTGGCAAGAAATGCGTCTACCAACTCTTTGTATTGTACTCTCTAAAACACACTGTAAGTGCTCAATAAGTGTCATTTATTGATTGACTAATTTTCAAAACACTTCCTTCATAAGTGCTTTCATGTATCTAAGTTTCCCACCACAATTGACAACACTACAATGATGATGATGATGATAATAATAATAATAGTAGAATTTATTAAGAGCTTCCCTTCTGCCAAGCACTTTAGTAAGTGTTGGGTAGATACAAGATAATCATAATCAGGTCCCATATAGGGTTCACAGTTTAAGTAGGAGGGAGAACAGGTATTGAGTCCCCATTTTGCATACGAGGCAACTGAAATACAGAGAAGTTAAGTGACTTGTCCAAGGTCACAGAGTAGACAAGTGACAGAGCCAAATTAGAACCCAGGGCCTCTGACTCCCAGTCTCTTGCTCTTTCCACTAGGCAACCCTGCTTCCCTCTTGTCCCTGAGGTCTCAACTTTAGAATTATCCTTGACTGTTTCCTTCTCTCTTTCACCTTTCCTATTCAGCCTGTCACTAAATTCTGCCATTTTTTCCTCCACAATCAGCTCTGTCACTTCCTCTCCTTCCCAGTTGCCATCACCATGGGCCAGACCCTGACTAGGTTTCTCTATCAGTCTCTTAATGGAACTCCCTGTCTCTAGTTTCTCCCTTTTTCACTCTAAACTTCACTCTGTGGCCTGGATCATTTTTAAAACATCATCCCGCACATGTCTCCCCGCTTCTCAGAAACTGCAATATATAGCAGTTCCTTTTTGGCAACAAGTAGAAACTCCTCACCATTGACTTTAAGGCACTCCATCAGCTCTCTCCCCAATGTTTTTTCAGTTCACACTCTGTTCCTGGCTATCTAATCCACTCACTAAGCCTTGTCCTCATCTCTTCATCTCTGATCCCTTACTCTCACCATTCCTCTTGCTTTCAAATCCGATAGGCCAGAATGCTCCCCATCTTCAGAGCCCTTATGAAAGCCTTACTAAGGCTTTCTCTGAATCATTGTTCATCCCCTCAAGTCCTATTTTCTCAAATACCCCTCCACACTCAGGCATACGCAAAAACCCATAGCATGTCTGTCTATACAGTCTCAGGTACTCTCCCAGTTTACCTAATACTTTCACACTCTGTCATCATCCACATACCCATTTTCCTATTCTCTTTTCTCCCCAATCTGAATATCACTTGTGTCTTTTTCTACTGTTAAATTGTAAGCTCCTTAAGGAAATGCTTCATATTTTCAACTCCTTTGTTCTCTCCCAAGTGCTTAGTACAGCTTTCTGCACACAGTAAGTGCCCAATAAATCGTTTTGCTTGATTTTTCTCCTCATCTAGTTTGAGTGTCTGACCTTTGAGTAGTTTGGAGTGGCTTCATCCTCAGAGGAGTCCGTCTCCAGATTTCACTATTCCCCAATGCCGCCTTCCTGCAGGGGAGGGAAACATGAAAGAGGAGAGATAGTGAGCAGCTCTAGACTCCAAAACCCCAGGCTTATTTTCACAGATATGTGTTCTGGTCATAGCAGTGTGGAAATGCTCCTGGTGATTTTTCACCAAACACTTAGTACCTTCTCTGCCACTTCACAGCTTCTATTCCTCTTGTGACCTGTAAATCCAACTTTCCCTGGAACCACTTTTATTGAGGAGGACTTGAGATGAAAATGGCTGATTTGTCCTGGTGATAGGATATGTCATCTAGCTACTATCCTTCTATCAAATTCATAGTCCCCCATCAGAGACCTCAAAGGCAGATACTACATATGTCATATGATATGACCAAAGTGATGAGAATTTTGACCAACTCTTTCGGGTCCAAGCTAGAAATGATTGATGCCAAGGGTCGTAGAGGAAATCCTATCTTAGATCTCCTCTTCGGTAAAATTTGCATCCCTCTGCCCCATCCCTTGATCTCTGCTGGAAGTGGGTTTGTGCCTGTTTCACTAAGGAGCAGCTGGCTGTGCTCCCTTCTGGATCACAGCTCTGCAATGCTCCTTTCTCAGCTGTATTAAGATGGTGGAAGCAGAACAGCCAGCAGTGATCACCCTAACCACAGAAGCCACAGGCAGCATATCCTACAGCTATCACAGGGAATGTATCTGTTAGATTATGTTGTACTCTCCCCATCACTTAGTATGGTGCTCTGTACGAAGTAAGCGGTCAATAAATATAATTGACTGAGTGACCCGAAATGTCACCTCTCACCTGCCCACATAATGAGTTATCATCTAATGCCATAGAAACAGCATAGCCTAGTGGAAAGGGCACAGGATTGTGAGTCCGGAGATCTGAGTTCTAATTTTGACTCCAACCCTTGCCTGCTGCGTGACCTTGAGCAAGTCATTTTTCTGTGCTTCAGTTTCCTCATCTATAAAATGAGAATCCAATTAATCAATGGTATTTACTGAGCGCTTGTAATAATAATAGTAATGATGGTATTTGTTAAGCTCTTACTATGTGCAAAGCACTGTTCTAAGCGCTGGGGAGGTTACAAGGTGATCAGGTTGTCCCACGGGGAACTCACAGTTTTAATCCCCATTTTACAGGTGAGGTAACTGAGGCACAGAGAAGTGAAGTGATTTGCCCAAAGTCACACATCTGACAGTTGGCGGAGCCAGGATTTGAACCCATGACATCTGACTCCAAAGCCCATGCTCTTTCCACTGACCCACACTGCTTCTCAAATGTTAAATGCTTACTGATTAACTGGCACTAACTGTGCCTCATTCTCGCCTGTCCCTCCATCAACTCCTGGCCCAAGTCCTACCTCTGTCCTGGAATGCCCTCCCTCCTCAAATCCGCCAATCACATTTCCCCCTTCAAAGCCCTATTGAAGGCTCACCTCCTCCAAAGACCTTCCCAGACTAAGCCCCCCTTTCCCTCAGCTCCTCCTCCCCTCCGCATTGCCCCAACTTGCTCCCTTTGCTCTACCCTCCTCTCCCTGCCCCTCAGCACTTGTGTATATATGTACATATCTATAATTCCATTTATTTATATTGATGCATGTTTACTTGTTTTATTGTGTATATATCTATAATTCTAATTATTTATATTGATGCCTGTTTACCTGTTTTGATGTCTTTCTCCCCGTTTCTAGACTGTAAGCCTGATGCGGGTAGGGATTGTCTCTCTTTTTTGCTGAATTGTACTTTCCAAGCTCTTAATACAGTGCTCTGCACACAGTAAGTGCTCAATAAATACAATTGAATGAATGAATGAATAGTGCTTGGGAAAGTATAATGTGAAAGAGTTGGTGAACACGATCCCTGTCTTCAAGTTGTTTATAATCTAGAATGATTAAATGCCTGTTCTCCCTTTCTCTTAGACTGTGAGTCCCTTTAGGTACAGGGACTGTGACCTATCTCCTTGTGTCGTATCTACTCCATCTCTTAGCACAGTGTATACCACATAGGAAACACTCCAGAAATCCCACAGTTATAACTACAGCATTGCCTGAAATTCTTGTCTTTACCCCTCTAGAATGTAAGCTCCTCTGGGCAGTGGAGTGAAGTATGGACTGCAGTGGGGAGAGACAGGAGGTTGGGAGGTCAGCAAGGAGGCTGATGCAGTCAGAAGCAGCGTGGCTCGGTGGAAAGAGCATTGGAGTCAGAGGTCATGGGTTCAAATCCCAACTCCGCCAATTGTCAGCTGTGTGACTTTGAGCAAGTCTCTGTGCCTCAGTTACCTCATCTGTAAAATGGGGATTAAGACTGTGAGCCCCCCGTGGGACAACCTGATCACCTTGTAACCTCCCCAACGCTTAGAATAGTGTTTTGCACATATTAAGCACTTAATAAATGCCATCATTATCATTATGGGATAGGATGAGTGATTGTATTAATATGCTTTGCACATAGTAAGCGCTTAATAAATGCTAAAAAAATTATGGTAGCCATTTGGGATGGTGTAGAAAGGGTGGATTTTAGCGATGTTGTGAAGGTGGGACTGACAGGATTTCATGATAATAATAATGATGGCATTTGTTAAGCATTTACTATGTACCAAGCACTGTTCTAAGCGCTGATGGATTGAATATGTGGGTTGAATGAGAGAGAGGAGTCAAGGATAAGGCCCGGGTTCATTCATTCATTCAATTCAATTGTATTTATTGAGCATTTACTGTGTGCAGAGCACTATACTAAGCGCTTGGAAAGTACAATTCAGTAACAGAGACAATCCCTACCCAACAACAGGCTCACAGTCTAGAAAGGGGTAGACAAACAACAAAACAGGTAGACAGGTATCAGTAGCATCCATATAAATAAATAGAATTATAGCTATATACTCATCATTAATAAAATTAATAGAATAATAAATATGTACATATATACACAATGCTCTTGGGTGGAGACAGGGGTAGAGCAGAGGGAGGGAGTAGGGGCGATGGGGAGGGGAGGAGGAGCAGAGAAAAAGGTGGGCTCAGTCTGGGAAGGTCTCCTGGAGGAGGTGACCTTTCAGTAGGGCTTTGGAGGGGGGAAGTGAGGTAGGTTGGCTGATGTGAGGAGGGAGGGCATTCCAGGCCAGAGGTAGGACAGGGGCCAGGGATCGACAGCAGGACAGATAAGAACGAGGCACTGTGAGGAGGTTAGCAGCAGCTGAGGAGTGGAATGTGTGGGCTGGGCTGTAGAAGGAGAGAAGGGAGGTGAGGTAGGAGGGGTCAAGGTAGTGGAGAGCTTTGAAGCCAATCGTGAGGAGTTTTTGCTTCATATGAAGGTTGATAGGCAACCACTGGAGATTTTTGAGGAGGGGGGTGACATGCCCAGAGCATTTATGTAGAAAGATAATCTGGGCAGTAGAGTGAAGTATAGACTGAAATGGGGAGAGACAGGAGTTTGGGAAATCAGAAAGGAGGCTGATGCAGTAATCCAGTCGGGATATGATGAGTGATTGTTCTAAGGCAGTGGTTTGGATGGAGAGGAAAGGGCAGATCTTGGCAATGTTGTGAAGGTGAAACAGGCAGGTTTTGCTCATGGATTGGATGTGTGGGGTGAATGAGAGAGCAAAGATGACACCAAGGTTGCAGGCTTGTGAGACAGGAAGGGTGGCAGTGCCATCCACTTTGATGGGAAAGTCAGGGAGAGGACAAGGTTTGGGAGGGAAGACAAGGAGCTCAGTCTTAGACATGTTGAGTTTTATGTGGTGGGTGGACATCCAGGAGGAGATGTCCTGAAGGCAGGAGGAGATACGAGCCCCGGGGGGAGGGAGAGAGAACAGAGGAGGAGATGTAGATTTGGGTATCATCTGTGTAGAAATGATAGTTGAAGCAGTGGGAGTGAATGAGTTCACCAAGGTAGTGAGTATAGATGGAGAACAAAAAGGAACCAAGAACTGACCCTTGAGGAACCCCTAAAGTTAGGGGATGGTGGTGGGGGCTGCGGGGAGCCAGCGAAGAAGACTGAGAATGAACAACCAGAGAGATAAAAGGAGAACCAGGAAAGGGTGGAGTCCATGAAGCCAAGGTTGGATAGTGTGTTGAGGAGAAGGGGATGGTTGACAGTGTCAAAGAATGGTTGACAGTGTCAAAGGCAGCTGACAAGTTGAGGAGAATTAAGATAGAGTAGGAGCCATTGGATTTGGCAAGAAGGAGGTCATTGGTGACCTTTGAGAGGCCGGTTTTGGTGGAGTGGTCGGGATGGAAGCCAGATTGGAGGGGGTATAAGAGAGTTAGAGGAGAGGAATTTGAAGCAGCGAGTGTAGATGACTCGCTCTAGGAGTTTGGAAAGGAAAGGTAGGAGGGAGATGGGGCAGTAACTGGAGGGGGCAGTGGGGTTGAGGGAGGGGTTTTTTTAGTATGGGGGAGATGTGGGCATGTTTGAAGGCAGAGGGGAAGAAGCCATTGGAGAGTGAGTAGTTGAAGATGGAAGTTAAGGAGGGGAGGAGGGAAGGGGTGAGAGTTTTTTTAAGTGAGAGGGAATGGGGTCAGAAGCAAAGGTGGAGGGGGTGACACTTGAGGAGGCAGGAGATCTCCTCTGAAGATACTGCCGGGAAGGATGGGAAAGTAGAAGAGGAGGTCGAGAATGGGGGCATTGGAGAAGGGGGAGGGTTGACTTTGGGTTACTGGATTGTGAGATGGGAAGGATGGTTGTGCCGTATAGAGGGATGGAAAAGTCAGGGAGAAGACCGAAAACCACAGCCCTTTTTTCCTCATTAATTCAACCTGCCAACTTTGTATGTTGTTTCAGTTCTTTAGTTATAAACAAGTAAAGGAATGAATAAGTATCACCCCTCTTTCAGCCTGAGAGACCTCTTGTTGGCAAGAACACAGCCATGTTTTATGCCTTTGTTCATAGACTTCTTCAGTTGCTGACTGTGCGTTCTTTTCATTTCCCTGGCAAGGTCTTCTCTCTATACAGGGCGCTGTGCCATCCTGACAGATGGGCATCCACATAAGGCTCAGATGATGTTTGGAGTTTGAGAGTGGGCTGGCAGCTCTCTGTCTCTGGAAGCTTAACTAGCTGACCAGTGCTAGTGTTCTTGTGGCAGGGAGGGGAGAATTTTAAATTCATTCCAGGGGAAATGAAGATAAACTTTGAGAACCATCAGGCAGCTGAGTGGAGAGCAGATTGAGTTTGAAGGCCTGAGAATGAGCCTTTTTCCCTGGTTCTGACAGCGTGAAATATTACCAAGACACCATGGGCAGCATCCCCCCGGGGAGAAATCTTCTTCCATGATCAGTTAACTGGGAGAACAGAGAATGTTCCACGGATGTTTTACCCATTGGGTAAAAGGGGCAAAGGGCCTCTCCTTCCATGGATGTGGAAATACCCGGCTTGAAGCACAGGATTGCTGTTTGTGAGAGGCATTTTATGGTCACTACAGATGTAGGCAGATTCAGGACAGAAGAAGGCAGTTTGGAACCAGACTTACCCCCACCAGCAGAGCCAGGCTATTCCCCAACTAGATCCATCAGGGATTAAATGGCAACATTGAGACATCCAGTCTTCACTACTCCTACAATGCTTCTGGGCCTCCGGTATTAATCAGGTAAACTACCATCATCCTGTGTCTCAAGCTCCTTGTGGGCAGGGAACATGTCTAGAAGCAGCGTGGCTCAATGGAAAGAGCCCAGCCTTGGGAGTCAGAGGTCATGAGTTCAAATTCCGGCTCCACCAATTGTCAGCTCTGTGACTTTGGGCAAGTCACTTCACTTCTCTGGGCCTCAGTTCCTTCATCTGTAAAATAGAGATTAAGACTGTGAGCTCCATGGGGGATAATCTGATTACCTTGTATCCTCCCCAGTGCTTAGAATAGTGCTTTGCACATAGTAAGCGCTTAACAAATGCCATTATTATTATTATTATCATTACCAACTCTTATACCAAACTCTTCCAAGGGCTTAGTGCAGTTTCTGTGCATGCAGCAGGTGCTCAATAAATACGATCAATTGTTTGAAATCTCCGCCCACAACCCAATGTAAGAGCATATCTTCTAGGGTTCTTCTGGGTTGAAAGAGTTCCCCGAATCCTAACCTCTCTCCCAGGTTAATTTATCTCAATCTAACTGGGCATGTGTTCCCACCACTCAGATAAATGGGGAGACAGAGTGGCCTCATGGAAAGAGCTTGGGCCTGGGGGTCAGAGGACCTGAGTTCTAATCCTGACTCCACCACTTGCCTGCTGTGTGACCTTGTGTAAGCCATTTAACTTCTCTGTGCCTCAGGTTTTCTTATCTGTAAAATGGGGATTTAATATCTCCTTTTACATTGGAAAAGTATTTATTCATCAATAGAAAATCTCAAATAACAATCCATTACAATGGCTATAAGATGGTGTCAATATATGACCAGATTTAGGGAAAACATATTAGAGTGAAAGGGCAGGTTTTCCTTAGCTTTTTCTTCTTAACAAAACTATGGGTTATGGTTTCCCCCAAATCATTTATAAACCCCTTTGCTGGTTTCCATGTGCTCCAGGCCTCCAGCATGGCTCAGTGGAAAGAGCATGGGCTTGGGAGCCAGAGGTCATGGGTTCAAATCCCTGCTCTGCCACTTGTCAGCTGTGTGACTTTGGGCAAGTCACTTAACTTCTCTGTGCCTCAGTTACCTCATCTGGAAAATGGGGATTAAGATTGTGAGCCCCACGTGGGGCAACCTGATCACCTGGTATCCTCCCCAGCGCTTAGAACAGTGCTTTGCACATAGTAAGTGCTTAACAAATGCCATCATTATTATTTATATAGAGTTAAGCTGGGTCCTGGGTGCAGAGAAATACACTGTCTCCAGTAGCATTTCAAATTTTCCTTGTCCTCCATTTCTATCCTGACTCTGCATTGGTTCTACTCACAATGGTGTCGGTAGATGAGAGACCCTTCCCTGGGACTGCTAGATGTGCCAATATTGTCTTGTCTTTTGCTGTCTAATCCTCCCCGACTCATAGTGACGCCATATACACATCTCTCCCAGAACGCCCCACCTGCATCTTTAATCGTTCTAGTAGCATATCCATAGAGTTTTCTTAGTAAAAATACAGAAGTGGTTTACCATTGTCAATTTCCACGCAGTAAACTTGAGTCTCCACACTTGGCTCTCTCCCATGCTGCTGCTGCCCAGCACAGGTGAGTTTTGAGTTGTAGCAGATTGCCTTCCACCCACTAGCCACTGTCCAAGCTAGTAATGAAGTGGGTATTCATTCATTCAATCGTATTTATTGAGTGCTTACTGTATTTGCCTCTGCTTGACTCTCCCTCCCATAAATGAGACTGGTAGAGGACTGGAAACACTCCAGGTGCGACCCTGAGAGGCGAGATGTGCCAATAGAGTGGTCATTTTTCCAGCTTTTTTCTACCCAGTCTGGTTATCAATCAGTCAGTGATATTTATTGAATGCTTACTATGTGCAGAGAACTCGTTCATTCAGTAGTATTTTACTAGAACTTACTAAAGTAGGTAGTAGTATTGGTATTATTAAGAGAAGCAGCGTGGCTCAGTGGAAAAGATCATGGGCTTTGGAGTCAGGGTTCATGGGTTCAAATCCCAGCTCTGCCAATTGTCAGCTGTGTGACTTTGGGCAAGTCACTTCACTTCTCTGGGCCTCAGTTACTTCATCTGTAAAATGGGGATTAAGACTGTGAGCCCCACGTGGGACAAGCTGATCACCTTGTAACCTCCCCAGTGCTTAGAACAGTGCTTTGCACATAGTAAGCTCTTAATAAATGCCATTATTATTATTATTATTATTGAGCACTTACTGTGTGCAAAGCACTGTACTAAGCACTTGGGAGAGTACCATACAAGAATAAATTGACACATACCCTGCTCATAATGGACCTACAGTTTAGAGGGAGCTTACAGTCTAGAAGGGATAGTAATTGTGAAATTTTTTAATATCTTACTATGTTCCAGGCACTGTACTAAGCGCTGGGGTGAATACAAGTAAGTCAGGTTGGACGCAATCCCTGTCCCACATGGGGCTCACAATTCTAATGCTCATTTTCCGGGTGATGTAACTGAGGCCCAGAGAAGTGAAGTGACTTGCCCAAGGTCACACAGCAGGCAAGTGGTGGAGCTGGGATTAGAACCCAGAGCCTTCTGACTCCCAAGCTCAGGCTCTAGCCACTTGGGAGAGTACATAAGAGTAGGTAGGCACAACCTCTGACCACAAGCACCTCACAGACTAAGGTTAGGTAAGCAGTTAACCTATCTTCTGTCCAGGGACATTTCAGAACCAGATTTTTTCATGCCCTTTTTTCAGTTCTCCCATCTGAAGCTCCTGCTGCTGGGTTCCATGGCTCTGATTTAGCTCTGGCATTCATTCGGACCTGGGAGGGTGACGCAAAGACTCCGACACAAACCGGGGCGCTGAAAAATGAATGCCCGAAGATTGGCCAAACCTGGAGCGTAGTTCCACAAGATGGCTCCTTGCTATGTCTCTTCACGTTTTCAAATCCCATTGTTGGGTAGGGATCGTCTCTATATGTTGCCAATTTGTCCTTCCCAAGCGCTTAATGCAGTGCTCTGCACACAATAAGAGCTCAATAAATATGAATGAATTTATGAATGAATGTCATCATGCTACACTGTCAGCTGTGTGACTTTGGGAAAGTCACTTCACTTCTCTGGGACTCAGTTACTTCATCTGTAAAATGGGGATTAAGACTGTGAGCCCCACGTGGGACAACCTGATCACCTTGTAACCTCCCCAGCGCTTGGAACAGTTCTTTGCACATAGTAAGCTCTTAATAAATGCCATCATTATTATTATTATTATTATTATTATTATTGAGCGCTTACTGTGTGCAAAGTACTGTACTAAGCACTTGGGAGAGTACCATACAACAATAAATTGACACGTACCCTGCTCATAATGGACCTACAGTTTAGAGGGAGCTTACAGTCTAGAAGGGATAGTAATTGTGAAATTTTTTAATATCTTACTATCTTACTATCTGGGATGATGTGTGTAATATCACATACATCTCCCTGTTCTGAGTAGCGACCCTCTGAGCCAGTGTGAGTTGGCGTGTCAAGGGTTATTGCAACTTGTCGTCTACATTTCACCTGCTTGGGTGACACTGGATTCACTGAGGTTCCCCCTGGCCAGCTTGCCATTGAATTTTCAATCTGGCTTTCATATGTGAAGTGTGGGGAACAGTGAACTTTTGGTTAAATCAGCAGGAAGGGAGTACTGCTCATCTCAATCCTGGCCACTAACTTTCCATTATTTTTTGATCCAGCAAGTCACTCAGTTTTCTCATCTTTAAAGTGAGTGTTAAATAACTGTTCCTCCTCCTCCTTAGATTGTAAGCTCCATGTAGGAAAGGATCTTCGTCCCCTTCTAGACTGTGAGCCCCCTGTGCACAGGGATTGTCTCTACTTGTTGCTGAATTGTACTTTCCAAGTGCTTAGCACAGTGCTCTGCACACAGTAATCACTCAATAAATATGATTGGATGAATAAATATAACAATGAATGAATGAAGTGGGTCGGACCTGATGGTCTAGGATCTACAACAGTGCTTAGGCAGTATTTTGTACATATAGTTAGCATTTAAGAAATGCCACAATTATTCCTTTTGGTTATTATTATTATTATTATTATTATTATTATTATATTGAGACATCCTCTCCAGTGGAAATCAACTGTTTATCCCCATTTCTTCATTTCCCCTTTACTGTTTCAAGACAAATTGCAACCTCGATTTCATTCTGGTTTCCTGTTTTCTGATTTGTCCAAGCACAAAACTGTCCTCACGGCTTCTCAGTCTGGCTTTGGAAAGCACCAATTTCCCCCTGTACCATGAGTTAAGAGACTCCTTTAGCCCTTTCGTACTTGGCACAAAATCTTTTTTCCTTTGACAGAGCCATTTCCTAGTTCTCCTGTGTTTTGACACAGTTCACTGTCAGGTAAATTGCCGCAAAAATGTAGGAAATAAATCATTAGGTAAGCAGTCTAGGCAGGAAATTGGACATATTATTTAAAGTGCTATGGTACGGATTTTGGAGGTCTTCCGTACTAAAGAAACCATCATATTGCTTCCTTTTCTCCACACTTCGATGTTTGTTAAATAACACTAAACCCATTTAATTAATTTTGATTGAATAGTGACTGTCCTTTTGGAATGCTAGCCTCGGACTCATTTTTGCCCCCAGAAGTCTAAGCTGCAGAACAGTTTTCTTATTCTAAGTTCATTTTCAGTCCTCAAGTACTAGGCCAATACCTCTCGATCCATGAGTCAGAGATGGCTGGTGCAGCAGTTCATCTCACGGTGGGGAACACAACCCATAACGTACTTTAATGATGGTACCAATTGGGTGGGAGTCTCAGGGACCAAAGGACCCTGCTCTAGGGTAGCAGTGGGATGCCGTTACGGTGTCAGATCGCAAGGGCCTTGGGATCTGGAAGATGTCAGATGCTTGCTGAGGGAGTAAAAGGCTAAGGGGATGTGGTGGAAAGGAGCTGTTTCATGTGAGTGAGGGGAGCTAAATGCATCAGCCAATTGGTCTCAAAGTCCTGAGATGCCAGGGCCATCTCTGGGTGGTTCTCTGCCAGGTGCATTAGCTTTCTGCTCAAAGCGGAGGAGAGTCTGGTTGTTCTCTGCTGGAGGGACCTCACCCAGAATTCACTCATTCAATCATATTTATTGAGTGCTTACTGTGTGCGGAGCACTGTAGCAAGTGCTTAGGAAAGTATGATACAACACTAAACTGACACATTCCCTGTCCACAATGAGCTTACAGTCTAGAATGAGAGAAAGACATGAATATAAATAAATTACCAAGAAGCCAGCTCTTGACCCTGGGCCCTGGCAACTACGAAGCTCAGTGCTCTGGTGAGGAAGTCTTACTTCAGCCTTCGGCTTTCCTGGGGCCTGTGGTGGTTGGACAGATTATTATTCTTATTGGTCCTTATTATTATATAGAGAAGTCCTCTCCAGTGGAGATCAACTGCTATCCCCATTTTTCATTTCCCCTTTGTTGTTTCAAGACAAATTGCAAACTTCCTGGAGCCTGTGGTGGTTGGACTGTGAGAGGCAAAAACATATGGCTGTGCAGCAATGTTATTGGCTGAGGAAGCACCAGTCCTCAGCAATGCCTGCCAGGCAAGATGAATCTCAGCAGTAGTAGTAGTAAGAGTATTTATTAAGCACACACAGTGTGCAGCGCTGTATACCAAGCACTGGGAAAGAATACACAGGTGGAATTAGACATGGTCCCTGACACTCAGGGTGCTCACAATCTTAAAATTTAATGGGCTGGGTACAGACATATAAGGAGAGATGAAACATAAAACAACAACGATATGAACAGATTGTCTCTCTTTATTGCTGAATTGTACTTTCCAAGAGCAGAGCCCCCAGTAAGCGCTCAATAAATACGATTGAATGAATATACAAATCTGAAGCAAAGAACGGTAGATTACTATGACTAGTGGAGTGGAATTTCAGGCTCAGAGAGGCACCCTAAGGGATAATTTGAGCCATCCTACATGTATACGGCTTTGTTCAATCTAGCAAAGTTGTCAGTCCAATCTATTCGTTCACATCTCCAAGGAAGAAAGCAGTTCCACATCATCATGGGTGGAATCAGTTACAAAAGGCAGCTGAACAGGCCCAGTATCAATGGGCAAGACAGCCATATGGTTCTTTCTCTCACCCATTTGTAATTCATTTTAATGTCTGTCTCCCTGGCTAGAATGTCTGCTCCCTGAGGGGCAGCAATGGCCTAGTGTAAGAGCATGGACCTGGGAGTGAAAAGACCTGGGTTCTAATCCCAGTTTTGCCATTTCATGCTTTGTGATCTTGGACAAGGCACTTAACTTCTTTGTGCCTGTTTCCTCAACTGCAAAATCAATCAATCAATCGTATTTATTGAGCGCTTACTGTGTGCAGAGCACTGTACTAATTGCTTGGGAAGTACAAGTTGGCAACATATAGAAACAGTCCCTACCCAACAGTGGGCTCATAGTCTAAAAATGGAGATTCAATACCTGTTCTCCCTTCTCCTTAAACTGTGAGCCCCATGAGGGACAAGGACTGTGTCTGACCTGATTAACTTGTATCTACCCTAGTGCTTAAAACAGTGCTTGACACATAGTGAGCAGTTAACAAATCCCATAAGTAGGATCATATCTTCAAATTGTATTGTACTTTCTCAAATTCTTAGTACTGTGCTCCACACACAGAAGTTTCATCAATAGTATTTATTGATTGATTTGGGGTCAAAAAGAATGGTTTATAGTGTGGAAATTTGACTTGTTGGATTCATTCCTAATCCTGAGGATGCATTTTAAGGAGAGCAACCATCTCACTGTTCCTTCAAGCTCCTTTCAGCTTTGTGATGGAAACAAAAGGACCAATGAAAGGTTGGATGGATCGACATCACCCATTGTTTATGGTCTTATTTCCTATGGAAGACCATTCCAATGTCCAGTTGCCCAAAGAGTAACTGCAGAATTTCTGACTCTGTTAGGACATTAGCAATAGCTAAGCCCTCAGCCATGATCCTAAAAAGCTCCACATGTCTCTTCTCAGCAGGGATGGAGAAGAGCAGGTCAGTATCTGTCTATCCCATAAGATTTCTTCAGAACCTTGAAGACAATTGTCGAGTCACCCCTTAACCTTCTTTCCTCCAGGCTAAACCCCAATTCCTTTAACATTTCTTCACATCAATTATTTTCCAAGCCCTTAATCATGTTTGCTTCTCTTCTCGGAGAGCAAACAAGGTACAACTCCCTTATTAGGTCTAATCCAAAGTCGAGTATTGTGGAAGGACCTATTTCTTGTTCTTGTGACTCACCCTGGTGTTAAGGTAGGTTGCTTAATGACCACCCTGGATTGTGGCCACTTAGCCTTCTTCCTGGAGGGGATGGATTGCACTGTATATCAGAAGATTTAAATAGCACCCCCATTCCCTTAGAGCTGTCCTGTGCCATTTATTCTGCCTTCTAGATGGCTAGGTTCATTTCTGAAATGACTCAATTTAACAGACTGGTCCTCCCCACACAAACAAAACCACTGGTCATAGCCAAGAAGGCCTGTGTGAAACAGCAAATCTAACTGTGGAGAAGCAGTGTGGCTCAGTGGAAAGAGCACGGGCTTTAGAGTCAGAGGTCATGGGTTCAAATCCCAGCTCCACCAACTGTCAGTGGAGTGACTTTGGGAAAGTCACTTATCTTCTCTGTGCCTCAGTTACCTCATCTGTAAAATGGGGATTAAAACTGTGAGTCCCCCGTGGGACAAGTTGATTCATTCATTCATTCATTCAATCGTATTTATTGAGTGCTTACTGTGTGCAGAGCACTATACTAAGTGCTTGGGAAGTACAAGTTGGCAACATATACAGACGGTCCCTACCCAACAGTGGGCTCACAGTCTAGAAGGGGGAGACAGAGAACAAAACAAAACATATTAACAAAAGAAAATAAACAGAATAAATATGTACAAATAAAATAAATAAACAGAGTAAAAAATACATACAAACATATATACATATATACAGGTGCTGTGGGGAGGGGAAGGAGGTAAGGTGGGGGGATGAGGAGGGGGAGAGGAAGTAGGGGGCTCAGTCTGGGAAGGCCTCCTGGAGGAGGTGAGCTCTCAGTAGGGCTTTGAAGGGATCACCTTGTAACCTCTCCAGTGCTTTGCACATAGTAAGCGCTTAGCAAATACCATCATTTTTATTATTACTATTATTTCTATTAACTGTGGGAGCTGTAGAATGGCTAGAGGAAGGCGACAAATTTGATAACCAACAAGATAGCGCAAGGGGCTGACTGCCAGTCAGCTTGCCCGTAATAAGACTTCTTTACCTCCACCTAGCAAGGCCTACATCCTGGGATAGATGTGCCTTGTCTCCACACCATCATAACTTCCTATCAGCCCCTGTTCCGGGCAGGGAAGGGTGAAGAGATACTAGCAGCATGATGCCTTCTCAGTATTTATAATTTGGGAAACCTGCAATCCCCCAAGGGTTATGTCATCCTCTCATTCATTCAATCATATTTATTGAGCACTTACTGTGTGCAAAGCACTGTACTGTGCACTTGGAAAGTACAATTCAGCAAGGAATAGAGACAGTCCCTACCCAACAGTGGGCTTACAGTCTCCTGTGACTGCTCTGTGACTTTTGTGAAAGCTGGACTTGAACAGCAAGGAGCCTGAAACTCCCCTAGCTGCAGTGCCCTATTGCTCTTAATGTATCTCACATTGACTATGGATTGTGTATTTTTATTTCTTCAAGCTTGGTGTGGGCAGGGAACATGCCTACCAACTCTGTTGTATTTTACTCTCCCAAGTGCTTGATGCAGTGTTCTGCATGCAAATAAGTATGATTGTTTATGTATCTGATACCAACCCTCTCTCCTTGCCTTACTGTTAGATTGTGAGCTCGATAATAATAATAGTGGTATTTGTTAAGCACTTACTATGTACCAAGCACTGTGCTAAGTACGAGGGTAGATATAAGACAATCAAGTCAGGGAGCATGCCTAGTTCTCATTTTTTTTTTTTTTTCTTGGAGTTTAACACAGCACTTTTTACACTGTAGGGACTTGACAAATATCATTACTGTTTCCAATGTAACAGAACTAAATACTGAAATAAATAAAGCATTATGACTCAAAGGTCCATGAGAGCCCCAAAATGCAAGAGTCATCTAGGTCCATCAGGAGGGCAAAACCCCATAACGGCTTCATCCTTCCAATTCTAAATTGGCAAGGGTTTCCACAGTTCAGTCCTTGAATCATCAACTTAAAGAGCATATCTGCGTTGTGTTATCATCATCACTATGGGGCCGATCATGTACTCATCCCTCAGCCATTCACTGAAAGAGAATCACAGAAATTGAGTTCATTGCCCTTGGAGATTCCCTACTTGAGGGGGGAATGCACCATCTCTCCCTAACCTGCTTATCTCTGCTTTCTTCCGAGTTCAAAATGGAAGTTCTTTATAGCTCAGATGCCAGAATAACGTGGCTGCTGCTGAATCCAATTGAACAAAGATTTATCTGAAGAATTTTATTCAGGGGAAGACCTCAAGTGTATCTGAGAAATATAAATCCATTTATCCTTCAAGGCATGTCCAATTTAAGGCTTGAACACAGCTGCAGCTGGCAAAATGTTCCTGTCTGGTGTGTACGGCGTTATATTTTGAAATTATATTTCCCAACGCCTGGTATGGTTAGTGTCCCTAACATGGTTTCTGAATGCAGTTTGTACAGTGGCGTTTACCCATTCAAGGTGTGAATGGAAGCCCGTCAGCAGTCAGAATCTAATCAGAACATGGACTTTCAACATTTCCCTGTTTTTGATTCTGGGCTTAACTGCTTAAATGGATTGGATCCCCAGCATGCTCACAGCTTCTCCAAAGCCCTGAGACTCAAACTCTTAGGAGCATTTTATGCAAAAGGCTGGGGAAAGAAGGGATGTTTCTTCATTTGCCGGAACATACTGGCTAGGGCTACACCATACAAGGGGATTTATTTTCAGATCCAAATTAACAAGGTGGTCTGTTTTGGAACCCTAATTTCCCAGACCGTAACAAACCTTCCACTGACAATGTCTAGCCTGTTTTGAAAGGGGATGTCTTCCTTCTTGTCTGCTGCTCAGTCAATCAATCAATTCTATTTATTGAGTATTTACTGTGTGTAGAGCACTTGTACTAAGTACTTGGAAAAGTACAATACAGTAGAGTTGGTAGACACAATCCCTGTACACAAGGAGCTTCCAATCTCAAGGGGGAAACAGACATTAAAATAAATTACATATAGGGGAAGTCATAGAGTGTAAAGTTATTCACATAATGCTATAGGACTGGAACCCCTCACACTTGGAGAGTTTCCAGTACTTAGAACAGTGCTTTGCACATAGTAAACACTTAACAAATGCCATTATTATTATTATTATTATTACAGGAGGGAGAGTCAAGCAGAGGCATACCTATTCCATTCCTAGCTTGGGCAGTGGCTAGCGAGTGGAAGGCAATTTGCTACAAGTCAAAATTTACCTGTGCTGGGCAGCAACGGCATGGGAGAGAATCAAGGGCAGAGATTCAAGTTTACTGCATGGAAGAAGGCAATGGTAAGACATTTTTGTAGTTTTACCAAGAAAACTCTATGTATATATACCAGAGCAATTGCAGATGGATGTGGGGCATTCTGGGAGAGATTCATTCATTCAATTGTATTTATTGAGCACTTACTGTGTGAGGAGTACTGTTCTATGTGCTTGGGAAATACAAATTGGCAACATAGAGATGGTCCCTACCCAACAATGGGCTCACAGTCTAGAAGGGGGAGACAGACAACAAAACAAAACAAGAGATGTGTCCATGGCATTGTTATAGGTCAGTTATGTCTCGACAGCATAAGGCAAGAAAAGAGTAGACTGGGATGAGTATTAAAGTGCTTAAGGGAGCCATGGTCAAGAGCATTTTTGATGCAGAGGCGAGGACAGTTAGAGAACTGATGGCTTAGTCATGGAAAACATCTTGGAAGAGATGTGATTTTAGGAGGCTTTTAAAGATGGGAATAGTGGTGGACTGTCAGATATAAAAGGAGAGGTGTTCCAGACCAAAGGAAGAAGGTGGGAAACTGATCAGCAACAAAACGGATGAAATTGATGTATAAAGAATAGGCTGGCATCACAGGTACCAGGTGTGCAGGCTGTATTGTAGTAGGTCAGTGAGGAAAAGTAGGAAGGCAGTACCTTAAAGCTGATGGTAAGAAGGTTCTGTTTGATGTGGAGGGATATTGGGCAACCATTGGAGGTTTCTGAGGAATGGGGAGATATGGACTGAATAGTTTTTCAGAAAAATGATCCAGGCAGCAGAATGAAGTATAGAATGGAGAGGAGAGAGACAGGAGGCAGGGAGGTCAGTGAGAAGCTACATGCAGTAGTCAAGGTGGAAAAAGATCAATGTGGTAGCAGTTTGGACGGAGAGGATAGGCGTTCTCACCAGCTGGTGCCCCTTAGCTCTCAAATTGATGACCTTGAGACTGTCAATGGCACAAACCTAAGAAAGTCTCCAGCAGCGATATTTCTGAGCATTATTCCTATTGATGAAATGAGCCTTTCAAATCCCCGAGTTCAACAGCGAACAACCCAAGTCCGTTCAATAGACGTTAATTTTAATGTAAAAATGGTAGCACATTTCTATCTGTGGTTTTATCTACGTAACAAAAAATAATGGCCCAGGAAGAGACAAAGCACTGAAATTATAAATCAGTCTCTGGGAGCTGATGAGGTCTGAAAGCGCTCAAGCTTCTCTGAGCCATTTTATTAATCATCACTCTCTTTCCATTGATTTATAGCATTGCAGTCCATCTCTTCCTCTCCATTAGCCCAGTGATAATCTGATCTCTCTGATTCACCACACCTTCTCCCTGCCAGCTGCTGCTTCCATGACCGCTCTCGGAATGGTTATGCTTAGCTGGATTTTCAGCTGGTGCTAATCTTGTACAAGTGGTGATGATAAATACCATAACTGGGTTTTTCCATGGAAAACATTTGTTCCTGACACGGGTGGGTGGAAAGTCACATTATGAACTGATAGCTAGGATAAGGGGCACTCTGCTAGTCAAAGGGCATCTTGTTAGGACAGGGAAAGGTTGTGGGTGTCACCCGTCAATAACACCTGGGTTCTGGGATCCCATTTATGCCTGCCTGTATTAGTCGGGGTTGGGCAGAATGAGCCCAGATGTGTTTAAAATAAGAATCTTGATGTCTTTATTTGGTCCTATTCACACACAATCAAAAGTAAAATCATGGAAAGATAGAAGCAGAAAGTCAAGGCCCAATGAGTGGGCTCCCCAAGATGGTCTAATATAATTCATTATGACAGGGCACAGTGGCTAGGCTTACCTAGTTATTTGGTACGCTAACCTTCAGAGAAAAAGTCATGACAAACAGATCCAAGCCACAGTGCTCACCTAGGACCAACCACGTTAATTCTGACAGTAACTTACTTCAAACAGGCCCCAGTTACTGGGCTCACCTAGGTCCAACTGTGTTAACTGAGGAAGCAAGTTATAGGCTCAAGCCACCGGGATCACCTAGGTCCAATGTGCTATGGCGTGAATACGGTCCATAGCTACCTGAGCATTGGGTTCAAGCAGGGTCTACTTATGTACAGCAGGCTAGGGATCAACCAGAAACCATATCTTCCAAGCGGTTCACTCACAGAGTGTGTGTCCCCTGCTCTGGATAAGGAAGAGTGTTAGACCAACTGACAGAAGTCGCGTCTCTCTACAGGTGGGTATTCCCTGATGCCAGTTTTTCTGGGGCCTGGAGTGACTGTGTTCTACCCTGTTTGTTCATTAAGCAGGGGGCTTGGGTGAATACCACTTCCCTATCTTGCACTATCATCCACAGCCACAGTGAGGGTCTCCAATGGCATCCGTTGATCTCAGGGGCTCCCTATCTTGCCCCCAACATCAGCAACTGCAGTCAGGGGTGGCCCCACTGCATCTGTTAATCTGGAGTTTGTGCCTTATCTTTCCCCACCACGAGCATCTGTGTTTGGGGGTGCCGCTACATCATCTCTGATTTGGGGGAAGGCTTGTGGTGCATGTCATGTACCTGCCTAGAGCAAATGGTAGCTTGACAAAGCAAAATGGAGTCCAGGCCTCTCGCAGTAGATTCATATGAACTAACACTTCCCAGGTGGGTGCTCTCTGAGGAAAAGTGTAAGGAGTCAGGTAATTGTGGGGAATGATTGAGAGAGAGAGAGAGAACAAGAGAGAGAGAGAGGAATACCAAGAGACATGTAGTGTTTGTGACTTGCCAGAGTCACTGTTGAAGGGCCCAGACCTCTGGTTAGCCTCCACTGGGTCCTAAAAGCTATCTAGTTTTTCCATTCATTCATTCAATCGTATTTATTGAGCACTTACTGTGTGCAGAGCACTGAACTAAGCGCTTGGGAAGTACAAGTCAGCAACATATAGACGGTCCCTACCCAACAGGAGTAGGCAGGTTTGTGGATCTCTGCCTAGCCAACCTCAAATCTCTTCATCCCTACTGATTCTACCACCAGAGAGGGAGAGGGTGATCAAGACAGAGACAGACATAAAGCTTGTACACTGAGCTCCTGAGCAGGAATGGTAGCGTGGCAAGAGTTTGCAAGTTGCAGTGGCTACTTATTGATGGAATTGATTTTCAGACAATGCAGTGATCTGCAGTTGCACCTGTCTAGACTGCCTTTACCTGGCCACTAAGGCATATGGTTCAGTGACAAGATGAAATAATGCACAACACATTTATCCAGTCTCTTTGCAGCCTCAGGTTCATCGAAACTATAGAGAACTGTGGGAACGGATCATGACTTTTGAACCTTTCTGTGATGTGTGGCTTCCTTACTCTTTGTAGGCAGGGAACATGCCAGCCAGCTCTGTTGTACTCTTTTCTTTCAAACATTTAGTGCAATGGTCTGCACACAGTAAATGCTCAATAAATACCATTGTTTGATCTGGGAGCTGGAGAAGTTTGAATCCTGGATTTTTTTCTATTGTCTTCATCTTCAGCAAGATATCATCTTTGAAGAGTACCAGGGATACTACTGCACTCTGCTCCATTGCTGGCCACCAGGAAGAATGATTTGACTTTTTTCAAAGTTCCCAGCCAAGCAATCGCTCATATTTATTGATTGGTTAGTATGTGCGGAGCACTGTACGAAGCAACTTGGGAGACACAATACAACAGATTTGGTAGATGTGTTCCCTGCCCACAAGGAGCTTACATTCTAGAGGTATAAGCCTACTGTCTACACCATCTAGGTCAACTGGACCTCTCCCAGGAGACTTGTGATTGTTGAACGGTGGTTCTCATTCTATCTTCGTTTCTTGGAACAGACATCAGGAAGAGTTATGCCACCTATACATAGCTAATGTACATACTGATTAGCCATGTGGCCTAGTGGAAAGAGCATAGACCTGCGTGTCAGAGGACCTGAGTTCTAATCCAGGCTCTGCCACTTGTCTGCTGTGTGGCCTTGGGTAAGTCAATTCACTTCTCTGAACCTCAGTTTTCTCACCTGCAAAATGGAGATTCAATACCTTTTCTCCCTCCTACTTAGTCAGTGAGCCCCATGTGGGACTCATGTATTTACCCCAGAGCTGAGTACAGAGCTTGACACACAGTAAGTGCTTAACAAATATTATTGCTATTATTATCATTATTAACAATAAAACCATGGAGGCAAGTTGTGTGGGTTTTAGACTGGATCATGAAACAATTCCCTGATTAGGCTGGCAAAAATCTCATCACCATACAATCAAGGAAGAAGAAGCCAACACTATCCAGCCTCCATTTCTGGATGGTCGTTGTCAGTGTGCACCCATATTTCTCTAGGGTGGGGAAAGCCCTCCATTGCATAGTTGTTCTCTGACTCCAACCTGGGCTACACACACTGCTCCCAGAGAGATGGGTGTTTTAAAATAGGCCAAGGGTAGAAATCCTCCTCACACTAATAGCAAGATGGCAACAGTGTAAATTCAGAGCGAAAAGCATCAAGCTATAACCCAGGAACAATCCTTGTGACAGTTGCTTGTCAAGTGTGCATTTGGTTGCAAGGAGATGGGGAGAGAGAATGTGGTTGTCTTAGCATTGCAGGAGTAGCAACTCAAGTGCCTGGTTTATTACTTATAGATGGGAGAGATATTCCCTCTTCTCCCCACAAATCTAAATCCACACCTCGAGCCCTGTATAAGTGGACAGCAGCAGTTTGATATCTTAGCTGAAGGGGCGGCAGGGCCATTCAGCAATATATTCTGCTTTTGAGAAGCCCTTCTGAAAGATGAACTGCTCATTTCAACAGAGTAAGGACAGGTCAGCCACAGGTGGTAAGCAGGTGAGGCAACTGCTTTTTGAGAAGCAACGTAGCCCAGTGGATAGAGACTATTCATCCATTCAATCGTATTGAGCGCTTACTGTGTGCAGAGCACTGTACTAAGCGCTTGGGAAGTACAAGTTGGCAACATATAGAGACGGTCCCTACCCAACAACGGGCTCACAGCCTAGACTTGGAAGTCAGAAGGACTGGGGTTTCTAAACTCTGAGCCCGTTGTTGGGTAGACACCATCTCAATATGTTACCGATTTGTACTTCCCAAGCGCTTAGGACAGTGCTCTGCACACAGTAAGTGCTCAATAAATACAATTGAATGAATGAATGAAATTCCCAGTTCTGCCACTTGTCAGCTGTGTGACCTTAGGCAAGCCACTTAACTTCTCTATACCTGTTACCTCATCTGTTAAATGGGGATTAAGACTGTGAGCCCTAGTGGGAGAAGGACTGTATCTACTCCAGTGCTTAGTACAGTGCCTGGCACATAGTAAGCACTTAACAAATACAAAAAAAAAAAACTGCTTCAAGATTCCCCATTGAGAAGCTCCCCGGGTGAGTAACTATTGCTTCCTCCTACCTGTAATTTAGTCTAGTGTCTGTTTGAGCACTTTAGTAAAATGCTCTGCACACAATAAGCACTCAGTAAATACCATTGACTGATTGTCTTCCCCACTTGATTTATAAGCTCCCTAAGGGCAGGAATAATGTCAACTAACTCTACCGCACTCTCCCAAGTGCTTAGTTCAGTGTTCTGCAAAATATTAGGGCTCAATAAAGTGGATAGAACATGGGCCTGGGCATCAGAAGGACCTGAGTTGTAACTATGGCTCCACCACTTATCAGCTGGGTGACCTTTGGTAAGTCACCTAACTTCTCTGTGCCTCGGTCACCTCGTCTGTAGAATGGGAATTATTGCTATGAGCTCCATGTGAGACATGAGATGTGTCCAACCCAATTAGCTTGTATTTCCTCCAGTGTTTAGAACAGTGCTTGACACATAATAAGCACTTAACAATATCATATTATTATTATTATCATTGTTATTATTATTAGTGAACTGATTGATTGGGATGGTGGCATGAAAAAAGTTAAAGGCACCCATCTGTTGGAAGGATCACCTGTGTGGGGAAAAAGGTAATGGAGTGGTTCTGGAGCATGAAGTCAGGTTAAGCATCCCCCCTCCCACCACTGCTAGCGGGAATATTCCAGTTTCAAGGCTTCAAACAGACTAAAGGAGCATTATTTTGTCGTGCTGTATGTGCAAAATTTTCTGCACATCAGGATGGACTGAAGCCACTGGGTGAGGGGCTAGAACATGTTCTTCTGGCATAGACCCTCACATGGACAGAAACCAACCCCAGTGTGGGCAGGAATGTGTCTGTTTGTTGTAATATTGTACTCTTCCAAGCGCTTAGTACAGTGCTTTGCACACAGTAAGCGCTCAGCAAATATGATTGAATGAATCCATTAGAGAAGCAGCGTGGCTCAGTGGAAAGAGCACGGGCTTTGGAGTCGGAGGTCCTGGGTTCAAATGTCGGCTCCACCAATTGTCAGCTGTGTGACTTTGGACATGTCACTTCACTTCTCTGTGCCTCAGTTACCTCATCTGTAAAATGGGGATTAAGACTGTGAGCCCCTGTGGGACAACCTGATCACCTTGTAACCTCCCCAGTGCTTAGAACAGTGCTTTGTACATAGTAAGCACTTAATAAATGCCATCATTATTATTATTATTATGAATGAATGAATGAATTTTTACTTCAGTGCTTGGCACATAGTAAGCACTTACCAAATGCTATTATCATTGTAAACTCACCACCAGCAGCATCGTCTTCAAATATGAAAGGCCACGATGCACACATAAAGTTCTCCCTCTCTCAGATTGCCTTTAAATAGGGGCAGTTAATACTCCAGTGATATTTGGAAATCCACAAAAACATCTTTGTAACCTATTCAAAGGAACCCATTTCGGGAGCTTTTTACGATACAGTGTGGGCCCAAACATTACTCAGTTCCAAAGGGAAATTAAATTGTAATGGCTCATGACAAATGGAAAGGAGAATTCTTCATTTATTTTGGCCTGAACACAGATTGGAAAGGGAATCAGGGAACACTTCATGATTGGAGGGATCCTGTGGGTAGCAGTAGTGTCACTAGGAAGGCTGAGACAGTGAAGGCTAAAATGCTAATTGTGCTTCATGCATTTTGCACATGAACACAAAGCGTCAGGAAAATCTGTTGATTCTGAAGAAACATTTGGGTCCTCCATACCATTGAGGAGTTTTTTTGGTTTGTTTTATCCCAATATTGCAATCAAATACATTTTCTTTCCCCACCAAAAATATGAGTTATTTGTTTAAAAGGTTTTTTTAAGTGATGGAAAATGTTCATTTGTGGGCTAAGTGGTTAGTACAGTGCTCTGCACAATAAGCGCACAATAAATACCGTTTCTTAATTTTAAAGGTTTCATTGCATTAAATTAACACCTCACCTCCATCTGCAGTTGTTCTGGTAATGTATCCACAGAGTTTTCTTGGTAAAAATACAGAATTGGTTTACCAGTGCCTCCTTGCATGCAGTAAACTTGAGTGTTCCCCCTTGAATCTCTCCCGTGCTGCTGCTGCCCAGCACAGGTAACTTTTGACTTATTGGGTTGGACACAGTCCCTGTCCCACGTGGGGCTTACAGTCCTAATCCCCATTTTACAGAGGCCCAGAGAAGTGAAGTGACTTGCCCAGGGTCACACTGCAGACGAATATTGGAGCTGGGATTAGAACCAGGTCCTTCTGATTCCCAGGCCCAAACTCTATCGTCTAGGCTATGATGATGATGGTATTTGTTAAGCGCTTACTATGTGCCAAGCCCTGTTCTAAGCACTGGGGTAGATACAAGGTAATCAGGTTGTCCCATGGGGGACTCACACTCATAGTCTTCATCCCAATTTTCCAAATGAGGTCACTGAGGCCCAGAGAAGTGAAGTGACTTACCCAAGGTCACAGAGCAGAGAAGTGGCAGAGCTGGGATTAGAACCCACGTCCTCTGACTCCCAAGCCCGGGCTCTTGCCACTAAGCTATGCTGCTTCTTAATGTCCTATGTGGGACTCACAGTCATAATCCCCATTTTACAGATGAGTTAACTGAGGCAGAGTGAGTTTCCCAAGTATGTTCCCAAACTAAGTGAGTTTCCCAAGGTAACATGGCAAACAACTAGAGGAGATGGGAATAGAATCCAGATCCTTCTGACTCCCGGGCACATGTTCTGTCCATTAGGCAATGCTTCTGTGCACAGTCAGCACTGTTTAACCTACTGTGGACAGTGCTGATGCTTGACTGATGCTTGGCTGTGATGGTACTTTCTCATAGAGACCTCCTGTGGTTTGATCCTAAGCCCAGAAACTGGTCAACTTGTTACTGTCTCACTAAGGGAAGCAAGGTGTTCTAGTTGGAAAAGCACAGGCCTGAGAGTCAAAGGACTTGGATTCTACTCCCAGCTCCTCCACTTGTTTGCTGTGTGACTTTGGGCAAGTCACTTTACTTCTCTGTGCCTCAGATTCCTTATCTGTTAAATCGAGACTAAATCCTACTCCCCGCTACTTAGACTGTGAGCCCCATGTGGAATAGGGACTATGTTCAACCTAATTTTTATATATCTACCCCAGTGTTCGGCACATAGCGAGTGCTTAAAGAATATCATAGTTACTCATTATTATTATATCTGCCAGAAAACAGACCTGGACAACCAATTCTCACTCCCACCTCTCGCAGCCTTGTCTTCTAGGTCTGGGACAGAGGGAGAGCTTCTTTGCTTTGTCTGTCATTTTGGGGCAGGAGAAGCTCCTCATAATCTCCATCAATCATGGGCCCAAAATGGAAGGAAGTTAAGGCCGTGGAAACCTCCCCTGAAAAATGGTGGAATCGCCTAATGTGAACCTCATGGTTGGAATCAGGCCTCTGATTGACCTGAACTCAACTGATCTTCAAAGGGTACATGCTATTTCTCTGTGCCCTTGTTTGAATTCTGGAGCTGGGATTGGCACTGAGCCAGGGAATAGGGAGCAAGGAAGCAAACTGTCCTTACCGTTGGTTTCCATACTAGAGCTGGAGAGCTTGGAGCAGCTGTTAATGTGAGCCCAGGGAATGAAGTGGTCTTGAAAAAATATCTCCTCCTCTATTGCTCTAGTTCAGTGAAATTTGTGCATAGATGGACAACTTTCATCCCTTCCTCAAAGAATAGGAGGATCAGAACCCTATTCCCACAGCCAGACCTTTTTTCACAGTTCCGTGTGGCCTAGTGGGAAGAACATGGGAATCAAAGGACCTGGGTTCTAATCCTGACTCGGCCCTCACCTGTTTTGTGACCTTGAGTAAGTCACTTAACTTTTTTGTGCCTCGCTTTTCTCATCTGTAAAATGAGGATTAGATACCTGTTTTCTCCACTCTTAGGCTTTGGACCCCATGTTCATTCATTCATTCAATCATTTACTGAATGCTTACTGTGTGCAAAGCTCTGTACTAAGCACTTGGAAAGCTACAATATAACAATAGACACATGCCCTGCCTACAGTGAGCTTACAGTTTAGAGAGGGACATAGATATTAATATAAATAAATAAATTACAGATATGTACATAAATGTTGTGGGGCCGGAAGAGGGGATCAATGTGGGAGAGGGACTGACTCCAACCTGACCTGGTATCTACTCCACTAAGCATATCTGCTTAGCGATATGCCTGGCACAAGAAAGTGCCAAAACAAATGTCATTATCATCTTCCTCATCAATGATTATTCATAGTCATTTTTTTTTTATCATTTATTGATACTCTAGCTCCTGAATGTTCTGAGCCCAATAATTTTCCAATTAAAATACCCCAAGAAGAAGACCATTGTGGGGGATTCAATTTTCAAATCAAGGCTTCCCAGCAAGAGTAGTTCTAGAAAGTCTAGCAGCTTCTTGTTCTAAATAGAGCCTGCATTCAGCCCATGGGTGGCCCCTCACCTCCAGGAGAGGCCCAGGCATTGCCGGCTCTTCTTCTGCTGGCTGTCATCATCTGCCTTTTTCTTCTTAATGTGATTTCTTTCCTCCCAGAACCCAAGAGGCGCTCACCCCTGACCAAGCTTCACACCCCACTAAATCCAGTTCTCTCTCCAGCCTGACATCCCACACTGAAGCTGGAGTTGAGCTCCTGTTGGGGTTAGAGGTTGTCTTGTAATGAGGCAGACGTTCCAGTGTGGGTAGTAAATAAATCCAGTTTCTATTCAGGAGACCCATCTCCCTCTACCTTGGCAGGACAGCTGTGATTCGTCTGATTTACCTTTGATTTGGGAAGTAGTGTAGCCTAGTGGAAAGAACATGGTCCTGGAAGTCAGAGGACCTGGTCTCTAATCCCTGATCTGCCACTTTTTTTTTTTTAATGGCATTTGTTAAGTGCTTATTATGTAGCCAGACACTGTACTAAGTTCCAGGGTAGATACAGGATAATCAGGTTGGACACAGTCTCTTCCCACATATGGCTCACAGTCTTAATCTTCAATTTACAGATGAGGTAACTGAGGTCCAGTAAAGTTAAGTGACTTTCCCAAGGTCACACAGAAGACAAGTGGTGGAGCCAAGATTAGACCCCAGGTCCTTCTGACTCCCAAGCCTGAGCTAATTTCACTAGACCACTCTGTGTGACATTGGGCAAGTCACTTAGCTTCTCTGTGCCTCACTTTCCTTTTAGAAAGCCCACTGTTGGGTAAGGACTGTCTCTATGTGTTGCCAGCTTGTACTTCCCAAGTTCTTAGTACAGTGCTCTGCACACAGTAAGCGCTCAATAAATATGATTGATTGATTGATCTATAAAATGGGGGTTCAATAACTATTAATACTTAATGATGATATTTGTTAAGTGCTTACTATGTGCAGAGCACTGTTCTAAGCGCTGGGGGGGATACAAGGTGATCAAGTTGTCCCACGGGGGGCTCACAGTCTTAATCCCCATTTTACAGATGAGGTAACTGAGGCTCAGAGAAGTTAAGTGACTTGCCCAAGGACACACAGCAGACATGTGGCGGAGCCAGAATTCGAACCCATGACCTCTGACTCCAAAGCCTGGGCTCTTTCCACTGCTTCGCTATTCTCCCTCCCCCTTAGACTGTAGGCCCCATATGGGACAGGAACTCTGTCCAACCTGCTCAGTAGCATAGCATAGTGAACAGAGCTCTGGCCTGGGACTCTAATCTAATGGGTTCTAATCCTGGCTCTGACACTTGTCTGCTGGGTGGCCTTGGGCAAGTCACTTCACTTCTCTGTGCCTCAGTTACCTCATCTGTAAAATGGGGATTAAGACTGTGAGCCCTGTGTAGGACAGGGACTGTGTCCTACCTGATTTGCTTGTAACCATCCCAGCCCTTAGTACAACCTGATTTGCTTGTATCCACTCCAGCGCTTAGTACAGTGCCTGGCATGTAGTAAGTGCTTAACAAATACCATCATTATTATGAGAAACAGCATGGCTTAGTGGAAAGAGCACTGGCTTGGGAGTCAGAGGACATGGGTTCTAATCCCGGCTCCACTACCTGTCTGCTATGTGACCTTGGGCAAGCCATTTAACTTCTCTGTGCCTCAGTTACTCATCTGGAAAATAGTGACTAAGACTGTGAGCCCCACATAGGACAACCTGATTACCTTGTATCTACCCCAGGGCTTAGTGCAGTGCTTGCACATAGTAAGCACTTAACAAATACCAAAAGTATTATTATTATCCAGGTCTGGAGAACTAAATATAAGCTTGAGCATCGTATGTATTACCCTTTGTAATCTTGCAGCAGAAATAGAACAAAGGTAAGAAATTAATTTCAGGGAGTCTGAAAATAGAAAGGCAGGTAAAAAGCTATGGGTGTGATTCAGGGACAGGTGAAAGTCTTGGAGAACTTGGAACTTTGCTGAATGGTCGATTTGTTGAGCAGTAAGGAGAAAATGATTTTGGAGAAAAATTAAAAGCTTGGGCAGTGAGCAGAGATGAGTAAAGGCCACCTAGGGACTGGGGGCTAGGAATTACTTTGATCTAGAGAGAGGGCCACTTGATTTCCAAACCAATGCTTTCTTCAGGTTCCCATCTTCACCCTGACTTGAGCAGAGACAATATTTGGAAAGGCAAATTTCATGGGGGATGTTGTGATTTAATTGTTGAGTGGATTAGGCGGGCATCTTAAATGTCATCTGCTTTTCTCTCCTTCCTCATATCATCCAATTGACATGGGGGTGGCTTTAATATAGGGGCCGAGAAGATTGGCATTTCTCATGATGCAAAGAGGCTCAGGTGGGATTTACTTCATGACATATGAGCTCCCATCAGTTAACCTGCCTCTCTCCGGCCACCAGCACAGAGCCAGTTTGTGTATTTATTTTGCTGCCTGCTCCTGTTTGTTCAAGTTAGTTCCAAAAATCAGGGGAAGTAAAGTGACTTTAATCTGAATTTTAAAGTCCTCAACTGAAAAATCTTATCAATCAATAGTATTTATTGAGTGCCTATTAATAATGATGGCATTTGTTAAATGCTTACTATGTGCAAAGCACTGTTCTAAGCATGGGGGGGGGGGTATACAAGGTGATCAGGTAGTCCCACATGGGGCTCACAGTCTTATTCCCCATTTTACAGATGATGTAACTGAGCCTCAGAGAAGTTAAGTGACTTGCCCATGGTCATGCAGCAGACATGTGGTGGAGTTGGGATTAGAACCCATGACCTCTGACTCCCAAGCCTGTGCTCTTTCCACTGAGCCACGCTGCTTCTCTGTGAGCAGAGCAGAACACTGTACTAAGTGCTTAGGAGAGTACAATTTAGCAGGGTTGGTAGACATGTTCTCTGCCCACAAGGAGCTTATTACCCCAGATATTCTAGTCCATTTCTTCCCTCTATCTTGATTAGATTCTAAGGAATTTAAGTGCAAATTGCAGCCCTTTACCCGATAGGGTAGGAGAGCTGCTTGTTGGTGACAAGGAAGGAATTAAGGATGGAGGGAGGGAGAGAGCTGAGCAGGTTTCTCTGAACTAAGGCAGTATAGGAAAGAGATGGAGGAGAAAGAGAAGGGGAGAAAAATATAGGGAAGTGGAAGAATGGAAAGACAGGGAATGGGTCGAGTTGGAAATGGAAAAGAGTGCTGGGGGATAAGGAAAGATGAAAAAGGAGAATAGTGTGGGGAAGAAGAGGGAAAGGAGAGGAGAGGGGGAAATTTTCTCACTACAAATTTGTTCTCACTCGGATAGAAGTTGAAAACTGAGACTGTCTTGCGAGGTGTGGGATATTAGTGATTGCAGAAGGGAGAGAATGAGGGATAGGAAGGGAAAAGTTGGAGTCACTTCTACCCTGTCCCAGTCATGGGGCAGGGAGTCTCACAGCTTGGTGTGGAGAGTTATAGTCACAGACAAAGGGTGTTAACCCTTTTAGACTACCTGAATCTATGCCCGTCTCCTTTTCTAGACTGTAAGCTCGTTGTGGGTATGGAACAACATGTCCGCCAAGTCTGTTTTATTGTATTCTCCCAAGGACTGAGTACTTTGCTCTGTATACAGTAAGCACTTAATAAATACCATGGATTGATTGATTGATTGCTATGTTCTAGATGCTGGAAGCAACGTGGTCTAATTGATAGAGTACAGGCCTGGGGGTCAGGAGAACCTGGGTTCTAATCCCACTCCACCACATGACTGCTGTGTGACCTTGGGCAATTCACATATGAGGTAACTGAAGCACGGAGAAGCTAAACGACTTCTTCTCTGAGCCTCAGTTACCTCATCTGTAAAATGGGGATTAAGACTGTGAGTCTGATGTGGGAAAGGGACTGTGTCCCACACGATTTGCCTGTATCCACCCCAGTGCTTAGTACAGTGCCTGACATATAGTAAGCACTTAACAAATATTTTTATTATTATTACTATTATCATTACATACTTGCAGCAACCAGTAGACACAGCTCCATGATGCCTCTGGATGAGGATCTGTGCCACACAATTATATTTGTGGTATTTGTTAAGCATTTACAATGTGCCAAGCACCGCAGTAATGGGTAGAACCAAAATAATCAGGCCATACATAGTCCCTTCCCATTATGGGGCTCACAGTCTAAGTAGGAAGGAAGACAAGAATTAAATCTCCATTTTTACAAATGAGAAAACTGGGGCCCAGAGAAGTGAAGTGATTTGCCCAAGGTCACACAGCAGGCATGTGCCAAAGCCAGATTTAGAACCCAGGCTCTCTTGTTCTAAAGCCTGGGGTCTGTCACTGGGCCAAGCTGCTCATCATACAAGAGGAGAACTTCTCACACAACTCTCCATAATATAATCCCTCAGGGACTCGGCAATCCCTTGCAGGCTCAGCCACAAGCCCTCTTACCCCTGGAGGAAGACAAGGTCACCAAGACTAGGCAGATTCCAGACCCTACAGTGAAAACTTGATTCTTTCTTTCTTGACTCTGTTTCAGGCAGGGAAAGGGCCACGGATTCCAACTTTGGCTCACATTGTATAGTGAGCTTGTTGTGGGCAGGAATGTGCCTGTTGTTGTTATATTGTACTCTCCCAAGCACTTACTACAGTGCCTTTCACAAAGTAAAGTGCTCAATAAATAAGATTGAATGAATGAATGAATGAATGAATGGGCCTGGGAATCAGAAGGTCATGGGTTGTAATCCTGGCTTAATACCACTTATCTGCTGTGTGACCTTGGGCAAGTCACTTAACTTCTCTCTGCCTCAGTTACCTCATCTTTAAAATGGGGATCAAAACTGTGAGCTCCACATGGGACAGGGACTGCATCCAACCTGATTTACTTGCATCCACTGCAGTGCTTAGTACAGTGCTATAATAATAAGTAATAATAATAATGAGGGTATTTGTTAAGCCCTTACTATGTGCCAAGCACTGTTCTAAGCACTGGGGTAGATACAGGGTAATCAGGTTGTCCCACGTGTGGCTCACGCTTTTAATTCCCATTTACAGATGAGATAACTGAGGCACAGAGAAATTAAGGGATTTGCCCAAGGTCACACAGCAGACAAGTGGCAGAGGTGGGATTAGAACCCATGTCCTCTGACTGCCAAGCCTGTGCTACTTCCACTGAGCCACGACTCAGAGGTCATGGGTTCAAATACTGGCTCTGCCACTTGTCAGCTGTGTGACTTTGGACAAGTCACTTAACTTCTCTGGGCCTCAGTTCCCTCATCTGTAAAATGGGGATTAAGACTGTGAGCCCCCTGTGGGACAACCTGATCACCTTGTAAGCTCTCCAGTGCTTAGAACAGTGCTTTGCACATAGTAAGCGCTTAATAAATGCCATCATTATTATTATTACTTAACAAATACCATAATTATTATTATCACCTTTCAAACCTGTTCAACCTGCCCCATCTGCTGAGAGGGAGGCAGGCTCTGAAGCCTTGGGTCAAGGAGTTGGCCCAGAAAATAAACATGTTCTATAAGGGATTGAAATCTTCTATATCTCCTATAAGGGACTGAGACCTTTAGGTAGGAGGGGTGAGGGAGGGCTCTCATTCATTCGTTCCTTCAAATCCATCGTATTTATTGAGTGCTTACTGAGTGCAGAGCACTGACTGTATTAAGCTCTTGGGAGAGTACAGTATAACAATAAACAGACATATTCCCTGCCCACCATGAGCTTACAGCCTACAGTAAGGACCCAAATAAAAAGGACAAGGAATGTTGACTCACATGATATAAGTTACTGAGATCTCTGTGCTGACCTTCAGAACATCCAGAATTAGGGGAGCAAGCTAAGCCACAGTTGGAACAGGTGCTGTAGAAAAGTCCTGGTAAATGATAAACCAAAAAGTTCCCAGATAGAATGATGACCAGCACCTAGAGAAGCAGTGTGGCCTAGTGGAAGAAGCATGGGCATGGAAATCAGTGGATCTGTGGGATTAGTCAAAGTCTAATCCCAACTTTGCCACTTGTTTGCTATGTGACCTTGGCAAGTCATTTCACTTCCTCATCTTACCTCATCTTTACAAAGGGGATTAAATTCTCCTTCTGACTTAGATCATGAGCCCCATGTGAGACAGGGACTGTGTCCTACCTATCTTGCAACTATCCCAGTGCTTAGTACAGTGTCTCGCACGTAGGAAATGATTAGCAAATACCATAAAAAAAACTCACCGCTAATCAAAAAGGTGATGGGAGATTCAGCAACTGAGCTTTAAATCTACACACAAAAAATTGATTGATTGATTTACTGAGGCTCCTTACCTGAAATTCAGGCCAGATCCTCAGAGTCTATGAGTATGTTGACTCGAAGGCTTTTGCCAAGGAGAAGAATGGAAAATAAGTCCTCTTGCCCCTGATCTATTTTTATTAAATGTATTGGTTCAACAAACTGATAAAATCTCACCCTGTGCTTTATGTCAGATCAGGAACAAAACTGGAGGGATACAGCCTGTACAGTGCCCAAAGCAGGCAGAAATTTAAAAAGAAGTTTGGAGCCTGAGCAATTAGTTCTAAAAGCTTAGCTCCAATGCAGAGGTGGTTTAATTTCTGACTCTAGCAGTGAAGGCAAACTCCAGACAGCAGTGCTGGCTGCTGGAAAATGTAGGCAATCAGACTCTTTTGCTTTCTGGGACACGTAGTTTCATTTTGCTTTTCCATCCTTGCTTTTTCCTTGCCAGAATTCAACCAGTTTTCCTGGCTGTTGGCCAGCGACTGACTGTGACCCAATCCTCAAACAGTGGGTTAGACTTGGGCTAACCATGCAGCTTATGTGTATGAATTCAGAAGAAAACATTTGGGGGCTGTTATACCGAGCTACGGTATTATGGGGGCCATATTCTGTTTATTATTGTATTGTACTCTCCCAAGAGCTTAGTACAGTGCTTTGCACACAGCAAGTGCTCCGTAAATGTTTGAATGAATTTTTAAACATAGCATGTGCTTTAGGCCCAGAGTAACTAAAAGGACAGGGCTGTGAGGGAGAATTCTCTTTTCTCATAACCTTCCGACGTTTTTGTCCTACCTCTACCTTCCCCTTCCTTCCTAGGGACCGCTACCCATAGTCTGATGCTGCAGACCTATTTATCAGCTTGTTTGACCTGCATCTAGTAAGGGATGGTGAGGGAGGAGGAGGAGAGGAGAAAATTTGTTTTTTACTTCATTTTGATTCTCCAAATGGCAGAAAGACTCATTTAAGAGTCTACTTCTGTAGGAATTTTCCTGTCAACCCCTATCCCCCACCCCCAATAAACAATCCCACAACAATTAAAAAAGTGGGGGGGGGGGGGGATTGAGAGCCAGATTATTAATGAGTAATTAAATAGAGATTAAAGATCTATTAACCTGCAGTTTGTTCATGGAGCTGTAGCTGTCAGCTGGTGTGGGGGCTGACTGTTTGGAAGGCGTCTGAAGAATGCAGCCTCAGGGAAAGCTGTCACAATGATAAAACAAGCTGGGCTCCAGTTAATAGATTTATCTGTTTCTACCTGGCAGATTATAATAGGATATAGAGTCGGCCTGCTGATCAGTGGCTATCTGTAGCAAGCTCTTCATCCAACGAATATCATTAAGAGAGGTTGGGAGCATTCTTTTCAACCACAGACTCAGGCAGGCTACACCGTGGGAGTGTGTGTGATGAGGGGGGAGCATGTTATATTTTGCATGTGTGTGTGTGTGAAATGTGGCTTGACACTGGGAATGTGTGATGGGGGCATGTATTTCGTGTATGTGTGTGTATATAGAGAGAAGCAACGTGGCTTAGTGGAAAGAGCATGGGTTTGGGAGTCAGAGATTGTGGGTTCTAATTCTGGCTTTGCCACTTACTAGCTGTGTGACTCTGGGCAAGTCACTTAACTTCTCTGTGCCTCAGTTACCTCATCTGTCAAATGGGGATTAAGACCGAGAGCCCCATGTGGGACAACCTGATTACCTTGTATCTACACCAGTGCTGAGAACAGTGCTTGGCACATAGTAAGTGCTTAACAAATTCTATTATCATTATTATTATTATTATTATTATTATTATTGTTATTATTATTATTAATTGTGGATTGAGTCAGAAAGAGCAGGATGAGTACAGTAGGAGGCAAAACCAACAGCTCCTTGAATGGAACATCTCCCTCCTTCCAAGCCCAGTGTGGGCAGGAAATGTATCTACCAAGTCGGTTATATTGTATTCTCCAGAGCGCTTAGTACAATGCTTTGCACACAGTAAGTGCTCAATAAACACCACTGATTGAATGATTGATTCTCAGAGCTTATTTTTTTAAATCTCAGTTTTATCAGTTATCCCCTCAGAGAGACTTCTCCTATAATAATAATAATAAGAAGAAGAAGAATGGCATTTATTAAGCACTTACTATGTGTAAGGCACTGTTCTAAGTGCTGGGGGGATACAAGGTGATCAGGTTGTTCTACAGCGGGCTCACAGTCTTCATCCCCATTTTACAGATGAGGGAACTGAGGCCCAGAGAAGTGAAGTGACTTGCCCAAAGTCACACAGCTCACAAGTGGCAGAGCAGGATTCGAACCCATGACCTCTGACTCCAAAGTCCGTGCTCTTTCCACTGAGCCACGCTGCTTCTCTAGAGATCACCTAGAGATCACCCCTTCCACCCTCAGAAGTCTACAACATTTGCTGGGATCAGGTGGATCTGTTTCACTCCTCAGTAGAGGAATATTTGGACAGGAAGCTGAATGTAAGCAGTACTTTTTAAGGAACACTTAAGAGAGCAAATGGCAGTGCTAACAAGAGTTTGCCATGCTTTCCCATTGCATCGCACTGTTCCTTGCAGCTAGAATGAGAGGCCTTCACCTGCAGCAAGAGGTATAATAGGTTAGATAATAGGAAGAACTCCCTGAGGTGGTGGTGGCAATTTAGGAGGCTTTGAAAGGGAAAGAGGCGTGGTATGGTGGGTTTTATTGGGGAGGGAGTTTGTTTCTCACACATCTCCCCACTCAGTCAAGCTTACGGTCTAGAGGGGAGACAGACACTATTATGAATAAATAAATAATTTATGATATATAATTTAAGGATATGTACTCAAGAGCTGTGATGCTTGGGGTGGGGCGAATAACAAATGTCCAAAAGTCTCAGACCACTCCTCAAAAAAATTCAATGGCTGCTTCTCTCTAAATCAGGCAGAAACTCTTGACTGTTGGCTTTAAGGCTCTCTATTAGTTCTCTCTCCTCTCCTCACTCTTCTCCCACTACGACAGAGGTTGCATACTACATTCCTCTCATCACAACCAGCTCACTGTTCCTCGTTTTGGTTTCTCTCTGCACTCTCTTCACTTTCAGCAGACCGTTTTTCTCCACCTTCAAAGCCTTCTAAAATCACATTGCTTTCCCCACTGCATTTCCCTCCCCTTACTACCTAACCAACTGTTGTCTCAGCAGTTGCTTGGGCCCTGACCCCCAACCTGGCCCAGGTAGCATTTATGTACACATCTTTAAACTCTACAGCTTCCACTACCCGTAATTTATTTTAGTGTCTGTCTCCCCAACTAGATTTTAAGCTCCCTGAGAGCAGGACTCATGTACTGCCTGTACTCTCTCAAGCTTTGTTCAGTGCTCTGCAAATAGAAGGTGTTCAGTAAACTCGATTGATTGATTGCAAATTGAATGGTTTGGCTTTCCACGCTTGCCTTTTGATAATTTGGTCTTTCCCAAATCTGTGCTCAATGAGAATAACCCCCCTCCCTTTCACTGTCAACGAGGCTGGCCTATTTGCTGGAGTAATCTCCTAACAGTGCACTACTGTGTCACATTATTTGAGTTTGTGCTTCATTTTATGTTTAAATCATTTATTCTTCCCTCTCTCTTTGTGTATGTCCTCTTTCAGTTCATTATGCAGCAGCTATATTGGTATATTGCTATCATCCATTTTCCTCAGTTGATCTATTGGTGATCTTTATTGTACAACTATTGAGAAGAAAGCACTGTATCAAGTGTTTGAGAGGGTATGGCAGAGGAAGATACATGTACTGTAACAATAATAATGATACTTGTTAAGCACTTACTATGTGCCAAACACTTGGGTAGATACAAATTAATCAGATTGGACACAGTCCCTGTCCCACATGGGGCTCACAATCTCAATTCCCATTTTACAGATAAGGAAACTGAGGCCCAGAGAAATGAAGTGACTTGCCCAAGGTCACATAGCAGATATGTGGTGGAACTGGGATTAAAACCCATGACCTTCTGACTCCAAGGCCCATGGTCTATCCACTAAGCCATGCTGCTTCTCCCATTGATAGGTAGCATAGATAAGCTCTATGCTACCAGGAGAGCTTACTCTCTAATAATGGAGTCAAAATTAAAAATTTATTTATAAATAATTGGAGCAGGAGCAAGAATAGGGTTACACTAGGAGGTGAGTCCTGGGGACTGAATAAATAGTTGAACATACATATGCAGGTACATAAGTACCTGCATAGAAGCAGCGTGGCTCAGTGGAAAGAGCACGGGCTTTGGAGTCAGAGGTCATGGGTTTAAATCCCGGCTCCGCCAACTGTCAGCTGTGTGACTTTGGGCAAGTCACTTCACTTCTCTGTGCCTCATTTCCCTCATCTGTAAAATGGGGATTAAAACTGTGAGCCCCCTGGGGGACAACCTGATCACCTTGCCACCTCCCCAGCGCTTAGAACAGTGCTTTGCACATAGTAAGCGCTTAATAAATGCCATCATTATTATTATTATTATTATTATAAGTAGTGAGGGTAAGAATAAAATACCTAAGTGTTAAGGGACACTGTTCATTTTAATAGTAGTAGCAGTAGTAGTAGTAGCAGTAGTCTGGATACTTACTGAACCCCCGCTTGGGTTTTAATTAATCATGAATTAATGAAGATGGAATTCCAGCAGGAGGAGGGATTTTAGGAAGGTGAATATGGGGAGAGCTGGGTTTTGATGGATTTGGACTGGAAGGGAGTCTCGGGCTTGGAGAATAGTGTGAGCAAGGAGTCAGAGTCAGGAGACTCGAGAGCGAGGTACAGTTAAAAGCTGAGTTTGAGAGTAGCAAAGAGTGTGAGCTGGGAAGCGGCAGGCTAAAAGAGCTGGATCTGACCTAGTTGACTTGTACCTACCCCAGAGCTTAGAACAGGGTTTGGCACTTTGCCCTAAACAAGTACCATATAACAGCAACAACAAAAACTATCTAAGATAGGGAGAACTCCTTACCAATGCTCCTCAGCTCAACTGGGAGCACTGCCTCCCTGCTGGTGAGCTGACTGTGTTCCTGCCATTTGATGTTGAGTTTGGTCCTTAGGCGATGCTGGAGAAACTATTCAAGGTACTGCAAGTTTCTTCTGTCAGACATAGGAGAAGCTAATACCTGAATCTCTTCTGACAAAAGCAGTTCCTCAGGTACCTAAGGCTACTCCTTCAATTGCTTCCCAAGATGTCTGTTCAGAAGTCTTTCCTCAACCTTATAATCACCCACAGGGGTGATTGATTATTTATTGTATGCATAGCACAGTCCTGAGGAACAGACTAGAGGAAGGCTAAGACCCTGCCCTCAAGGAACTAACAAGCCAGTGGGATCCTATGGCTTTTTTTTCCAATTTGTTAAGCAATTACTATGTGTCAGGCACTGTTCTAACCATCAGGGTAGATACAGTATAATCAGGCTAGACACAGTCTAAATCAGAGGGAGGAGGATTTAATCCCCATTTTATTTTTGAGGTAACTGAGCTGCTGATTATTTAAGTGATTTGCCCAAAGTCACACAGCAGGTACATGGTGGAACTGGGATTAGAACTCAGGTCCTCTGACTCCCGGTCTTGTACTTTTTCTGCTAGGCCTTGCTGCTTCTCATTCATTCATTCATTCATTCATTCATTCATTTATTCATTCATTCAATTGTATTTATTGAGCGCTTACTGTGTGCAGAAAACTGTATTAAGCAATTGGGAAGTACAAATTGGCAACATATAGAGACGGTCCCTACCCAACAGTGGGCTCACATTCATTTCAAGAAGAGTATAGGTAAATATGTCATGGCCCACCGATCCTGTTTCCACAAAAGGATGATCACTTTCAATCAATCAATCAATCGTATTTATTGAGCACTTACTGTGTGCAAAGCACTGTACTAAGCGCTTGGGAAGTACAAGTTGGCAACATATAGAGACAGTCCCTACCCAACAGTGGTCTCACAGTCTAAAACGGGGAGGCAGAGAACAAAACCAAACATACTAACAAAATAAAATAGATAGAATAGATATGTACAAGTAAAATAAATAATAGAGTAATAAATATGTACAAGCATATATAGATATATACAGGTGCTGTGGGGAAGGGAAGGAGGTAAGATGGGGGAATGGAGAGGGGGGCGAGGGGGAGAGGAAGGAAGGGGCTCAGTCTGGGAAGGCCTCCTGGAGGAGGTGAGCTCTCAGTAGGGCCTTGAAGGGAGGAAGAGAGCTAGCTTGGTGGATGGGCAGAGGGAGGGTATTCCAGGCCCGGGGTCAGAGGGCATAGTGAGAACTGTGGTCCAGTAGCTGATGTGCTGTTGTTTGACTAATAACTTCATAAAGCAATTTTTAAAAAGCGTTGTATGACACTAATCTTCCCTCTAATTGAGCTTAGCTCAGATTCTGCAGTAAAAAGACTCCCTTGTTCCAAATCACTGAAAACTAACTTTGGAAGTCTCACTTTCTCTGGTTTCATGATCTCCAGGTTTAGGGTAGCATAGGGTAGGGGAGGGAAAGGACAGAAATTACCGCTGGGTGTATATTTTCTTCTCTCTTCCTAAGTCACTAATGCCACTGACTAGTACTGTGCTTTACACTGTTCTATGTTTATCTCCATAACATGTAATTATAAATCACAATTGTAAATTGCCAGCTTTCTCTTCCGATAAATGTAATGAAATCATGATTAATATTCCTCAGAGTAGAAGCAGGGTAAGGATGGGGATCATTTGAAATATCAGTAAGGGTGTCAGTCAATTAAGGAACATAACCCAGTTAAGAAAAACGTTGATTAGCAAAGCTGGGAAACCAAACCTCCGCTTACCATTACGTCTGCAAAAAACAACTCAGAATCCAGCATAGAGTTGTCTCCCCTCTCTGTTGGCTCTGGGGATTTCACCAGATGGCTTTCATTCTTTTATCCACAAATAACGTGTCTCCTGTTACAGTATCGAAGAAAGGATACTCCTTCAATGAATCAGTCAAGGCAATCAAGGATATTTAGTGAAAGCTTACTAGGTGCAGAGCGTTGTCCTAAGAGCTTGGGAGAGTACAATACAACAGAATTAGTGGACACATTTGGGCAGGGATTGTGCCTACTTACTGTACTATACCCCTCCAAAGGTGCTCTACAGTGCTCTGCACGAAGTAAGTGCTCAATAAATACCATGGACTGATTGAAGGGAAACAGATTTGGGAGCTCAGCAAGGGGGCAGGGGAAAGTGCAGTGCTTAATACAGTGCTGGGCACACAGTAAGAGCTCAGTAAATATGAATGAATAAAAGAGCCTATGAGGGCAGAGTCACAAAGCAGGAAAAGAAGACATAAAGAGAGACAGCCAGGGAGAAACAAAGACAAAAACAGGGATGGGGGTAATAGACAGAGAAAAGGGTTCAGACACAAAGAGGAAGAAAAGGAGAGATTGAGAAAGATGAGAGGTGGTGTGGCAGATGCACGCATACAAATTTATACCACTGCACACACACATACATACACGTTGACCCACAAAATAATAATAATGTTGGTATTTGTTAAGCGCTTACTATGTGCCAAGCACTGTTCTAAGTGCTGGGAGGTGGATACATGGTAATCAAGGTTGTCCCACATGGGGCTCACAGTTTTAATCCCCATTTTACAGATGAGGAAACTGAGGCACAGAGAAGTTAAGTGACTTGCCCAAAATCACACAGCTAAATGGCAGAGCCAGGATTAGAACCCATGACCTCTGACTCCCAAGCCTGTGCTCTTTCCACTGAGCCACACTGCATGTACAGATGCTGTTACTTCGGCTGTTGGGGTCTCTCTCTCTCCATCTCAGCCAGAAATAATACCATAATAATAATGATGGTATTTCTTAAGCACTTTGTGTCAAGCACTGTTCTAAGCACTGGGGTAGATACAAGGTAACACAGTCCCTGTCCCATGTGTGGCTCGCAGTCTTAATCCCCATTTTACAGATGAGGTAACGGAGGCACAGAGAAGTGAAGTGACTTGTCCAAGGTCATACAGCAGACTAATGGCAGAGCCGGGATTAGAAACAGGTCCTTCTGCTTCTCAGGCCCATACTCCATTCACTAGGTCATGCCGCTTCCTAATGTACCATTCTTCCCCTGGAGGTTTTTAGGAGGCCAACCATGGTACTAAGAAACATGGGTGGTTGTTTGTGCATGCCCTAAAGCAGGATTTGGCTAACATTCCCAGCAACGTTTGGCAGATATGAACCTCATCTCATTCCTGCGACAGGTGCCCGAGGACCACTACTTGTGTAATGAAGAGTCCTTTCATGTCTGAATCACTAAACTCTGGACCTGCCCACCGGTAGTCACCCAAATGAATTGCTTCGATGACAACCCTTAATGGATTCATTTTGCTGCCCCGGGCTGGCTCCCACTTGTGGGTCCCAATATTTCATTCTCAGTGTGGGTAAAGATGCAGCCGGTTTCTTAATGGGCAGGGTTTTCCAAATAATTTCTAAAGGGGATGCAGCATTGCTTAGTGGAAAGAGCGTAGGGCTAGGAGTCAGGAGATAACAATAACAGCAGGGATGTTATTTGTTAAGTGCTTACTATGTGCCAGCACTGTTTTAAGCACTGGGGTAGGTACAAGGTTATCAGGTTGTCCCACATAGGGCTTGCAGTCTTAATCCTCATTTTACAGATGAGGTAGCTAAGGCACAGAGAAGTTAAGTGACTTGCCCAAAGCCATACAGCTATAAGTGGTGGAGCTGGGATTAGAACCCACAACCTCTGACTCCCAAACAGTTGCTCTTTCCACTAAGCCATGCTGCTTCTCTATGGTATTTGTTAAGCACTTACTATGTGCCATGCACTGTTCTAAGCACTGGGGTAGATACAAGCTTATCAGGTTGTCCCACATGGGGCTCACAGGCTTAATCCCCATTTTACAGAGGTAACTGAGGAACAGAGAAGTTAAGTGACTTGCCCAACATCACACAGCTGACGTGTCAGAGTCAGGATTAGAACCCATGACCTCTGACTCCCAAGCCTGGGGTATTTGCACTAAGCCATGGTGCTTCTCCCTAAGACATGGGAGATCTGGGTTCTAGTCCCACTGCCCCCACTTGACTGCTGTGTGACCTTAGGCAAGTCACTTTTACTCTTTGTGCCTTAATTTCCTCATCTATAAATGGTCATTCAATGCCTGTTGACCTGTCTTCTTCTTCTTCTGTGAGTCCCAGTGGGACAGGGACTTTGATCTAACAAATACTACAGTGATTATTGTCATTCTTAATAGGGCTAATAAGCAGTGGAAAAACAGGTGAGGAAAAGATGATAGTTCCAAATGAAGTCAGGGATTTTAGGGAGCTACTTTGCCCTACAATCCCCAGAAACCCAAAGTCAAACCAGTCCAACAGCAGTAGACATCATCATCATCATCAATCGTATTTATTGAGCGCTTACTATGTGCAGAGCACTTTACTAAGCGCTTGGGAAGTACAAATTGGCAACATTAGACATTAGACCCCTGGTACTGGGGAAGAGAGTATGTGATCCAGCATAGATGCCAATAGTGAAGGAAGCAGCAACTGGAAAAGCAGAGACAGTTGTCCTCAGTCCCCAGCTACGGTAGGTAGAAACACTCACTGGGCTCCTACCCATAACCAGTTACATCACCCATCTGGTCTGTGACATTGGGCAAGTCACGTCACTTCTCTGTGCCTGTTACCTCATCTGAAAAATGGGGATTGAGACTGTGAGACCCACATGGAACAGGGACTGTGTCCAACCCGATTTGTTTGTATCCACCCTGGTGCTTAGTACAGTGCCTATCATATAGTAAGTGCTTAACACTTACTTAACACATAGTAAGTCACTTAACTTCTCTGAGCCTCAGTGACCTCATCTGTCAAATGGGGATGAAGACTGTGAGCCCCACGTGGGACAACTTGATCACCTTGTATCCCCCCCAGTGTTTAGAACAGTGCTTTGCACATAGTAAGCACTTAACAAATGCTATTATTATTATTATTATTATAATCCAGACGGGCAGAATCAGCCCCAGGTACCGGGAGGGGAAGGGAAGGGACAGGGGAAGTACATAAATTGTGAATAGATACAAGAATCTTCAAGAAGAATTGGAAAGATGTTGTGTAAGTCAGGGATCTTTGGCTTCCATTTATTTATCTTCTTTGCCCCCTTGGGTCCTGATTGGAGGCTTTTGGGTTAGACTCTCCCAGCCTACTCTATAAGCTATTTGTAGGCAGAGATCATTCATTCATTCAATCGTATTTATTGGGTGCTTATTGTGTGTAGAGCACTGTACTAAACACTAAAGAGTATGTTACAACAATAAACAGACAAATTCTCTGCCCTCAATGAGCTTACAGTCTATGAAGGGGAGACAGACATCAATAAATATAAATAAAATAAAATTACAGATATGTACATAAGTGCTGTGGGACTGGGAGAAGAGAAAGAGTAAAGGGGGCAAGTCAGGGCAACGTAGAAGGGAGTGGGAGATGAGAAAAAGTGGGGTTTAGTCTGGGGAGGCTTCTTGGAGGAGATGTATGTTCAATAAGGTTTTGAAGTGGGGGAGAGTAATCATAGGTTTCATATGAGGAAGGAGGGCATTCCAGGCCAGAGGCAGGATGGTAGGCTAAGAGTCGGATCTGACACAGGTGAGATCAAGGCCCAACGAGAAGGTTAGCCCTAGAGGATCAAAGTTTGCAGTATGGGATGTAGAAGGAGAGAAATGAGGTGAGTTAGGAGGGGGAACGGTGGTGGAGTGCTTTAAAGCTAATGATGAGGAGATTTTGTTTGAGGCGGAGGTGGATTCATTCATTCAATCATGTTTATTTAATGCTTTACTGTGTGCAGAGCACTGTACTAAGCACTTGGAAAGTACAATTTGGTGGATGAGCAACCACTGGAGGCTTTTGAGGAGTGGGGTGATATGCCCTGAACGTTTTTGTAGAAAAATGATCTGGGCAGCAGAGTGAAGTATGGACTGGAGTGGGGAGAGCCAGGAGGCTGGGAGGTCAGCATGGAGGCTGATGCAGTAAGGAGGTCTACCATTCTATTGTATTGTACTTCCCCAAACACATAGTTCAGTGCTCTGCACACATTAGGACCTCAATAAATACTATTTATTGATAAATATGGGATGAGTGGAGCCAACTGCAAATCTGCTCGGAGGCAGGGGACTGAATTGGATGACCTATAGTAAAGTTCCAATGATACCACCTTGCTTTAAGGCATAAACTCTGATGGTTCGCGCTACACTTTGACAATCATATGAGGCCCATTGTTTCCAGGGAAGCCACATCAGGGGTTTTCTCTGGAGCTACAGAGTAGCAACCAAAGAGATTAGGATTTGGCCAAGGGTTGGAGCCCCCAAGTCCTATTTTAGAGCTTTCTGCTTGTTAACAAGTCTGGTTTGGACAGAGCCGGGGTCACTGGGCATGACAGGAAGTACTAACATGCAAAATCCAGGAAAAGATTAGCGTTCCCCAAATCTTATGATCAAAATGCAAAGTGTCCCAGGTAAAGTCATTAAAAGATTGAGTACTTGACTGTTAGCTTGTGTCCTGATCCTTATTTATGACAAAAAACAGCCGTGTGCAAAGTTTGAGCTTGTCTGGCTTCTTTCAAACTCTCCAAACTTTATCTTCTTTTCCGATCCAGCTAAATCTCATTCCCATTCCTCTCCCACTCCCCTAAGGGTGAGCTGGTAGGAACTGTGACATTAAAGCCTGATGAGGAAATCTGAGAAAAGGTGGAGGGTGGGGGAGCCAGAGTGGTTGTTCCTGAAAATGGAAACATGGTGGAAAAAAAAATCAGAGGTGTATTTCTCTTTCTGTCCCTCTGCAGAAAAGAGGGAGGCACACATTTCCCAGGCTTGCTTAGCAGGAAACTTGCACACTTTACTGCTGCCAATAGCTTTCACCCTGTGAGATAGAACCTTAGATAAGGTTTTCAGAAGCATTTTATTACTGTTTAAAGGCAAGGATTATTAGAGGGTATTAGAGTTTAAAATAGCCTGTTGCCCTTAGAACTCTGAAGACAGGGTCTGGAGTACTTTACTAGCTGTCGGATGGTGCAGAAGAATTCACCCTGGGATGGTTTTGCGATTGGTTCTCAGTATATGTTACCGATCACTGTGAGCTCACTCGGCAACCCAGTTTCTTGGTTTTCTATTGTTAGTGGTAGAGAAATGAAACTGGAAAAGTTGGTAACTTGGTAACAGTCTAAGCATAGCCTAAAGTACTATATGAGCACCTTCCTGGAAAGGGGATGAGGCAGGGGAGAGAGGAAAGTCCTCTGAAGTTTGGAATCCAGGCTCACACTGACTGTAGGACTAGCCTTGTCAGAGGAGGAAAAGAAGTAGATTTAGGAACTCCAGCCTGAAGATGGACAATGTGGAATTGTTGCCCAGCAACAATGGGAAAAATTTGCCCCCTAACTCAGGAGTTAGGGGGTTGAATGTTTCTTAGACACCTCCCCTACATTTCGGTCAAGGCTCCCCTAAATGTATAATTTCTGAAGTGACTCAGCAGCCATTTAAGGCATCCTGGAGTCCCTGTCATCAGCTGCCATAACCTGCACCAGCCATAAGATTAGGGTTTCCCCACTGGTGGTCCATAAAATCTTCCATCAATTAATCAATCATATTTATTGAGCGCTTACTGTGTGCAGAGCACAGTACTGCACTGTTCCACTGTTCCACTGCTTTGCTCATGGTGGGTGCTTGGTGAATGCCATCATCATTATTATTATTATCATTATTATTACTTGCTTCTATCCACCCCAGCACTCAGTACGGTGTCTGGCACATAGTAAGCTCTTAACAGATACCACAATGGTCATATTAGTACATATTTATTACTTTATTTATTTATTTATTTTGCTTGTACATGTCTATTCTATTTATTTTATTTTGTTAACATGTTCTCTGTCTCCCCCTTCTAGACTGTGAGCCCACTGTTGGGTAGGGACTGTCTCTATATGTTGCCAACTTGTACTTCCCAAGTGCTTAGTACAGTGCTCTGCACACAGTAAGTGCTCAATAAATTTGATTGATTGATTCCATGTACATCCAGGATGGAAAACCCAGGTGGCCACACAGGTAAGTTCCCCTCTGTACTGTAACCTCATTGTGGGTAGGGACCGTGTCAATTTATTGTTATAGTGTACTCTCCCAAGGACTTAATACAGTGCTCTACATAATAATAATAATGATGGCATTTATTAAGCACTTACTACATGCAAAGCACTGTTCTAAGCGCTGGGGAAGTTACGAGGTGATCAGGTTGTACCACAGGGGGCGCACAGTCTTAATCCCCTTTTTTCAGATGAGATAACTGAGGCTCAGAGAAGTTAAGTGACTTGCACAAGATCACACAGCAGACATGTGAGGGAGCTGGGATTAGAACCCATGACCTCTGACTCCCAAGCCCGGGCTCTTTCCACTGAGCCACGCTGCTTCTCATATGGTGCATACGTATGGTAAGCAGTCAATAAATACGATTGAATAAATCAATAAATGAATAAAGTCCCCTTGAAAATTTCTAATGGCCAGAATCAATAAAAAAGAACACAGCATCCTTCAAACAAGCATTCAGCCAGACATTGTTTCACAGAAATAATCATAGCTGAATGCATGATTAATACTTCCCAACATTATGGATTTTCTGTCAGTTAGTGAGATGTCATACAGATAACACCCTATAATAAAGGCAGAGAAAAGCCAAGGTCAGTATTTTTAACTAGGAGGAGGATGGACTGGTTCCTAGTAAGAGCTCTATAAGTATCATTGATTGATTGATTGATCATAATCATTATCATCCAAATCATCATCATCATCATCTTTGTCACCTTCAGTATTTCTTGGGTATCCAATGGGTGTGTAGAGCACTGAACTAGACATACAGCAGGTCATCCACCCAAAGATAAAGAAAAATCTTTTACATCCTACTTTAACATCTTAAAATCTTCTTTTCATTTTTTTTCCGTTTAAGTGGGGGAAAAAATATAGGAAGAAAGCAGCTCAAAGAGAAGAGCAGAGAAGGGAAAAGCAAGTTTTCTTTTTCAAGATCATTCAATCCTGACTGACATGCAATAGTTTCCAGGAGCTGCCTGACAAGTGGGTTTAAATGCTAAAGTGAAGACTCAGCAATAAGAGAGAATCAAAAATTTCATTCGAATGTAATGTGTTTTCTGTTGTGCATTAATAACCCCTTCCTATAGATGTTTTTCCCATCTGCCTGACTTAATTTTTCAGAACATAAACAATCCATGTTTACTTCAGTCTAAAAATATTTTGCTTGATAATTTAGTGAGTGGGAAGGTCTGAACGAGGAGGCTTCACAGAGCCAGGAAGAAAGCAAACAAAGGGAATGGGACTATTCTGAGGAAATAAAGATGAATTATACAGGTTTTACACACTGGGCAAAATCTAACACAGCTTGGGAAGTGATGAGCCATTGTTTAAAGTTTTTCAGGGGTTCCTAGTATGAGTGCAATGCTACTAAATACAGCTCTTTTTTGTTTCATGCTTTGTGGTCAGCTGGTAAATTCCTGGGAGCATCTGCATTTGGATCTCTGAACTTTAAGCACTTGATATTCACCCCATCTTCAGTCTCATCACCTTTATGTACATATCTGTAATTTATTTTAACGTCCATCTCCCCTCTAGACTGTATGTTTCTTGTGGGAAGGGAACCTGTATACCAACTCTTATATTGTATTCTCCCAAGCACTTAATTCAGTGCTTTGCACACAGTAAATGCTCAAAAGAGACCATTGATTGACGATTGATAGATAACCATTCCCTTCTGACTTCTCAGTGGCAACTGTTAACCTTGTGACACTTTAGACCCATGAAAAAAGAGAAAACAACTCACCAGAGGTAACAAAGACATTTTCAGCACCATTATTCATTTTGCACCTTCTACCTTCAGAATAACCTAATGTGGACTAAGGGAAGCAGTGTGGCCTAGCGGAAAGAGAACAGGCCTAGAAGTCAAGTAACCTGAGTTCTAATTCTGACTCCTTCACTTGCCTGCTTTGGTCAAATCAGTAAACTTCTCTGTACCTCAGTTTTCTTTTCAGTAAAATGAGGATAAAATACCTATCCTTCATTCATTCAATCTCATTTATTGAGTGCTCATTGTGTGCAGAGCCCATCTTTAGACTTTGATTCCCGTGTGGGACAAAAACTGTGTCAAACCTGATTGTTTTGTATCAACCTGAGTGCTTAATACAGTGCTTGGTCCTTAGTAAGAGCATAATGAATAACCCAGTTATTTTTTTTGGTTTACTGTTCTGGGAATCAGAAGTCCTGGGTTTTAGTTCCAATTCTACCTGTAACAGGATGACATGGCCAAAGGCTGCAAATGCACTTCACTATGTGCTATATCTCAGGTACTAGGTACTGTGATCTGCACAAGGTAAGTGCTCAGTAAACACCATCGATTGATTGCTTGATTGAGTTATCTCTGCCTGCCTGTAGACTCCTTGCATACAATACACCAGCAAAAGCTGGCTAGGGAGAGAAGCAAGTATGAGTAGATTGTGAAAATCAACAGCACTGTAGTCATTGTGTAATCATTGTGTAGTCAGTAGCTCTGTAGTCCAGAGCTATTTGGTCGTGAAATATCTGGACCTGAAGTATCCCTTCTCCTGATGGGAGATTGCATTCACATCTCCTCCAAGAAGCCCTCCTGAATTAAACCCTCTTTTCTCTGGCTTGCTCTCCCTTCTCCATCATCTATGCACTTGATTCTGTGACCTTTGGGTATTTGATATTTGGCCCACCCCTATCCCCACACCACTTATTATATATTGATAAATTATGTATTATAAATTATTTGCTTACAGTAATGTCTGTCTCCCGCTCTAGACCGTAAGCTCATTATGGACAGGGACTATGTCTGCTAATGCTATTGTACTCTCCCAAGCACTTAGTACAGTGATCTGCAACTAGTAAATGCTCAATAACTACCATTGATTGATTGATTGATCACTGTACACAGAGCACTCTAATAGGTGCCTACTCTATTCACATGCTGTACTAAACATTTATGAGAGTACAGTAAGAAGAAGAGGCATGGATCTTACCCTCAGGGCACTTACAAGTCTTATTTAGTCATGTCTTGCCTTTGCTTCTTCAAAAGGACAGTCTTTGTAAGAAGCGGAATCTTCATAAGAAGCAGCATGACATAGTGGATAGAGCATGGGCCTATGAGTCAAAAGGTCATGGATGCTAGTACTAATCCTGTCTTAGTACTAAAGACATTTGTCTGCTGTGTGACCTTGGACAAGTCACTTAACTCCTCTATGTCTCAGTTACCTCATCTGTAAAATGGGGATTGAGACTGTGAGCCCCACATGGGACAAGGGACTAAATTCAACCCAATGCCCTTGTAACCACCCCAGCAGTTAGTACGGTGCCTGACACATAGTAATCGCTTAACAAATACCATAATAATAATAATAATAATAATAACTAATATTATTATCATTCTTAGAAGGGGCGATGTGGAGGCCTTCCCTTAACTCCCAAGTCAAATGAAGGTTGACATCCAACAATAAAATCGAAGGACAAGCTTTTTTCCAGAGATCTCCTCTCACCCCCTGAGGATCAACCATCTGTTGGAAGGATCATCTGTGTGGAGCAAAAGATAATGCATGAGAGCATGAGGTCAGGGGTTAAGCATCCCCGGCAGATACTAGCAGGAATGCCTCAGTTTCAGAGATCTGAACAGACTACAGGTGCATTCTTTTGTCTTGCTGCATGTGCAAAATTTTCTGCACATCAGGATGGTCTGAAGCCAGCTCTGGGTGAGGAGCTAGAACATGTTATTCTGGCAGACTCTCACATGGACAGAAACCAACCCCAGTGTGGGCAGTAATGTGTCTGTTTGTTGTTACATTGTACTCTCCCAAGCACTTAGTACAGTGCTTTACACACAGTAAGCGCTCAACAAATACAATTGAATGAATGAATACAACCAAGAGTTCCATCAAGCTCAGCACCAGTGACCCAGAGATAGAGCCGATGCCGCAGCTAACAAAGCGATGATAGAAATGATAACATGGGCTGGCAATACCGTTCAACCAACCCATCCATTTCCAGGGGCCTTGGTGAAGGGATGAGAGTCCAGAGGAAAGCCACAATACGATTAAATGGAAGACTGAATGGGACCTTGCAAAATAGGCGGAAAGATTTGGGATTATCACGCTTGGACAAGAGCAGCCTGAGAGGTGACTTTAATGACCGTCAAGGAATGGGGCTGTTAGTCTTTGAAGGATGACAACCAATTATCCACCATCTCCTTAGAGACCAGAACAAGAGGAGATGGATTTATATTGCAGCAGGAGAGATTGGATGGGGGGAAAAAAGAACCCAAAAAACACTTTGGGTAAGGCTTTGTCTTTCTATGCCCTACAAGCTACCACAAGCTGCTATGGGATCATCTTCCTGGTTCATAGTTGGGCCAGGGAGCGAGACCATAACCTACTTCGGAGGTCCCAGAGCATTCTAGCCTGCAGGCAGGAGATGGTGAAATCCTGCAGGAGAAAAGCATGCAGAAAGGGCTAAGGGTCAAGATTAGGGGATTGAGGAATTTAGAAAGGATTTTTTTTTTAATAGAGCCATCATTATTTGGTAATGATGGCCCTGTGGAACTTGCCAGAGTCCTCAGTCTTAGATCATCATTATTATTATCATTATCACTATTATATTATTTTTATCATTACTGGTATTAATAATAATTATGATAGTGATGTTTGTTAAGTTCTTATAGCATGGTGTAGTGGATAGAACACGGACCAGGTCTTTCTGACCTGGGTTCTAATCCTGGCTCCTCCCCTTGTCTGCTGTGTGACCCTGGGCAGGTCAGTTGAGAAGTCACTTGAGAAGTAGCATGGCTTAGTTGAAAGAGCACGGGCTTGGAAGTCATAGGTCATGGGTTCTAATCCCAGCTCCGCCACTTGTCTGCTGTGACCTTGGGCAAATCACTTCACTTCTCTGTGCCTCAATGACCCCATCTGGAAAATGGGGATTAAGACTGTGAATTCCACCTGATTACTTGTATCTCTCCCTGCGCTTAGAACAGTGCTTGGTGCATAATAATTATAATGGTGTTTGTTAAGTGCTTACTATGTGTGAAGCACTGTTCTAAGCGCTGGGGGGATACAAAGTGATCAGGTTGTCCCACATGGGGCTCACAGTCTTAATCCCCATTTTGCGGGTGAGGTAACTGAGGCACACAGAAGTGACGTGACTTGCCCAAGGTCATGCAGCAGACAAGTGGCAGAGTTGGGATTAGAATCCACGACCTCTGACTCCCAAGCATATGCTCTTGCCACTAAGTTATGCTGCTTTTCACAGTAAGCACATAGTAAGCGCTTAACAAATACCATTATTATTATTATTATTATTATTTAACTTTTCTATGCCTAAATTAACTCATCTGTAAAATGGGGATAAAGATTGGGAGCCCCATGTGGGATAGGGACTGTGTCCAACCTGATTTGCTTATATTCACCCCAGCTCTTAGTATAGTGCCTGGCACATAGAGGTTAATAAATACCACAATTATTATTATTATTCTTATTATTATTATTATTATGTACCAAGCACTCTACTAAGTGCTGGAATCAGATTGGACACAATCCTTGTCCCAGCTGGGGCTCATAGTTTAATGAGGGAAAACAGATATTAAATCTCGATTTTAAAGATTAGGTAAAATGAGACACAGAAAAGTTCAATGACAAGGTCAAACAGCAAGCAAATGTAGATCTGGGATAAGAACACAGGTCTTCTGTATCCCAGCTTGTGCTCTTTTCCACTAGGACACTATCTATGATGAATTCGATACAACCTCAATATTTCCAGAACTCAATTGCTACTGGTGGTTTCCCAGTATACTTTGTGGCAATGGGAAAAACACTCTATTTGACAGAGTAGACTGTTTGGTGTTATGCCATCGAGTAGTCTCTGACCCATAGTGACTCCATGGACACATCTCTCCCAGAACGCCCCACCTCCATCTGCAATTGTTCTAGTAATTTTTTCCAGAGAGTTTAGTATTGGCATTTTCCCCCCCTATTTTTCCCTCCTTGCCAGCAGCCCTCTATGGTTAGCTTCTCACCTCCTTATATTTCCCCACCCTAATCACTCCAGCTCTACTGCTCGTTGTGGGCAGGGAATGCTTATTGTTGTAAGCACTCTCCCAAGCGCTTAGTACAGTGCTCTGCATACAGTAGATGCTCAATAAATATAATTGAATGAATGAATGCATTGCCTATGCACTTGGATCTGTGTCCCTTAAGCAGATTGATACTCACCCCATCCCCACAGCACTTATGTAGATAGTTTGCTCTCTGCCATTTCCCCTTTCTGTAATTTATTTTATTGTCCATCTTCCTTCTAGACTTTTAACTCCCTGTAAGCAAGGAACACTTTCAGTCATTCATTCATTCAGTCGTATTTATTGAGCACTTGCTGTGTGCAGAGCACTGTACTAAGCACTGGGGAAGTACAAATCGGCAACATACAGAGATGGTCCCTACCCAACAATGGGCTCACAGTCTAGAAGGGGGAGACAGACAACAAAACAAAACAAGAAGACAGGTGTTAATACCATCAAAATAAATAGAATCATAGCTATATACATATCATTAATAAAATAGGATAATATGTACAAATATACACAAGATTATTCTCCCAAGGGCTTAATAAAGTTCTCTGAGCATACTAAGTGCTCAATAAATACCACTGATTCAATGATCGATCGATGAGATGCTCTTTCGTTGACTCTCTGCTTTCTTCCTGCTTTCTCTTTTCCACCTAGCTCACTGTGTTCAGGGCTTCCTCTATTCGTCTCATCCTCCAGCACTTGCTCATGTAAATTCCAGTTCAGGCAGGTAGGCTGGAGATACACGAGTTTGTTAGAAATCAGTGGGGAAGAAGTTCAAGTGAGAAGCACCATGGCCTAGTCCATAGAGCACGGGCCTGGGAACCAGAAGAACCTGGGTTCTAATCTCGAACTGCCTTTCGACTCTAAGCCCGTGCTGGGCAGGGATTGTTTCTCTTTATTGCTGTATTGTACTTTCCAAGCGCTTGATACAGTGCACTGCACAAATTAAGTGCTCAATAAATACGATTGAATGAATGAATGAACTGCCAATTGTCTAGTGTGTGACCTGACAAGTCACTTAACTTCTCTGTGCCTCACTTACCTGAACTGTTAAATGGGGCTTAGACACCTGACTCTCTTGTATCTACCCCAGCATTTAATACAGTGCCTCGCACATAGTTAAGTGCTTTATAAATAACCTTAAAAAAAATAGCAAGACAGCCCTGAACCCCTGAGCACATAACAGAGGAGAGCTGTATGTCAAGGAAACACATCTGACTAATTGCAAATGTGGAATTTACAACCTTTTAACACTTCACTGTCCAACCGCACTATGTTACCCTGGGACTATGGAGGAGGGATGTTCCTGGTTAGGGCCTCCCCCATTCCCTCCATCTTGTCCCTTCCCTGAGTTCTCTCTCCTTCTTCCCTCTTGGATTTAACATTCACATGCAAAATTCCCCAGGATAAATGTATCTCTATGTATCTAGAATTCCTTTGAGTTCATAGATAATACTATCTATCGCCTGATAAGGCCACCACAAGGCTGATCTTCCCATCATCATTGTGTATATAGGAAGGCTGACTTTTGCTTCACTATTGCATTTGTTAACCAGCTTCTTCCCCAGTTAATTCCCAGCACCCTAAATCATATAAACTCAGCAGCCATCTCTAGCACCTCTATACTTATTTATTCTCATTCTCAACTCAGCCTCAGTAAGTATGACTATATGTTTTATTCAATGGTACATTCAATTATGTATTTTGATGACTATTTGGAAATTATTTCTTGTCTGTCTCTGATAGAGTGTAAGTTATGAGATAAAAATGAGGTAAGGACTAAGCAAAGAGGAGATAAGTAATGGGAGAGGGCTTTGCAATGAAAGGATTTGACAAAAAATGAGGTATTAAGCTCCCTTTGACCAGGGAATGAGACACTTGCTTGTTTTGTACTTTCCAAGCACACAGCAGATGCTCAGTAAATGCTACTCTTACGGGAAGCAGTGTGGTTCAGTGGAAAGAGCAGGGCCTTTGGAGTCAGAGGTCACTGGTTCAAATCCCAGCTCCGCCACTTGTCAGCTGTGTGACTTTGGGCAAGTCACTTAACTTCTCTGTGCCTCAGTTACCTCATCTGTAAAATGGGGATTAAGACTGTGAGCCCCATGTGGGACAACCTGATCACCTTGTAAACTCCCCAGCACTTAGAAGAGTGCTTTGCACATAGTAAGCACTTAATAAATGCCATTATTATTATTACTCCTACTACAATTACTATACATTGCCAGGCACTGGCTTTGTTTCTTCATCTTGTAGTGATTATCCCAGAGGAGAGAGCCAATCTGTTTTGAGAACTGGCATGGTTTAGTGGAAAAAGCATGAACTTGGGAGTCAGAGAACTGGGGTTCTAATCCTGGCTCTACCACTTATCGAGTGATCTTGGGCAAGTTACCTCACTTTTCTGCCTCTCAAGTACCTCATCTCTAAAATGGGGATTAAAGGTTTGAGTTCCTGATTATCTTGTACCTACCCCAGTGCTTTGTACAGTACCTAGTACATAGTAAGTGCTTTAAAAATACCACTGAAGAAAGAGAGAGAGAGAATGGAAAACAGGGAGGGAAATTCACCAATAATTACATTTCTTCCAGCTCTTTTCTCCGCATCGGGGTTTTATGTGCCACTACTTAAGAGACATTTCAACTACTGGATATGCAGTCATTAACCTAATCACCCTTCTGTGTAATAGCAAGCATCTTTTAGATGTTGTTTCAGTTAATTACCACAGAAAGGGCTTGTGGTTAGGAATACCCTACTTAATCGGTGCAGGATCTCTCATTATTATTTGGGGAGGATTTGTTGCTATGATGACCATGATTATTCATCCAGTATGGACAAAGTTCATCTGCATTGAGTTTCCAAGGTGTGTTAGGCTCTGCAAAGAATATACAGCTAAATTGACTGCAAATCTGGACATTGTAGGTAGGGGGGCTGGTGTTTGGGGGATGATGTTCTAATGTGGGATGGGAAAAGGGGATTCTAATAATTGATTACAAGGGAAAAGGTATAAGTAATGGATCAATCACAAGAGAGCCATAAGGGTGGTATAATTTGACCGTTATCTTGAGAGGAGAAGAGAGTGAGCTGGATTATATAAGGTGATTGATTTATCTCTCAAGAGTTCTCTTCCTTGCTTGAAAATCAGTCCCCTCTAGCTGTGTCTCCAACCCCATCCCTTTTCACCACCTAATAACACATGTGCCTACTCCTCTTCTCCCCATGACTGACATTTTAAACCACTCACTCTCTGATAGCTCCATCCCCTCCGCCTTCGAACATATTTCTTCCTCATTCTACAAAAAAATATTTTCTGAATCCCCACTGCACCCTCCAATTTTTCCCCATCTCCCTCCTCCCATTCCTGTTCAAACCTCTCAAATGGGTTGCCGACACTCCATTCCTCCACCGATTCCCTCATTGACCATTTACAATCTGGTTTTCTACCCCTTCACTCCTACTCACTTTTCAAAGTCAGCCATAATCCCTATCCAGCCAAATCTGATGGATGCCATACCGTCAAAATCTTGCTGAATTTCCCAGCTGCTTTCGGCATTGTGGGCCACCCCTCATCTCTTGGAAAGAGCTAAATAACCTTGGTTGTACTGATTTGATTCTTTCCTGGTTTTCCTCATTCCACTGGCTGCTCCTTCTTAATATCTTTCATTGCCTCTTCCTCTGCCTCTCACCCTTGATAGTAGGTATTCCTAAAGACTTGGTTCTAGGTCCTGTTTTCTTCTTTGCTTATTTACTTCCATAGATTCAGCTATCACCTTTATGTGGTTGATACCAAATCTACCTAGCTAGCCCCAACTCTCTCCTTCCCAGCAATTTAGTATTTCCTCCTGCAACTTCACTGATAACCCCAGCACCTGAAGCTATGTCCAAAACTAAACTCCTCGTCTTCCCTTCCAAATACCCTTCTCCACCCAACTGCCTCATCATAGTTGACAATACCACCACCCTCTCAGCCTCTGAAGACTACACCTTGAGTTTATCCTTTACTTCTCCCTCTGTTTCAACCTCAATTTAGTCTGTCACTGATTCTGTCAATTTTTCTTAGCTAATATAGCCATGATACACCTCTTCTTCCAAATGGCCACCAAGACAATCCAAGGACTTGTCATAGCCTGGCTTCATATCAACCTCCTCTTGGCCTCCCTGCCTCCAGTCTCTCCCTTCCCCAGTATTTGTTTCACTCTTCTGTCCAGATCACCCTTGTGAAACATTACTCTGCACACCTCTCCCCACTAAGCATAAATTCCTAACCATTGGCTTTAAGTAGTAGCAGTAAGCTCTTACTTATTAGGCTCTTACTATGTGCAGAGCACTCTACCAAGCACTGGAAAATAATGCACAATTAGGAATGAAACATGGTCCCTATCCCTTGGGGGGCTCTCATTCTAAGAGGCACTCAGTCATCTCTTTCTCCTAAGTAGCAATTTTCTTTCACCTCCAACTAATCACTCACTGTGTGCCTTGTTCTCATTTCTTCAGCTGCCAATCTCTTGCCTACACCATCTCCTCATCTGGAACTCCTTCCCCCTTCAGGTCTGACAGACCACAACCCTCTCCATCTTCAAAGCCCTCCTGAAATCACATCTCCTCCAAGAGACTCTGCCCGATGCATTTCTATCCTCCCCAAGTATAGCCTTGTCAATTGTCACTTCAGCACTTCTACACCACCTGACTGCTTGTGTATTCACATCCTCACAACACAAGCACTAATGCCCATATCTTCCATACCCTATTATTTACGTACCAACTTGGTTACATATCCTCTTTTCCTTCTTTCTCCTATCTGTAAATTATTTAGAATTTTTTTCTGCACTAATTTGTAAACTCTTGGAGATCAGGGATAATGTTTAACTTATTTGTAATCTCATAAGTGATCTACATGCAGTAATTGCTTGATACATAATTTTGATCGAATCATTGATTGAGCGGATCATTCCCGTGCAAATAGCCCCAACAAATTCTAGTTCTTTCAGAAGCAAGTGAACGAAACTAGCCAGTGAGAATTGTACCTTGTGTATCCACGGTGACATACAGAAGCCTCACAGTAGTTGTGTGTGGGAGCCAGGATCATGCATGGGCAGCTGCTGAAACTCTTTGAAGCTTATTAAGCCCAGACAAGTGCCAGAGGCAAAGTATTTAATATGTCATCAGAAATGGAATGCCAAATTATCCCAATCTGTGAGTACATCCGAAAATGAATACACTGTTTGAATAGGTGGATTTGGATTTCATTTATCCTTCCCCTCCCCAAATACTATGTCATGCCCTTATCTCCTTGAATTAATTAATTCATTCATTCAATCATATTGAGCACTTATTGTGTGCAGAGCACTGCACTAAGTTCTTGGGAGAGTACTATATAACAGTAAACAGATGCTGAATAACCACAGGTGGTTGTCCTGCAGTTTCTGATGGGGACAGGCAGTGGGGTTTAGCCAGAAACTGGGTGGGTTTCACATTATTTTAGGGAGGGTGGCAGGAGGAGGTGTAACATGAGGTAGCAGGCTGACTCAATGTTTTCCCAAATCAGATTTTTATTTTTAAATGTACCTAGGAAAAATTCTGCAGTCCAACTGCGTCCAGCCAGGGAACTAGCAAATTTCAGGGAATGTGTCTACCTGCTCTGTTATATTGTTTGCTTCCAAGAGCTTAGTACATGCTCTTGCACAGAGTAAGCACTAGGTAAATAGAATTGATTGGTTGCTTGAATGAATTCAGCTGAAAGGGGAATTGCTCTCCTAAATACCTAAATCCCCAAATACCTAAATCTCAATCACACTTCATATTTTGTAGGTCCTTCATGCAGAAGAGCTCCAATATTGTGTGTGTGTGTGTGTGTGTGTGTGTGTGTTTATTGTTTATGTTGGGATGGTTGGCGTGGCACTTTTCTAAAATGGGGGCTTCCCAAATTGGAAACACTCCCTTATTAGGGGCATTGTCACAGGAGTAGTGGAATTTTTTAAGAGATTTTGAGGTCTTCCTAGACTTGATGCTGCAAAAGTTCATTGAAATCTCTTGCCATCCATCCTTCCACATGATGTGAATTTCCATATATGGCCAAATGTTATTTCTTCCAGCTGGAGTACATGGCAGGTGGACAGTGTGGCTCTTCTAAAGCTCTAGCATCAATGCCATGAAGGTGGTGCCCATGAAGGTATTTTGGAGACTAATACTTCTTCCTGGATAGGTCAGTCTTTAGACCAAATCTCTTGCTCTCATCTCATGAAAGTAATCATAATTGAGTTTTAGAATGAGTCTCATTCCTGAATAACAGTATTTCTCAGTTGTTAGGCTTTGGATAAGCTGGATCCTTAATGGGGAACTGTAATCAAACAACAATCATCCAGTGGTATTAATGGAAGATTTATTGTGGACAGAGCACTGTATTAAGTTGCTTGGGAAAGTACAGTACAACCAAATTGTTAGATATGATCCCTGCCTACCAGGAACTTACAGTCCAGAGGGGGAGAACAGAAGGAAACCATGTTACTTTGGGACCTTCTGTGACCAATCTAGGTAACCAAATGGATCTATATTCTCTGAATAAACATGTATCACTCTCAATCTTTTCCAAAATCCTGAGACCTTCTCTCCAAGAGTTACCATTTCTTGAGCCTTGGACTTCATCAATTCTAATTAGGAGCAATGACCCTGCTCCCTCCCTGACCCTCTGATCTCAGCTGATCTCATTCTGGGAGCAAGTTGAGATATGGCCAGTGACTTCACTCTCCCAGTTTTGTCTGAACAATCCTTTATCCCTTCCCACCCTCTCTCCATTCTCAGGGGACAGTGGTAACCAGAAACCTGTCATTCTGTGTTTTACACTCTTCTCTCGATTTTCAGGAACACTTTAAGGCCAGGGGAACCATGTTAAATGAGTCAGGACACCAGAGTTGTTGATCCTTCAGATATGGATAAAGCCATTGATGTAGCTAAAGTTCTCATGGAAATGCTTGCTCAAAGTCTACCTCCTCCAAGGGTTCATAGACAGGAGAAGGGAGGGCTGGAGAAAGCCTGTGATGAATTTTTGTCCTTGTCCTAAATAAAACATTTGTCTCTCTTGTATGTAATTAATTACTAATTGAATGTGCAATTAATTACATTAGATAATTATTTTATGAGGCACTGGTAACAAATGACTTGGGGTCTTTTTCCAGCTAATTTTCGTCTTACGACATTAACTAAGAGTCAGAATGAATTACTGTGCACCAGAGCCTTTTACACAGTGCATGGGAAACATTAACTATTTTGGTGTGGGAGGGAGTTGTTACATAATAATTGAGTCATTTTTAATTGAACGTGGCTTTCAGGGGAATCGGGAGGGCTGGCAGAGGATGGGGCTGACCGTTTTCTGTTTTGGTGTTTTGGGTATTCATTCATTCATTCAATCATATTTACTGAGCATTTACTGTGTGTATTAAGCTCCTGGGAGAGTACAGTATAACAATAAACAGGCACATTCCCTGCCCACAGCTAGCTTATAATGTAAAGGTACAGTGAGGGAGGCTATTGTGACACTGAGAGTGAGGTCCTTTCTTAGCTTCTGGGTGTGCCAGCCTGGTTGGTGGCTGCCCTGCGGAGAACTGCCAGTGGTCATGTTAAGTGCGTAAGAGAAATTTGTTCTTTGCTAAAGTATAACTGCAGCTACACGGCCCCATCAGGAGTGAGTTTTGAATCTGAAATTTGCTAGTTCCCTGGCTGGACGCAGTTGGACTGCAGAATTTTTCCTAGGTACATTTAAAAATAAAAATCTGATCTGGGAAAACATTGAGTCAGCCTGCTACCTCAGCCTCATGGCTGTCAATCTGTAAAAGATTAATCAAATAGCAGGATCACTGTCCACAAAGGTGCTTCCTTCGTAGAATCCTCAGTGGGGGCCTTCCCACCACCATGTCACATGTTTGCCTCAGCAGTCATAGAAGCAGTGTGGCTTAGTGGATAGAGCACAGGCCTGGAAGTCAGAAGGACCTGGGTTCTAATCCCACCTCCTACACTTGTCTGCTGTGTGACTTTGGGCAAGTCATTTCATTTCTCTGGGCCTCAGTTACCTCATCTGTAAAATGAGGATTAAGACTGTGAGCTCACGTGGGACAGGGCTTGTGTCCAGCCCGATTTGCTTGTATCCACCCCGGAGCTTAGAACAATATTTGGCACATAGTAAATGCTAAACAAATATTATTATTATCATACGCAAGGGACTGGGTCCCATCTGCTTTAATTGTATAAACGCCATTCACTCATTCAACCGTATTTATTGAGCACTTACTGTGTGCAGAGCACTGTACTAATGCTTAGGATAGGGCTTGGTAATAAGGGCTTAACAAACACCACAGATAGGGAGAATGAGGGTCAAGAGCCCCTGCCCAGGGCCCCTCAGCTACAGCCTTCAGGCAGGACTGATCTTTGGTAACCAGATCTGAAGGATCCCAAGGCGCAGACCTGAGGTGTAGCTGGGACCAGGGCGACAAGTGGCTTTGAACATTCCTCGCTAAGATTGGGTTGTGTCCAGGATAATAATTGATAAAAATAATGATTTGGGCATTTGTTAAGCACTTACTATATTCCAAGAACTCTCCTATCCCTCTCTCCTATTGGTTCGGTTTATACTTCAGGGAGGAGCACCAAGGAATGACTCTCCTGGCTTCTTCTTCCCTCCTGTGTGTCAGGGCCAGTGGAACTGATTATCACATGATTTGCCAAGAACTGTTCAAAACACTGGGGGGGATGTAAGATAATCAGATCAGGCACAATCCTTGCCCCTCAGGGGACTTAATATTTAAGAGGGAAAACAGGTATTGAATCCCCTTTCTACAGGTGAGGAAACTGAGGGGCAGAGATGTCAAATGACTTGTTTAAAGTCCCACAGAAGGCAAGTGGCAGAGACAGTAGTAGAAACCAAGTCCCAGGCCCATGCTCTTTCCACTAGACCATGTGTCTCATTGCAGATGAGCCTCAGAGCTTCTTTATGCCTCTGGATATAGGGTTTCAACTGAATACAAATGCTTATCCACAAACCCATTCAAAACTTCATGAGTGCCAATTCAATGGGTGACTTAAAATAAATGTAGGTTGTGCACTGTGGCTTTAAAATGCCTCTCTGTGAGCTTCCAGTGAGTTCCACTCATCCAAATCAGATTTTCTGTAAGCCCGAGTTAATGTGAATTGGCATATGGCACGGCTGCTTAACCATTGGTGGGCATTGTCTTGCATGGGCAATCTGCTCTCCCATGTGTATTTTCTTTTTCATGCTCTCTTCCACTTCCTTTCCTCCTCCTCCTCCTCCTTTTTCTACTTATTCTTCTCTTTCTTTTCTTCTCATCCTCCTTCTCCTCTTCCTTCTCCTCCTCCTCTCTCTCTCTCTCTCTCTCTCTCTCTCTCTCTCTCTCTCTCTCTCTCTCTCTCTCTCTCTCTCACCAGCATTTCCCATAATTTCCAAGTTGAAAAATGGGGGAGAAAAGGGAGGAAAAAGTGTAACTCCAAAGCAAACACTGAAGGGAAAGGAAGAACTAAAAGTGTGCCTCGAACTCCCTACCCCTCCTTTCAATTAGCCCCAAAGGGAGAGTGTGATAAACAATACTCCACTTTCAAGTTTCCCACTGTTTCTATTAAATCATCTCTTCAGCAGAGTTCATAACTGTTAAATGGATTTTACATTTTATAAGTGTTTGCTTTTAATTTTTGAGGGGAGGAGGGGGCTCCACATTCATCACTAAACAAACTGTAGGGAGACTGGGAGGGAGAGAAGTAGGCTTTCAAACTTTGTTTCTTGTGAAGCATATAGGACTTCTTTTTGTCTATAAAATCAACAGTATGCCTCGGTCTATATAACAGAGTGCTATGGGCTTGAAAAGCTCTTCACTTCCATAGTTTAGAGTTTTTCTCTAAAACCCTAATTTTTAAATTACTCTAATCCCAAAGCCTATTTTCACAGACAACATCACTTAATGCTGCTTTGGCCTTTTGGAAAGAGCACAGGTCTGAGAGTCAGAGGACCTAAATTCTAATTCAGGCTCCCTCATTTTTCCACTGTGTGACCTTGGGCAAAGTCACTTAACTTCTCTGTACCTCAGTTTCCTCATCTGTAAAATGAGGATTTATTACCTGATCTCCCTTCTACTTTAGATTGTGAGCCCCACGTGGGTTAGGGACTGTATCTGACTGATTAGTTTGTATCTATCCCAGCATTTAGAACAGTGCTTGATACATTGCAATTGCTTAACATATGCCGTAACTATTATTATTATTACTGCTACTACTAATAATAATGCCATTACAATTCAATGAAAGTAGATAGTTCCTAGAATATCTAATTACCATCAATCAATCAGTAATATTTACTGAGCACTTACTGTTCCATATTTGGGAGAGTACAGTACAACAGAGTGGTAGACATGCCAACAAGGAGCTTACAGTCTAGAAGGGGAGACATTAAAATAAATTGCAGATATGTGCATACCTGCTGTGGAACAGAGTGTGGGGTGAATAGCCAGTTTTTAAAAGGTACAAATTTAAGTGAAATGGCGATGCACAAGGGAGAGGGAATAGGGGAAATGAGGGCTTAGTGGAAGGAGAGGTGATTTTAATAAGGCTTTGAAGGTCAGGAGAGTGATGGTCCTCTAGATGGTCGCCCTTCTAGACCGTGAGCCCATTGTTGGGTAGGGACCATCTCTATATGTTGCCAACTTGTACTTCCCAAGCACTTAGTACAGTGCTCTGCACACAGTAAGCGCTCAATAAATATGATTGAATGAATGAATGAATGGTCCATATGGCCGTGCATGGGGAAAGGGAGAGGTATGATTCCAATTTCAGAGGGGCACATTGGTGATAGCAGCAGAGAAGCAGCATGGCTCAATGGAAAGAGCACGGGCTTGGGAGTCAGAGATCATGGATTCTAATCCCGGCTCCACCACTTGTCAGCTGTGTGACTTTGGACAAGACACTTAACTTCTCTGGGCCTCAGTTCTCTCATCTGTAAAATAGAGATTAAGACTGTGAACCCCACCTGGGACAACCTGATTACCTTGTATCCCCCCCAGTGTTTAGAACAGTGCTTGGCACATAGCACTTAACAAATACCATCATCATTATTAATATTACTATAGCAACAATTATTTAAATGCCCCTTCCTTTCCCCAGAATTGGCACTGTGGCCCTTGCCCTAACTGACTTTGCCCATGCACTATTTGGATCCCGGGATAAGACTGGTCCAGTTTGTTGGCAGCTCATTTTTGATTATGATTATGTTGGCAAGTGGATGTTGAATATTTATGTTGTTTATTCCCTGTTTTTGGCAATCCTTGATGGTTAAGCAGCTGAATTTTGATAATTTTGGGAAATGCTGTTACGCCTACTTGGAGCTGAGTGTGAGATCTATCAAGAGACTGTGAGATCAACTATTGAAAGACCCATAAAGTCCAAGGTCACGTGTTTTGTGAATGGGTAAACAGAAATTTTTGAGGAGCAGAACAACATTATCTGTGTGATGCTTAAGGTCAGATATTTTGGGGGTAACATTTAAGTCAGGCTGACAAGGGGTAGAGTATGGGGAGCGGAAAACCTGGTGATGTGAACTTGGCAAATATAGACAGAGAATTGGATAGGACTGAGAAGAAGGGTCAGGTCCATGCTATGTTATTAGGCCTCAGAGCTGAGATCCTTTCTTGGTAACAAATGCCACACCCAAGAAAATCAAATGACCTCACTCGAAGCAGTACTTGCACTGTGGGTCTAATGAACAGACTTGTATATAATAAGCACATCTTCAGCAGATGGTACCAATCAATCAATCAATCGTATTTATTGAGCGCTTACTGTGTGCAGAGCACTGTACTAAGCGCTTGGGAAGTACAAGTTGGTAACATATAGAGACAGTCCCTACCCAACAGTGGGCTCACAGTCTAGAAGGGGGAGACAGAGAACAAAACAAAACATATTAACAAAATAAAATAAATAGATATGTACAAGTAAAATAAATAAATAAATAGAGTAATAAATATGTACTAATATGACTGTTGTGGTATCTGTTAAGAGCTTACTATGTGCCAGGCACCATACTGAGTGCTGGGGTGGATAGAAGCAAATGATAATAATGATAATAATAATAATAATAATGATGGCATCCACCAAGCACCCACCATGTGCAAAGCAGTGGAACAGTGGAGTGCAGTACAGTGCTCTGCACACAGTAAGCACTCAATAAATATGATTGATTGATTGATGGAAGATTTTATGGACCACTGGTGGGGAAACCCTAATCTTATGGCTGGTGCAGGTTATGGCAGCTGATGATAGGGACTCCAGGATGCCTTCAATGGCTGTTGAGTCACTTCAGAAATTATACATTTAGGGGAGCCTTGACTGAAATATAGGGGAGGGGTCTAAGAAACCTTCAACCCCCTACCAATTCATCAAAAAACGGTATTTATCAAACATTTACTGTGTGCAGAGCACCATGCTGAATGCTTTGGAGAGTAAAAGCAAAAGTGAAACATAAAAGCTTTGAAGAATGAGAAACAATATGATCTACTGAGTGTGAAGAGTATGGGCCTGGGTGTCAGAGGAGTTCTAATCCTAGCTTCACCACTTGTCTGCTGTGTGACCTTTGGGAAGTCACTTAACTGCTCTGTGCCTCATTTCCTCAACTGTAAAATAGGGATTCAATGCCCATTCTCCCTCCTGTTTAGACTGTGAGCCCTACATGGGAACCCATTGTCCAACCTGAATAGCATGTGTCTACCCCAATGCAGGAGCGTATAGTCCAGTGGGCATAACTCAACCAAAGGCAGTGATACTGCTTGGATCCTAAGTTCCTTTATTTCTAATCAGACAATTTTGCTTTGTGCTTTTATTCATTCATTCAATCGTATTTATTGAGCAGTTACTGTGTGCAGAGCACTGTACTAAGCGCTTGGGAAGTACAAGTAGAGATGGTCCCTGCCCAACAGCAGGCTCACAGTCTAGAAGGGGGAGACAGACAACAAAACAAAACATGTGGACAGGTGTCAAGTCATCAGAAGAAATAGAAATAAAGCTAGATGCACATCATTAAGAAAATAAATAGAATAGTAAATATGTACAAGTAAAATAGAGTAATAAATCTGTACAAACACATATACAGGTGCTGGGGGGAGGGGAAGGAGGTAGAGTGGGGGGATGGGGAGGAGGAGACCAAAAAGTAGGGGCTGTGAATACATCTGGCCAGCTCGCTGTTTCAGCCTGGAAGAGGCCTGTCCCAAAGGAATAGAGTTATTGGGCGTGTTTTGGATGGTAGCTACCCTGACAGAGTCTTCTGTTTGGGGGTTCAGGGGCCAGATGACTGAGACACCAACAACAATGCTGACTTACATTTCTAAGGAAGTTTTATTCTGATTTCCTCACCAAGTGATCACTATTTGTTTTGACCACTTTTTCTGAACATCCCTGAGCCTTTGGCTGTCTTCTGCAGATTCCATTGCAGAAAAAGTGGTCCTTTGGGGACCAGAAGGAGTTTTACAATGAAATGCTCTCTGCATTTCTATTAACCCAGTGTTTCAGGGGAAGGGAGAAGGGTCTGAAATGATGACTACCGAGCCACAAATGCCTACACACATGGAATCTTTCTCCATTTGGCCTTCAATCATTAAAGTGAAGACAGAAGAAGCACACACTCAATTAGTTTCCAGACTGAGCATATTAGGGTAATTTGTCCCTTTTGGAGTTCCCCACAGTGTAGACTGACTGTGGACCTATTGGAGGTGGTTTAGAAGAGAAAATCAGGGATAAAGGTTTTCTTTAAAGAAAGGACAAAGGAACTGAGACTGTGTACATCGAGACAGCTCACGGAGGTTGAGAGAACCTTCCATATCTTCAGAAGTAGCATAGCCCAGTGTAAAGAGCAGAGGACTCAGAGTCCTTGGAATCAGACTTGGAGTCAGAGAATCTGGGTTCTAATCGCAGCTCTGCCACTTGCCCGCTGTGTGACCTTGAGCAAGTCACTTAGCTTCTCTGTGCCTCAATTTCCTCCTCTGTAAAATGGAGATTCAGTACCTGTTTTCCTTCATATTTTGTGGGCAGGGACGGTGACTAACCCGATTATTATCAATCAATCTTATTTCATTCAATCGTATTTATTGAGCACTTAATGTGTGCAAAGCACTGTCTTGTATCAACAGTAGTGCTTGGCACATAGTAAGTGCTTAACAGATTTCATTATTATTAGCCCACGAAAGCTGGAGCGGCACTGTGGGAGGGGTGGAGGAGGATGAATTCTTCTGGGGAAGCACTGACAGAAGAGTGGGAAGTTATCTGTGTTCACACTGACTTGATCAGTGGATTCAGAGAAACGGTGGAATGTGGAAACAAGAGGTGGAATGAACATATGTCTTGCGTGGATGGTCCTTCTTTGTTGTAGTTCCAGTCTGCCTGGAGTTGTGAAGGCTAACTATGCATCTTTTTGTAGCTGTTGTTTTTCATTTTCTTTTTGTTTTTTTGACTTCCTTGGACTTCTCCTTTTTTTCGCAAGAAGGAAGAAAATATCCTCCCCCTCCCACCACTGCAACACTTGCCAGCCACTCCAATCGTCAAATTTGGCAATCGCTCAGTAAATGGTCGTGTACTAAGTGCTGGGGGCAGTACAACACAACAGAGTTGGTAAGTGCAATCCCTGCCCATAAGGAGCTTACAGCCTATACATAGAGATGAACATTAAAACACAATTGAATTAGGGGATAAAGTAGAGCATATAAGTATTGTTGGCAAGGTGACCACTGACTGCATCTGTTCTCCTTACCAGCCCGTTCTCCTTACCAGCCATCTCATGATGTGCATTGCATGACACAGGACCAGATGAGAGAGAATGTGGATGACTCACTACAAGCTAACTCCACTGCTAAAAAAAATAGCTTGAGCTCATGTCCTGCCAGCAGCAGGACATACCTGTCCCCTCTAAACCAATGTTGTCTGAGCAGTGTTCAACCATACTTTCATGGACAGTGAGTGTAAGTGGGAGAGAAATATTCTCCATGAACCTCACACTCATGATCAAACATAGTTATTGAGCACTTGTTGTGTGCAGCGCACTGTACTAAGCACTTGGAAGAGTGCAATATAACAGAGTTAGTAGACATAATAATAATAATAATAATGGCATTTGTTAAGTGCTTACTATGTGCAAAGCACTGTTCTAAGCACTGGGGAGGATACAAGGTGATCAGATTGTCCCACGTGGGGCTCACATCCCCATTTTACAGATGAGGTAACTGAGGCACTGAGAAGTGAAGTGACTTGCCCAAAGTCACACAGCGGACAATTGACAGAGCCAGGATTTGAACCCATGACCTCTGATTCCCAAGCCCGGGCTCTTTCCATTGAGCCTTGCTGACATGTTCCCTGACACAAGCTTAGGTTCTAGAGGGGGAGACAGACATAAAGTAGAAATGAATAAATTATGGATATGTAAATAATAATAGTAATAATAATAATTGTGGTATTTGTTAAGCACTTATTATATGCCAGGCACTCTACTAGGCACTGGGGTGGATACAGGCAAATCGAATCGGGCACTGTCCCATCTGGGGCTCACAGTCTCAATCTCCATTTTCCCAATGAGGTAGATGAGGCCCAGAGAAGTGAAGTGACTTGCCCAAGGTCAAGTGCAAAGGCGACACAGAAGGGAGTGGAAGGAGAGGACTCTGTTCCATCATCAGCAGTATCATCCATACTGTGGGAGGAAGGGGAGCTAGTCAGCAGACTCTGGGCAACAATGTCAAGCAGGCAGGTTCCTGGGTCAGTCAGTGCTCTACCAACTCACAGCAGAAAAAAAGCCAATGTTTACACCATCAAGCAAATGTAGTTCAGCTAATCAGTATTAATGACAAACAACAAGAGTCAGTTGCAAATCAGTTGATTGAGAAGTTCTCCCTCTCACCTAGACTCTGAGCCCCATGTGGGATATTGACTATGTCCAATTTGCTTATCCTGTATCTGCTCCAGTTTTTAGCACAGTGCTTGGCACATAGTAAGTGCTTAGCAAGCACCATAATTTTTATTATGTTATTATTTTATCACCAATGACCTCCTGCTTGCCAAATCCAACGGCTCCTACTCTATCCTAATCCTCCTCGACCTCTCAGCTGCCTTCGACACTGTAGACCACCCCCTTCTCCTCAACACGCTATCCTACCTTGGCTTCACAGACTCCGTCCTCTCCTGGTTCTCTTCTTATCTCTCCGGTCGTTCATTCTCAGTCTCTTTTGCAGGCTCCTCCTCCCCCTCCCATCCCCTTATTGTGTGGGTTCCCCAAGGTTCGGTGCTTGGTCCCCTTCTGTTCTTGATCTACACTCACTCCCTTGGTGACCTCATTTGCTCCCACGGCTTCAACTATCATCTCTACGTTGATGACACCCAGATCTACATCTCTGCCCCTGCTCTCTCCCCGTCCCTCCAGGCAAAGCAAGAACAGAGGAGCAAGGCAGTGGAGAACATGTGGACAGTAATGGCCTAAAAGTTGCCTTAAATACAAGAGGGTAGGGGATCTCCAGGCCTGACCTGGAATGTTTGAATGACTGATCGATAGTGAGGAAAATTCTCTTTTGTAAGAAGAGGTTTAAGAGAGAAATCGCCGGTGGTTGTACTGGGTAAGTCTAAAAAGGCTTACGTGAACTGCCTCAAGCGCAAGTGGGAAACAGAGAGACTGTCCTAATGATGCAAGGAGATTTGAAAGACAATCAAACATGAAGATGGTAATCAGTGATGAAACACGCCCAAAGATGGGATGTACAGGATTAGAAACACAAGAACACCTGTTGTCAGACTGTCCAGTGGGGAAGGATTTTGGAAGCGACTGGAAGAAGGAAATCAAGAGTCCAAAACCAGAGAGCCTGAAGGTCAAACCTAAATTATAAAACAGTTTGTAACTGAGGACTGGACCTCACAGTAGAGGATTGTGATAGGACTGAATTTGATGTGGAGGAGTTGATATGAGGGCATTTTTAAAATTATTATCATTATCACTATTATTAATAAAAATAATGATATCTGTTAAGCAATTTTATGTGCCAAGCACTGTTCTAAGCACTGGGCTGGATACCAGGTAATTGGGTTGGACACAGTGCCTGTCCCATGTGGGGCTCACAGTCTCAATACCCATTTTACAGATGATGTTACTGAGGCACAGAGAAGCGAAGTGACTTGCCCAAGATCGCACAGCGGACAAATGGCAGAGCCAGGATTAGAACCCAGGTTCTTCTGACTCCCAAGCCCGTGCAGTACACCATTTTTAGAGGAAAGCCCAAAAGTGGTCATGAGATGATGGAAAAAGCAACAATATCTTGGAGGGAGGAAGGGGATGGAGCATAGGTTTGTAATAAAAAAAATTGTAAATGTAAATTTTTATTATGCCCTGGTTTTAATTGGTTTATTTTTGTAACATAAAATAAAAAGAAAATATCTCCTGTTTGCGAGGGGTGTGGAACCAACCACAGTGGTATTTATTGAGCAATTACTGTGTGAAGAGGACTGTACTAAGTGCTTGGGAGAGTACAGTGAAACAGAGTTGGTAGACACTTTCCCTTCCCACAACAAGCAGAGTGCCTAAGTGGCTTGAGAAAGGCAGTTGGGGATTTCCTGGACATCTTTAAGTATAAAACAAATGCCTCTAATGTCTTGGATGACTTTCTGCTTAGAGGCTGGGTGAGAGGTGACTTATCCAAATCATTTCAACCTTCTGATTCTCATTTTCTTTGAGGAGAAACTGAATTCTTGTGTTTGCTTGCTGTTTTTCTAAGAAAAGAATTATGAAGCTAAAAGTGCTCATGGCAGGATGAAGAGAGCAGAAAATAGAAACAGAACAACATTATAGCTGGTAAGTTTGAGAGCAATGGGATGGAATTTAGATGAAGAAATAATTATGGTGTGCAAAGAATCTGCAAAAAAAGAACATTATGTAATGAACTAAGGGGAGCCGAAATTATATGTGAAGGGGAAAAGAAATTGTAGTCAAATATTAAATGTGTAATGAACTGTCTAGAGATATTTGACTACCATTCAAGACAGATTGTCTTCCATTTACATTATACAGAATGAATAATCTTTACCAAAAGCAGGAAATATTGGCTGTAATTTAAAAATGAACCAAGGTGCCATTTTATTATACAGTACTATATAGATTTGTTCCTCTGGGGTGAGTGTCCCATGATTAACAGGGTTGTGTTTTTCAGTAAAAGCTTTCTATCCAATTTTGTACCCCTTTGCCCAAGAGGTGGGTTTTTAAATATATCCATAGCAACAACCAAGCCTTATGATCATTGGGCTGACCTCATTAGTGAGAGCTGATCTCACTATCCTCCCAACCACTAATTCGCTCTAGTGCTCCTGCCTCAATCACAGTGGACTATAATGGTCTGGAGAGATGATAGTTCTGACAAGCATAACAACAACAACAGCAACAACACTGCTAATAATAATAACAATGGCATTTGTTAACCACTCACTATGTGCTAAGCACTGTACTAAGTAATAATAATAATAATGATGGCATTTATTAAGCGCTTACTATGTGCAAAGCACTGTTCTAAGCGCTGGGGAATTTACAAGGTGATCAGGTTGTCCCACGTGGGGCTCACAGTCTTAATCCCCATTCTACAGAGGAGGTAACCGAGGCCCAGAGAAATGAAGTGACTTGCCCAAAGCCACACAGCTGACCAGTGGCAGACCCGGGATTTGAACCGATGACCTCTGACTTCAAAGCCCGGGCTCTTTCTGCTGAGCCATGCTGCTTCCCTACTTCCCAAGCGCTTAGTACAGTGCTCTGCACACAGTAAGCGCTCGATAAATACGACGGAATGAATGAACGAATGAATGAATGAATGAATGTACTAGATGAAGAACTGAATGAAGTACTGGAGTATATACACGATAACTAGGTCAGACATAGTCCCTGTCTCTCACAGGGATCATAGTCCGAGTAAGAGGGGGAACAGGTATTGAATCCCCATTTTACAGATGAAAAAACTGAGGCATAGAGAAGTTAAGTGATTTGCCCAAGGTCACACAGCAGGGAAGTGGCAGAACTAGGATTGGAACCTAGATCTCCTGAATTAGGCTCATGCTCTTTCCACTAGATCACGGTGCTTCTCTGAAACAAGAATGGTAGCTGTGCAGCTCTTTGATGTACCGCCTGCCCAGGCCTCCATGCCTAAGTGGAAATAAGAGGCCTGCTGCCGAAACTACAATTACTGCAACCACTATTATGGATGTGCGGCCCCTCCCAGCCATCCTGGATGGGTTGCTCAAGCCAATCTAACTGCCTTAAGTGAGTCAGTCAGTTGTGACGCTCACGGGACCATGAAGGAAAAGAACGTGTCTTGGGGTGAGAAGATATTAGAAGAATGAGGGATTAGCATATACTTAGTATAAAGGAATCTCATTATCTGAGCAACTTGCATATATTCCTTTTGAACAGTCCTCATCTGAATAGTCTCCGTATCTCTCTTCTGGTCACAATTTCTTCCTTCGCACCGAGGCAACGTTAAGTGCCTGGGCAGAGCAAGTAGCCAAAATGCAAGTTGAATATTCTTGACAATGGTGAACCCATTGAAATAGCATAATGTAATAGAGCTTAAAGCATTTTAAAGGGGAAAATCATGTTTTCCACGCATAGGTGAAGGATCTTCCAGCTGCAGTTAAATCTAGTCAAGGGATCAATTTCACCCTATTTAAAAACTGCCTCCCTATCTTTCCTAGTGCATTTCTTTCCCACCGTGTTTTACTCGACACTCCAGGGTGAAAGCATTTTCTCGAAGAAAATCAGAGCAAATTGAATAGAACTGTGAGTGGCCCACAGTTTTTCTTGTGCTCTCAAACCAATGCACTTTCCACTGAGTGCAGCAAGGCATCAGGGACATAGCAAGTGGAGCTCCAGGTGAAGCACCCCAAGGAAAGGAAATGGTGGTCAATTTTAGTTTGGCGAATGCTGTCCAAGTGCAGTTGGTGGAGGAGGTGGCTCTATATAAGATTTATTTTTTTTAATTAGAGAAACGGTGGGACCTAGTAGATAGAGCTTGGGCCTGGGAATCAGGATCTGGGTTCTAATCTCAGCTCCACCATGTACCTGCTATGTGGCCTTGGGCAAATCACTGAACTTTTTTGTGGTACGGTTCCCTCATCTACAAAAAGGGGATTCAGTACCTCTTCTGCCTCTCCTCCAATTGTCTGCTGTATGACCTTGGGCAAGTCACTTCACTTCTCTGTGCCTCAGTTACTTCATCTGTAAAGTGGGGATTAAGACTGTGAGCCCCAAGTGGGATAGGGACTGTGTCCAACCCTATTATCTTTTATCTACCCCAGGACTTAGTACAGTACCTGGCACAATGTAAGTGCTTAGCAAATACCATAAAAAAATCTCCAAAGCACCTAGGGAAGTGACAAAGAGCTACATATAATCATCATCATTTTCTTCTATCTTCTCCTGATTTGCTACACAGATCCAGCCAACAAATAATCTGAGGTTCTTGATCAGCAATCTTGCTATATTTTCATTAAGGACTTGACTGTAAACTTCTTCGTGGGAGGGTCTTTGGCCCACGAATAGCCCCCAAGGCATTTGGAATGATAATCTAGTTTCCTCCACTCTATCTTTCCAGGGTGTTTTGGAATTATTTGGAAAGGAATTAACTCTTGGTCAATGGACTGAAAAGCACTTCCAGGGTTAAAACTCTGAGAGGAGAGAAACGCTTTTTTCTGTGGGAGCTGAGCAGGAGTTAAGAGTTCTGTCCTGAGAGACCTAAGGAAGGATACATTGCCTGGGGTAAGTTATGATTCTCTCTCCAAGCTACATCTGAGATAAAACCAGGAAACCTGAAGTACAAGCCCAAACTGTAAAACAGTTTCAGAACAAAAGCCTGGTCCTCACAGCAGAGATTTATGGATGGGGATTACTTTGTTGAGAGGAGGTCAACAGGAGCCCATTTTCAGAGGAAAGCTTGAAAGCAACGGTATCTTGGAGGGAGGAAGGAAGAATTTAGTACCGAAATTCAAAAAGGTTTTAAATGGAAATATTTTCTTACCAGCTGGTTTTCAAAAGTTGATTTCTTTGGGTCATGGGGAGCACCCCAACTAACTGGTTTACTAAACCTGGCATGGCCAAAGATGTACATGAATTCTGCTCATGGAGTCAATGTTAACATGAGACTCAATCGATCAGTGGTATTTATTGAGTGCTTACTATGAGCAGAGCGCTGTTCTAAGCACTTGGAAGAGTAATAAGCAGTCAAGTTCCCTGCCCATAAACTTACAGTCTAGAGAAGAGATGAGTGCAGCTTTCTTTGCTCCAACAAATAATGCTTCCAAGGGAATGAGGAGCCTGCTCCAGTTAGTACATCTCCCTACCCCCTTGAGAGGACAGGACAACCTTCCATCTCCAGCGGAGAGCACAAGCAGCCTCCTGAGCTCTCACCATGACTTTGGCAGAGACACAAAGCCCTGGGCCTGAGCCAGGATGGACTCCACCACATCTGACGATTTTTGCTCTTCATCTATATAGGTTGTTTGACACCTGAGATTGCTGTTGAGTCCGTTTTGATTGGGGGAATGAACTGATGGTTGACTTTATGTCATTTAGTTTCATATGATTTGTCGCTGTCCTGTTCTTGAAAGAGTGTCTGGACTAACCTTTGACAGTTGTTAGTTTCTCTATAAATATTAATGTCCTATGAAATTTGCCCAAGTCAAGGAACTCTGTGACCACATAAGTTAGGCTCAGTGAAGGAAAAAATAGTCATGAGTTCTCCAAATATATATATTTTTTCTACTGAGAGATCTGATGGACTGGTATGCACAGTGTCCATGCTCATCCCTGGAAAGATGTGGAAACTTCTTTTGCTTATTTCTTTTTCCATCCGGTCTGGTTCCAATCAATCAACCTGATCACCTTGTAACCTTCCCAGCGCTTAGAACAGTGCTTTGCACATAGTAAGCACTTAATAAATGCTATAAAAATGACATTTATTGAACGCTTACTGTGTGCAGAGTACCATACTAAGTGCTTGAGAGAGTTCACAGTAACAGAGTTAGTAGACCTGTACCCTGCCTACAACGAGTCTGGGATCATAATTTAGTGAAAAAAAGCCCAGGACTGGTAGTCAAGAGACTTGGTTCTAATTCCAGTTCCACCACTTGCCTGCTGGGTGACCTTGGACAAGTCAGTTAACTCCTCTGAACCTCAGTTTCCTTATCTGTAAAATGGGAATTAAATATCTGCCTTCCCTCTCCCTTAGACTGTGAACCCTATGTATAACAGGGACTGAATCTGATCTGTTTTTATTGTATTTTTCCCATACTTGACACCTAAGTGCTTAACAAGTACCACTACTTTACATAGCAATAATAACAATGATAGCCAGCATTATTAATAATGATGAATAGGCTTGCAACAAGTCCCAAGGGAAAAGGAATGGTTGAGTAATTTTAGTTTGGGCAGAAAATATAGTTGTCCATATTAAAAGACAATGCTGATAGTGAAATTCACCTATGAGTCATGCCCACATTTTGCACACAAGAATGTTAAGCTTAATATTCGCAGTACCTAGAGCTGTTTTTTCTTTGGCCTTCTTTTCTGTCTTTCTGTGCAAAACATTTGCTCAAAGAAAGCCCCTCCCTTCTTGATGGCAGTACACCTTGAAGGTCTGTCCCCAGTAGTGACCCTCAGTTTTTACTACTCTACTGCAGTTAATGAAGGACAAGAATAGATTTACGATTGGCTTTCATAAACACAGTTTGCATGAGCTTTGCCGTGATTTGCAAAGCATCTAAGGAAAAGTCTAGAAGGTGCACCTAAACTCTATAGTTTTCTCTTCTGTTCTCCTACAAAGAGTCAACTAATTGGCACTCAGAAGGTCTTCATCAGCAAGAACTTTTTTTCATAACATTAGTTGGTGGTTTAGTACATTTTCTTGTGGTTTATGGTTACTGTTCGATCTGGGTTTTGAAACAATTTAGTCATAATGAGATTCAACTGCGGCCTGCCAGCAACATAATGTTTACAGCTGCTGTTGTTTTGAGGGCAGATAGAGCAATTATTCTGTAGTATTAATTTATATTACTCTTGCCTGTTCGTGTAAAAAAAAAACATTTCAGCAAATTTTGTAAAATTCAAGCTTTCTTCTGAGCAGCAAACATTTCTAATTATAATGAGTCAAAATGCTACACAGCAGAGCTAGAATGAATGATTCCTGGTGATGGTAGTTGGCATTCAGGAACCCAGCGATTAATCATTTAATCAGGTACTTATTGAGTGCTTAATGTGTGCAGAGCACTGTATTAAGAGGTTGGGAAAACAAACGCTATGGTGTTACAACCGTCGCTTTTACCTTGATTATTTGGGTCCCCCAAGCAAACCTCCTAACTCTTCCTCTCTCTGGACTACATCTGACACACTGCCCTGACTTGTTTCCCCCACCCCCCCGACTTTTTCTACTTCCACTTCACCAAACCATTTCAAACCATATCCCTCTCCTCCTTCAGAACCCCCCTAAAATGTCATCTCCTCTACGAGGCATTCCTTGATTGATCCCCTCTCCCTCCTGATTAAGTCATCTTATCAGTCACTCTTGGATTTATCTGGGTATGTATTTTTATGTATTTATTCACATGGGCCTAGTAACACTATCTAGTATATCATTCTTAGCTCTTGTATATGTGTCCATTTATGTCTGATGGCTTTCCCATTAGACTGCAAGCACCTCAGGAGCCGGGGTTATTTATCTATTGTATTTTCCGTGTCTCTCTAGCCACCTGTTATAGCGTTCTGTACATGGCAGGTGTTCAGTTGGAGATGGAAGGTATGAAACTGCGGATACTATGTGTTAGTTCATTAGATCCTAACCTTGGCTTGTCCTGTACCTGTTTGGAAAGTAAATCTTTAGTATATCTCCTGAATATCAGACATCCATCTGTCACTTCATTTCAGAGCCGGAGGAGAGAGGTGTTTGTTAAGGTTGCTTTGACATACTGTTGGCAAAAATAACTCTTGGCTCAAGGGAATTTCCAAGTAACCGGAAAACAAGCTGAATCAGCCCTTGGAGATGAAGAAAATAGAGGTAGCCCAAGGTCCGCATGTGTGAGATCAGTTTGTTGGAGAAAATTCTCCTTGAGCCAGAAGGGATGAGCCCTTCGGAAACAACAGCAAAATGGCATGGGTCCAGCAGATATAGCCAGAGTAGAACTCTAACTCCCCAGTCCCATCCTAAGAAAAGCAGCATGGCTTAGTGGAAAGAGCCTGGGCTTTGGAGTCAGAGGTCATGGATTCAAATCCTGACTCTGCCACTTGCCAGCTGTGTGACTTTGGGCAATCACTTAACTTCTCTGGGCCTCAGTTCCCTCATCTGTAGAATGGGGATGAAGACTGTGAGCCCCCCATGGGACAACCTGATCACCTTGTAACCTCCCCAGCACTTAGAAAAGTGCTTTGTACATAATAAGTGCTTAATAAATGCTATCATTATTATTGTTATTATTATTACTACTCTTACAGCACTCACCATACTTCCCTCATCATGGGCCTTGTCCTCAGGGGCCCAGATGTGAGTGTATCACGAGGATGAAATGTGTGTCCACTAGTGGGGAGAGAACTCAGGGGAAGATTAGGGCCAGGGGTCCTCAGGAGTTGGAGGGAATGGAAATGCAGCCAGAAACTCCGATCTTTCTTTGGGGGCAGGGGCTATATGCAAAGGAGGTGCAAACATCATTACTGCCTTGGAATCAGCCCTTCAAATACCTTTCCTGTTGGAAACAAAGCTCCTCTGTCTGAGCTAAATCACCTGTTCCAGGAAAACCATTAAGCTCTTTAAAAGAGAGGGAGAGTGCTTTAGCCACATGGAAAAAAGTGTCCAAAGAGTCAAAAAAGTGCATCCTTTTCTTCCCAAAGCAGGTGAAGATTACTGATTACAGTCTGTCCTCATGCACATTTTCCTCCTTAAAATAGCCCTTCAAAGAAGAGAGACTGAATAGCCACATTCCCATCCATTGTCCTTAACAAAAGTGCCCCAGAGAGGTTAGATAGTTGGCTCTCAGTCACAAAGTAGATCTGCAGATCTGCCAGGAATAAAACCAGGAGTCCAGTCTCCCAATCAAATAATTTCTTTACTACATGGGGTGCTGCCTCGTCCTGAGCCCTCATTAGGGGGAAATATGTTTATTTTTATTTTTTATTATATATTTTTAAGTGCTTACTATGTTGCAGACACTGTTCTAAGCATTGGGGTAGGATACAAGCTTTTGGAAACAGTTTGGAAACAGTCCTTGTCCCACCTGGGGCTCATAGTCTTCATCCTCATTTTACAGATGAGGGAACCGAGGTACGAGAAGTTAAGTGGCTTGTCCTAGGTCACACTGCAGACAAGTGGAGAAGCCAGGATTAGAACCCAGGTCCTTCTGACTCCCAACCCTGTGTTTTGTCCACTAGGCCACACTGCATAGCCAGAAGGAGAGTGTCATGGTGACACGCTTGTTCTAAAGCGAATGTGAACTGATACTGCGAAAATAGAATATGAGCCCTCCCCTATGTAAAAAGGGCTGAATTGGGGATTTTGAAATGCGTTGAAAAGTCTAAAGTTACCAAGGGTGCTACAATCTCAGTGGAAAAGAGAGTGTGTCAGTCTTGACTGTAAGCTCCTGGTGGGCAGGGAGCATGTCTACCAACTCTGTTGTATTGTACTCCATGAAATGCTTAGTTCAGTGCTCTGAATGAAATATACTCTCAGTAAATAGTATTGATGGATCGACTGACTGGTGCACTCAGCGTCCAATATCACATTGGAGCCAGAAATGACATGGGCCACCACAGTCAGCCCCAGTCTCCTAAACTCATTCTTCAGTAGGCTGAGCATGTCCAATTCTAGTTCTCCCACAAAGCAAATTAATTAATTATGGCATCTGTCAAGTGCTTACTGTGTGCCAAGCACTATATTAAGCACTAGGGAAGTTAATCAAGTAAAACTCAGTGCCTGTCCCAAGTGGGACTCACAGTCTGGAGGAGGGGGAGGGGGAGAAGTTAACACAAGTTTCAAAAGCATCAACTCATCTCTGTTATTCCTCACAGTGGGTTCACACCCTACTTGAATCAACAGTAGGGACAAATGGAGATATCACTTTGCTTCTTGGGCCCCATAGGTAGTGCAGAGTGATATTATGTGTTCACTGATGATGCCACCAGTGGGGAAATGTTCCCTTTGATGTGAGGCTGTGAAAAGACTGATGCATAACCATCGCAAGCCCACTTAGTCTCTTGCTATGCTGTTATTCTTTCTGTGGGAAGGTCTACCAGAGGATACTGTAGATTTTCCATTTGGATATTTCGACTTTTAGTGCGTCATTGGACAGTGGCTGTTTAGGTCATAGAACTACATGGCAACCTTCACTTCTGTGTTGCCAATGAAAATCTCAGTTTGAGTTTAAGGTTTTCTTAGTGCTAGCAGAACATTTCCTTAGTTTCACCCCAAATTTTCATCTTTCTATAGAGCTGAACTGACTACAAAATAATGATGATGATGATGATGATGTTAGAGGGCTGAGAACAAGACAGAAAGAGACAGAAGCAGAAGAAGCCTATCTCTTTAGGGAAGCCACTGATTGCCCTTAAGTTCACTGGACAATGAAACTCACCAGGCACAAAGCTAAACATGATGACATCATACATGCTATTTGAGAGATGTACACTTTTTTTAATGGTAATTGTTAAGTGCTTACTATATGTCAGACACTGTACTAAGCAATGGGGTAGATGCAGATTGGACATAGTCCATGTCCCACTTGGGGCTTACAGTTTTAATCCTCATTTTACAGATGAGGTAACTGAGGCACAGAGAATTGAAGTGACTTTCCCAAAGTCACACAGCAGACAAGTCACAGAGCTGGGGTTAGAACCCAGATCCACTGATTTCCAGGCCTGTGATCTTTCCATTAGGCAACAAGGCCACTTGAATAATCAATCTATCAATCAGTGGTATTTACTGAGCACTTACTGTGCACAGCACTGTACTAAGTGCTGGGGAGATTACAGTACAATAAAGTTAATGATGATGATGGTATTTGTTTAGCACTTACTATGTGCCAAACAGTGTTCTAAGCACTGGGGTAGATATAAGATAATCAGGTTATCTCAAGTGGGGCTCACAGTCTTAATACCCATTTCCTAGATGAGGTAACTGAGGCCCAGAGAAGTAAAGTGACTTGCCCAAGTTCATACAGCAGACAAGTGGCGGAGCTAGGATTAGAACCCATGTTCTCTGACTCCCAAGTCTGTGCTCTTTCCACTTAGCCACGTGTGATCTCTGCCCACCCTGAGCTTACAGCCTAGAGGAGGAGTTTATGGAACTCCCAATCCACATGCTGGGAAAACAGAAACTTCTGCTTCCCTTTCCAGATCCTTGTGTACATGGGGACCACCTCAAAGCCGTAGAACTGCAGCAGGAGCTGAACCAAAGAAAGACCTGGGAATTAAAATCAAAATACCGAATTTAATAGTGTTTGGCGTCCGAACTGGACAGAAGAAAGATCAAATCAAAATTGGATGATTGGCCACGCTTACCCTTTCATGAGCCTCAAAAGGGAGTGTAATCACTGTGGTTACAATGACATAGTTTAGACTGGGAGTCCAAAGAGGTGACGAAAACAGAGGCTTAGAAGATGTTTAGGTGAGCAGGGGACACTGAGGTCATAGGGCAAAACCACAGCAACTTCTGAAAACCACTTTGATCTTCGAGGACTAAGTTCTCCCTCAATCAATCAATGTACCAAGGCTCCTGTCACAGGAATACAGTGATGATTGGCAATTAAAATCAGCATTTGTTAATAAAAAATCCCCTCACAGATATTCTAAGCAAATTTTAGGGAATTTGTTTAGGGTTGAGATTGTTTTGCTCTTTGAGTTAAAGTCCCAGAGCATCAGAGGTGGAGAGAGAAATCTCTAGGGAGACATGATGGTCTCATTCCCTTTGTCTATACCAGATCCTGGCCTGATCAGCCTTCCAGCTTATGCCTACTATGGTGGTATTCCAGGCATAAAAGCAGTGTAGAAAAAATTACAGGCTGGGAGTAAGGGAATTTGGATTCTAATCCTAGATCTGCCACTTCCTGTTGTATGACCTCTCTGTGACCCAGTATCCTCATCTATAAAATGGGGATTAAATGTCCATTCTCCTTCCCCTTTTCTCCTGAGCCCCAGTTCAGAGACAGTGTCTGAACTGATCATGTTGTATCTACACAAGAGCCTAGTGCAATTTGGAACATAATAAGTGCTTAACAAATACCATCACAATAAGAATCTATGGCATCTACTGTTTCACTGTGGAGTACAACCTGAGGGACATTTTCAGTAAAGAATTTGAACCGTATATCAACTCGAGGCTTCCCAAATGTTCTTATATTGTTGCCTCTCATAATATTTGTACTGTTCTTTTATTCTTCTCTTATTTCCATCTACCATTTGATTCATATTCTATTTTATTTTTTAAAATGTCATAAGAAGAGAAATGGACACCATCCCTTGGATGTGCTCCTGCATTCACAGGTGCAACAACATTATGAATGTGAAGTGGATGCCAAGGTGAATGGAGCTGGGAAATGGATAATGAATTTAAATTATATCCAGAGCCATGTGTATTAAACTTCAGGGAGATCCTTTAGAGTCAGGTCTCTGAAACACTGGAAGAGTGGAGAAGCAGGTGTCTGCTGATTGAACTTTGTCCTTCTCCCAGATAATTTCTATCTCTCAGAGATTCTGGAAAGTAGAATATTGCCACCTTCAAATAATGTGGCTCCCAGGAGTAGGGAATCATCAGAAAATGTATGTATAAGTATATATACACACACACATATATACACACATATATATATTTGTTTAATGGAATTTGTTAAGCACTTATGTGCCAAGTACTGCACTAAGCACTGGAATAGATACAGGGTTGGATACAGTCCATGACCCACTGGGGCTCGCAGTCTTAATTCCTATTTTTTAAAGATGAGGTAATTGAGGCACAGGGAAGTTAAGTGACTTGCCCAAGGTCAAACAGCAGATAGGCGGTGGAGCCAGGATTTGAACCCAGGTCCTCTGACTCCCAGCCCATGCTCTTTTCTCTAGGCCGTTCTGCTTCCCTTCAGTCCTCCAATTGGAGACTGAACGTTCCTCTAACAGGTTCTTCCATGATCACGAGGGGAGATGGCAGGAAAGTTCTACAATTCCTATTTCCGTACAGAGTGAAGGAGTCTCTTCTCCCAAGAATCCTCCCTCAGTTGTATTAACTGAGGAAGTGTACAGATGGAACATGATGTCTAAGCCTTCCCAAGAACATGTTTGGTTGGGTTTTTTTTTGTATTTGTTTAAGTGCTTACAACTTTTCAGGCATGTAGTCAGTGCTGAGGGTAGATACAAGATAATGAGTTTGGACATTGTCCCTGTCCCACATAGGGCTTACAGTCTTAATTCTCATTTTATGGGTGTGGTAAATGAGGCACAGAAAAGTGAAGTGACTTGCCCAAGGTCACACAGCAGAAAAGTGGCAGAGCTGGGATTAGAACCCCAGTCCTTCTGACTCCCAAGCCTATGCTCTATCCATTAGGCCACGCTACTTCCCAAGAACACGTAGAATGCCATGACCCATCCAGCCCAGTATTTTATCTCCAAAAGTGACAGTAGGATGTTTGGAAGAATCAGGGGATAATTGGTCTCTTGGCCACACATTCTTGTAATTAAGGATGTATCACCTAAGAAGATTTCTATACATAGTAAAACTGTGGCCAACATAACAGTCACATTCCGAGCAAACCAAGTCTTGGGAAAAATGTTATTTTAAAAAGTTGGAGAATATACACTATGTATGCAATATGATGCAAAGGGCTATAGATCAAATATTAACGTGAAAAATAATGCTGTGCTATAATGTATATTAACTAAACAAATGATGAAACATTAAATATCAATAATGTGCTCTCTGCAATCATACCTCAGGAAACCTGAACCAACTTGATTTTTGTGGTGTAGAACCTGCTTACCCTTAAGCAAATCATGCTTCTGAAATATAGGGCATCTCAAATTAATAGAGAGATTTTTAACAGATGCCTCCTGGCCCTGGAGATTTGAAATCAATCACACCTCTCAAACTTAACAAGTCCAAAACAGAACTCCTCCTCTTCCCACCCAAACCCTTCCCTGCCTGAGACTTTCCCAAGACTGTAGATAACATTACTAGACTCCCTGTCTCCAAAGTCCATAATCGTGGCATTATTCTTGACTTGTCTCTCTCATTCAACCCATATACTCAGTCTGTCACCAAATCCTGTTGGTTCTACCTTCACAACGTTGGTGGAGTCCAGCCTTTCTTTTCTAACTAAACTGCTACCGCATTGATCCAAATACTCTATGTCTCCTAGCCTACCGATCAATCCCATTGCCTCCCTACCTCCTGTCTTCCCCTACTCCAGTCCTTACTTCACTCGGATAGTCACGTCATTTTCCCAAAAAAATTCAATCCACGTCTCCCCACTCCTCAAGAATCTCCAGTAGTTGCCCTTCCACCTCCATATTAAATAGAAATATTAAAATAGAAACATTTTAATAGAAATATTAAATAGAAACTCCTTTCACTGGTTTTAAAGAACTCAATCAGCTCTCCCCCTCCTACCTTACCTCATGGATTTCCTACTGCAACCCAGCCTGCACTTGGCTCCTATAATAATAATAATGGTATTTGTTAAGGGCTTACTATGTGCAAAGCACTGTTCTAAGCGCTGGGGTGGTTACAAGGTGATCAGGTTGTCCCATGGGGGGCTCACAGTTTTAATCCCCATTTTAGAGATGAGGTAACTGAGGCACAGAGCAGTTAAGTGACTTGACCAAAGTGACACAGCTGACAGTTGGTGGAGCCAGGATTTGAACCCATGACCTCTGACTCCAAAGCCCGGGCTCTTTCCACTGAGCCACACTGCTTCTCTCCTATAACACTAACACACTCACTGCTCCTTGATCTCTTCTATCTTGCCTCCATGCCCTTGCCCACATCCTCCCTCTTCCCTGGAACTCTCACTCCCGCTTCATAAAAGACACACCACCATTCTCCCCACCTTCAAAGCCTTACTAAAATTGTTTCTCCTCCTAGAGACGTTCGCCAACTAAATCCTCTTTTCCTGATGCCCTTTTCCTTCTGCATCATCTACACACTTGGGTCTGCACTCTTTAAGTACTTGATACTCACACCACACTCGCCCCATAGCACTTATGAACATAACCATAATTTATTTTAATGTATTTCTCCCCCTCTAGACTATAAGTTCTGTGTGGGTAGTGAATAGGTTTTATAGGACAGGAAATCTGAGTTCGCAATTCCCATCTCCTTCATGATTTTGCAAGCTTCAATAATGTTCCCTTTCAGACCTCAAAGTTGCAGACTAGAGAGCCCTAATTTTTCCATCTGTCATCTTAAAGATGCTTCTTAGTCATCTTGGTTGTTCTTTTCTGTGTTTGCTCTCTCTGGTTCTTCCTATGACGTGGTAAACTGAACTGCATATGGTATACCAGGTGCAGGCAAGCCATGGTTGTTTGTAAAAACTTTTTAACTGAGCAGAAAGTATATTTTTTTTTAGATTCACCACATCAAACATCCTTGGTTACAAATTTGGACAGATCACTTTGTCACATAATGCGTTTGTGTTCTTCTGACACTTTGCTAGTAAGCTGGTTCATGTACCTTGCACTGCCACAGATTATTATTTCTTTTAATGTTAAGGAATTAATATCAATGCTGTGACAGTGTGGGTAGACCAACTACCTATGATTCATTTTAAAAAGACTGAACTTGCACAGGGTGTAATCATCATCATTTGATTTGAGTGCTATGGGGGCTGTCAGCTTTGTGCTTATAGTTTGTGATGCTTTGATGAATAATAGCTAGAATGGAGGATTCCTGGAAAACCGGGTTTCCACAGGCTGCAGATGAGAAACGTGGCCTTGTAGAAAGAGCAAGGGTTTGGGAATTAGAGAGCCTGTGTTCTAATCCTGACTCTGACACATGTCTGCTGTGTGACCTTGGACAAGTCACTTAACTTCTCTGTGCCTCAGTTACATCATCTGTAAAATGGGCACTGTTGCCAAATCCCTTGGTTTTTCCTACACAACATTTCCAGGATCTGCCCCCTCCTCTCCATCCCAAGGGTCCCCACACCAGGCACTTGTCTACTGTCTACTAATGACTACTGCCTCAGTCTTTTCACTGATCTCCCTGTCTCCAGTCTTTCTGCTTCTTAATTCATACTTCACCCAGTTGCCCAGATTATTTTTCTAAAATGGCATTCTGCACGTTTCCATACTCCTCAGATACTTCCGGTGGTTAGTGACTTCTTTCCACATCAAGCATGAAGTCCTATTCATTGGCTTTAAGACACTCAGCCACCTTTCTCCTTCCTACACATCCATATTCTACTCACACCTCACCCCAGCTCATACTTATTCCTGTCAAGATAACCTACACACTGGACCTCATTTTCATCTCTCTGACTATTTCCCTCTTATTCACATTCATTCATTCATCCATTCAATAGTAGTTATTGAGCGCTTACTGTGTGCAGAGCACTGTACTAAGCGCTTGGTAAGTACAAGTTGGCAACATATAGAGATGGTCCCTACCCAACAACGGGCTCACAGTCTCTTTCCCCCTACCTGAACTCCCTCCCACTTAAGTTCTGACAATCCAAAGCTCTCTCCACCTTCAAAGCCCTTACGAAATCACATAGTCCCAAGTAATTTCTACTCTCCCCAACCACCAGATCATCACTTCGGTACCATCTTTTTTCACTCAAGTAGTCTTCACCTCATAAAACTTATGTACACATCTTGCTTCTCCCATTACTTAAGCACTAGTTCACATATTCTAGTTCAACTATTCACACTAGTTAACATATTAACATATTCTAATTAATTCACTAGGTGGAAGTAGCATTACCTACCATATAGAGCATGCCCCTGCAAGTCAGAAGGATCTGGGTTTTAATCCTGGCTCTACCACTTGTCTGCTGTGTGACCTTGGGGAAGTTACCTTACTTCTCTGTGCTGCAGTTACCTCATCTGTAGAATGGGGACTAAGACTGTGGGCCCCACATGGGACCTGGACTGATTTATTTGTATCTTCCCCAGAGCTTAGAACAGTGCCTGGCACATCGTAAATACTTAACAAATACCATAAAAACAAACAAAAAAGTACACATATATAACCCTTTTCTTTTTCCATTCTATCCATAACTGATTTTAGTGTCTGTCTTTTTCTGTAGATTACAAACTCCTTGAGAGTAGAGCTTATGTTCACTAATTCTATTTTACTCTCCTGAGCAGAGAGTACAGTACTTTACATATACAGCAGTGCTGAATGAACATGAATGATTGATTGATTGATGGGATTGAGTATTGTACGGACTCCAGTTATTGTACTAGCTTCATCACTAACTCAGTGGGTGAGTTTAAACACATTCTTTGAACCATACCTTGCAAAATAGATTCACTAGCTCTCCAGTACTCTATTGGAATAAGGTGGTGCAGCCAGGGGAAGTTAAGGCACTTGGAAAGGGCATGGATTTGTTGCCCTCCCCCCATGTCTGGGACTCCTTAGGACTTGAGAAGTCCCTTGCGTTCAGGTTGCCCAGGGGTAGAAGGGGTTGATACATTCACGTTCCCATTAATCTCTAGTTTCACTTTCATCCTTCATGAATAGCTGTTGGGCCGGTGTTTGTTTACTCAGCGTGTTTGGCTTTAACATGATCGATGGACCCAAATTTTCTTTTTAAGTCAAGTTAAATGTCTTGAAGAAAACACATTTTTTAAAAGTGAAATCAATAGTTGCTTGATTAGCTGTTGGTAGAAGTGAAGGGAGCAGCCAGGACCACACTAGCCAACTCCAGAGCAGTTCTTAGAGTTGGCAACTCCAAACGGAACTCACCAGAAGCAGGCTATGAGCCAGAAGACCGTAGTCCCAGATGAATCCATGAGATCATAAGTGAAGGCACCTTGGCTAGTTGAGGTTTCGTGTCTATCGGATTATACAACTTGTGTTGAAAAGCTGGAGCTGTGCTTGCAGGATTTAATTCTCTTTTCTAGAGCTTTTGTGGGTTGTTTATTCAAATTCAGCAGTATCCTGCCAACCTGGCCGATGATAACTATGAAATGTCTTCCGAGACCTCAGCAGATGCCCATCCCTGGACTACCCTACTGTTGGTCCAATTAAAGAGAAGGGTGATAGAAATCAAAAGACCTGGGTTCCTGGTCTCTACTCTACCTACTGAGGATATACCATCGGTAATGCAGTTTCTGACTGAAGAACCCACCTAGGGCAGATGTACATACCTCATGGAAATCCTGAAAAAAATCATTTAACAAGGGTAGCTAAGACCGCGAGGCCTACCATGGCAACTGTCTGCTGTGTAATGGCATGACAATTATTTATATTAATGTTTGTCTTCCCCTCTAAACTGTAAGCTCACTGTGTGCAGGCAACGTTCTACAATCTCTGTTGTACTGTACTCCCCTAAGCACTTAGTGCTCTGCACACAGGAATTGCTCAATAAATACCATTGATGACTGTAGTTCAGCATTAATACTAGACTGCAATCACAGTAGCTGAAAATAGGTCTTATATATACAAAAACCACCTTGTGCACTTCGCCGTGGGTTGCACTCCTCTCCCCCTGCTGTCTCGTTGAACTGCACATCCTAGTGTAAACATGATCGGCAGCAGGGAGAGAGTGTGAGTGGCTCAATGCCAAACTACTGTAGGCAATTCCTACTCCCAGATTCTCAGTCCTGAAGTCTTAGGAATGAGGCCCATACATCGTTCTTGACAGAAGAGCCTGTCATCCATCACGGCAGACAGAAAAGCCTTCGGAGTCTGATGGTTACCATACCACTTCTCCTAACAGAGGAGCCTGAGGTGAAATGGAAATGAAATAGCCTGGAGTTAGACTCCCGGAACCATCGGATGAACTGGGTCTGTTGATTGCTCCTGCTGGAATTTCACTAGAGATCACAAGCTATTCTCGAGAAGCAGCGTGGCTTAGTGGAGAGAGCATGGAGTCAGAGGTCAAGGGTTCGAATCCTGGCTCTGCTACTTGTCTGCTGTGTGACCTTGGGCAAGTCACTTAACTTCTCTGTGCCTCAGTTACCTCATCTGCAAAATGGGATTAAGACCGTGAGCTCCACATGGGAAACCTGATAACCTGGTATCTATCCCAGTGCTTAGAACAGTCTTGGCCATTATTTTTTTTTTTCCCAGTTAGCAGAAGTTGGAGGTGTCAAGAGGAAAGGTATATGTCTTATCTGGTACAAATGAAAGGGGAATGTCAGAAAGGGAAAGGGGGAAGGGGAAAATTTCAAACAAAGACTAACAAGTTAGAAGGAGACTGGAGAGGTCCAGAAGTAAGTAATGACGATCCTGAACAGTATCCCTGTCTGGTCAGATCCATAGGCCATCCAATTAAGGACTCCGTCTCTGACAGGACACCAGGACAAGTGGAGGAACCACATGCTGGCTGCCCTCCTGGACATTCTCTTTCACTGGGACAAATGAGATTAAGACAGAGCGACTGAAAGGAGGGGTAGAAGGAAAGGGTAAAGTGAGAATCGGATAAATCAAGAGACAAATCACCAGGAGAATTCATGCAATTATTGGTAAGCAGGAATTAAATTCAGATAGAGAAAGGCTCAGGGCCATAGGAAATGGAAGTGACGCCCAGTGATTAGTGATATCAGGGAGCAGGAATGTCAGAGATATGGAATATTGAAAGAGACAGCAGTCAGAAATAGGGTGAATAACAGGAGAACAGAATGGAAACATGGATTTGGGCTGTGCTGTACACTGATGGATCGGGCTGAGAGGTGGGAGGGTGGGTAAGGGGTTGAACAATCAAGGAGCTGACAATGGTCCTATATCCCAGGGGTCCAAGGATTGCCAGAGGCTACAGAGGCAGAGTAGCTCCATTCCATTAGGCAAAAGGAAACTTAATTTTGGATCACCCCAAGGATTCCCTTATTGGAAAGCGGAAAGTGGAGAGAACAGGATTGCCTAACAGATAATCAAACTGTCCCCCACCAAGCACATCCTGAAGTTCTTGAATATTTCCTATATTAGGGATGTTTCCAAGATGATCATTCAATTAATAGTATTTATTAACTGCTCACTCTGTCCCAAGTACTGTACTAAAAGCGTGGTCTAGAGGAAAGAGCATGGGCCTGGAAATTTGGGGACCTGGGTTCTAATTCCAGTTCCACCCCTTGCTTGTTGTGTGATCTTGAGCAATTCACTTAATTTCTCCAGGTCTCAGTTTCCTCATCCATAAAATGGGAATCCAGTGCCTGATCTCCCTCCTATTTAGATAGTGAGCCCCATGTGGGAAAGGGATTGTATCAGACCCTGATACCTGATATCTACCCCAGCACTTAGGACAGTGCTTGGCACAAAATAAGCACTTTACAAGTAATAATGGTATTCGTTAATCACTTACTATGTGCTGAGCACTGTTCTAAGTGCTGGGTTAGATACAAGGTTATCAGATTGCCCAACTTGGGGATTAAAGTCTTAACCCCCATTTTACAGATGAGGTAACTGAGGTCCAGAGAAGTGAAATGACTTACCCAAAGTCACCAGCTGACAAGTGGCAGAGCCGGGATTAGAACTCACGACCTCTGACTCCCAAGCCCATGCTCTTTCCACTAAGCCACGCTGCTTCTCAAGTACTATACTATACCATACAAGTACTATAATAATAATATATTTAGAAGAGGCAGCAGTCTTAAAGAGGGATTGGGAAGGACAGAATAGCCTAGTAGAAAGAAGACAAGTCTGAGTTTCACAAAATATGGGTTCCAATCCATCAATCAATCAATGGTTTTCATTGAGCACTTACCATATATAGAGCACTGTATTGTGCTTGGGAACATACAACACAATAAAATTTGTAGACATAATTCCTTCCCCATAGGGTTTACTATGTAGACCCATGGCTGTGACCCTTAACATCGCTACACCTCAGTGTCTTCATCTGATAATAATAATAATAGTAATACTGTTGGTATTTGTTAAGCACTTACTGTGTGCCAAGCCCTGTTCTAAGCACTGGGGTAGATACAAGGCAATCAGGTTGTCCCACATAGGGCTCACAGTCTTCATCCTCATTTGACAGATTAGGGAACTGAGGCCCAGAGAAGTGAAGTGACTTGCCCAAGGTCACACAGCTGACAAGTCGCGGAGCTGGGATTAGAACCCGTGACCTCTGACTCCCAAGCCCGGGCTGTTTCCACTAAACCATGCTGCTTCCCATTAAATGGGAGTTATCAATCAATCAATAGTATTTATTGAGTGCTTACTCCATGCAGAGCACTGTACTAAGCACAAGGGTGAGTACAATATAACAAGAGTTTGTTGTCACATTTCTTGCCCACAAGGAGCTTACAGCCTAGAGGGAGAGATAGACATTGTAATAAATTACAGATATGTATCTAAGTGGTGAGGGGCTTAGGATGGGGTGACTATCAAATGTTTAAAGGGTGTAAGCTTGTTGTGAGAAGGGAATGTGTCTGTTCTGTTGCTATATTGTACTCTCCCATGTGCTTAGTACAGTGCTCTGCACACAGTAAGTGCTCAATAAATGTGATTGATGGACTGAAAGAGAGTAGAGGAAAAATACTACTTGCCTCTCACAACCGCCTACAAATGCTTTGGAACAGAAAGACATCACTGATGGGAAAGTGCTTTGGAAGATAGAATTGAAAGTTCTCTACAGATTCAAGAAGCACCGGAGAAGCAGTATGGCTCAGTGGAAAGAGCCCGGGCTTTGGAGTCAGAGGTCATGGGTTCAAATCCTGGCTCCACCAACTGTCAGCTGTGTGACTTTTGGGTAAATCACTTAACTTCTCAGTGCCTCAGTTACCTCATCTGTAAAATGGGGATTAAAACTGTGAGCCCCCCATGGGACAACCTGATCACCTTGTAACCTCCCCAGCGCTTAGAACAGTGCTTTGCACATAGTAAGCGCTTAACAAATACCATTATTATTATTATTATTATTATTATTATTATTATTCAAGCTATGAACATTTTTGGAAAAGAATCAGATTTATGCCCAAGCTGTAGAAGGAAAGAAATAAATGGTTCTAAAGAGAATGTCGCCTACATTTCCCTCTGCAGAACGTTGCAGGATTTTGACATCTCTCCCTGTCCCAAGCTGGAGAAGCAACACGATCTTGTGGAAAGACTGAGGGCCTGAGTCAGCTCCGCCACTTACCTGCTATGGGACCCTGTGCAAAACATTTAACTTTTCTGTGCCTCCTTTTCCTCATCTGTAAAATGGGAATTAAATTCCAACTCTCCCTTCCTCCTAGACTGGGAGGGCCTTGTTCATTCAATTGTAGTTATTGAGCGCTTACTGTGTGCAGAGCACTGTACAAAGTGCTTGAGAGAGTACAATATAACAATAAACAGACACATTCCTTGACCACAGTGACCTTACAGTAATAGAGGGGGTTGAGAGAGACATTAATATAAATAAATAAATTACAGATATTCCTTGACCACAGTGACCTTACAGTAATAGAGGGGGAGAGAGAGACATTAATATAAATAAATAAATTACAGATATGTTCATTAGTGCTGTGGGGCTGGGAACGGAGATGAATAAAGGGAGCAAGCCAGGGTGACATTCATTCATTCAGTCATATTTATTGAGCGCTTACTGTGTGTAGAGCACTGTACTAAAAGCATGGCAAGTACAAGTCGGCAACATATAGAGACGGTCCCTACCCAACAATGGGCTCACAGTCTAGAAGGGGGAGACAGACAACAAAACAAAACATGTGGACAGGTGTCAAGTCATCAGAATAAATAGAAATAAAGCTAGATACACATCATTAACAAAATAAATAGAATTGTAAATGTGTACAAGTGAAATAAATAGAAGGGAGTGGGAGAAGAAGAAAGAAGGGCTCTGTCAGGAAAGGCCTCTTAGAGATGTGCCTTCAGTAAGGTTTTGAAGGGGAAGAGAGTAATTGTATGTGGGATTTGAGGAGGGATGATGTTCCAGGCCAGAGGGAGGAAGTGGGCAAAAGGTGGGTAGCAAGATAGATGAGATTGAGGTACAGTAAGAAGGTGAACATTAAAGGAGTGAAGTGTGCGGGCTCAGATGTAGGAGGAGAGTAGCGAGGTGAGGTTGGGAGGGGGCAAGGTGATTGTTTTGAAGCCAATGGTGAGGAGTTTTTGTTTGATATAATAATAACGATGGCATTTATTAAGCGCTTACTATGTGCAAAGCCCTGTTCTTAGTGCTTACAAGGTTACAAGGTGATCGAGTTGTCCCACAGGGGGCTCACAGTCTTAGCCCCCATTTTACAGATGAGGTAACTGAGGCCCAGAGAAGTGAAGTGACTTGCCCAAAGTCACACAGCTGACAGTTGGCAGAGCCAGGATTTGAACCCATGACCTCTGACTACAAAGCCCGTGCTCTTTCCACTAAGCCATGCTGGTATGGAGGTGGATGGGCAACCACTGGAGTTTCTTGAGAAGTAGGGAAACATGTCCTGAACATTTTTGTAGAAAAATGACCTGGGCAGCAGGGTGAAGTGGGGACTGGAGTTGGGAGGCTAGGAGGTCAGCAAGGAGGCTGATACAGTAATCAAGGTGGGAAAGAAATTAGGTCTGATCTGATAGTGCCGTATCTACCCCAGTGCTTGGTACACTGCTTGGCAAATAGGAAACACAATGAATATACCAATTTTAATTATCATTATGGCCTGGTTTCTCAGAAAAATGGTTTTCCAGGTGTTTGCTTTGACAGCCAGCCAGTTTGGCTCATCCTCCTGAGTTGAGAAATAATCCAGGGAAGAGATTGCATTTTGACAGTGTTAACCCCTAAGCCCGTAGCTGGAGAAAGCCCTCTGCTCACAAAGATCTTCGCTTGTTGTGGGAGGGAATGTGTATGTTTATTGTTATGTTTTACTCTCCCAAGTGCTTAGCACAGTGCTTTGCACACAGTAAGTACTCAATAAATACAATTGAATGAATGAATGAGAAAAGCATGATCTGAAATGGTTCTATCCACGGGTCAGACATGATAGTGGAGAAAGCATCCTGTTCTCACCTAGGTAGGGTTGAGGTGGCATCTTGTACATATTTACTATTCTATTTCTTTTGTTAATGATGTGCATTTAGCCTTAATTCTATTTGTTCTGATGACTTGACACCTGTCCACATGTTTTGTTTTGTTCTCTGTCTCCCCCTTCTAGACTGCGAGCCCGTTGTTGGGTAGGGATCATCTCTATATGTTGCCAACTTGTACTTCCCAAGTGCTTAGTACAGTGCTCTGCACACAGTAAGCGCTCAATAAATACAATTATATGATTGAATGAATCACTGTGACAGCAGCATCCCACATGGCCTGAGTCAACTCGTCTGAATCCTGCTTCCCATGGCCCAGAAGCAGGGATGTGGAAGGTAAAGTGAGGGTCAGAGAGCTGAACTGAGCAGAAATCTCTGATTATATTATAATTATTGCTAAAATTCCCGTGATGGTATCAATTCTGATTTTTATCTGCCTCATAACTTTTCTCTTTGTCTGCACTCTTCCTCCCCATGGGGCATATCTCAACCCTGCAGAATAAATCCTTGCTTTCAGTTTGCCGCCTTTGGGCGATTGATACTGTGAAGGTTACTGATAAGCCGCCTTAACCGAATCATCTGTGCATCCGCAGGATGGCTTACCAAAATTCAATCCATCTTCCAATGATGTGACTTTGCACAGTTGGGCACAGCTAAGAGACTTCATTGCATCTGCATTTTGTGGGAGAGTTCAAGGATTTGCAGTTGCTAATCAATTAGTGGTATTTATGGAGCACTTACTGTGTTCAGAACACTGTACTAAGCTCTTCTTGTCTTATTTTATGACATCGAGTCATATCCGACCCATAGCGACTCTGAGGACACATCTCTCTGAGAATGCCTCACCTCCAGCTGCAAGTGTTCTGGTAGTGTATCCGTGGAGTTTTCTTGGTAAAATATGGAAGTGGTTTATCATTGCCTTCTTCCACACAGTAAACTTGAGTCTTCTCCCTAGAATCTCTCCGATAGAGCACAGGCCTGGGAATCAGAAGTTCATGGGTTCTAATCCCAGCTCCGCCACTTGTCTGCTGTGTGACCTTGGGCAAGTGACTCCACTCCTCTGGGCCTTAGTTACCTCATCTGAAAAATGGGGATTAAGAATGTGAGCCCCATGTGGTACAACCTGACTTCCTTGTACCTACCCCAGTACAAGGCTTGGCACATAATAAGTGCTTAACAAATACTGTAATTATTATTGCTATTATTTGCCACTGCCCAAGCTAGGAATGGAATAAGTATGCTTCTGTTTGACTTTTCCTCCCATAGCCAAGACCGGTAGAGTACTAGAAACTCTCCGGGTGTGACCCTGAGAGGGGACTAAGCACTTGGGAGAGTACAGAACAACAGAATTAATAGACACATTCCAATCAATTAATCAGTGGTATTTATTGAGCACTTACTAAGTGTACAGCACTGTTCTAAGTTCTCGAGAGAGTGTAATCCGAAAGAATAAGCAGAGACATTCCCCACCCATAAGAGTTTACAGTCTAGAGGGGGAAAATACCAAATTCCATTGTTTCGATTTACACTCACAGAGAAAGGTTGATTAGGCCTGTCAAAGAGATCTCTTTATTTGAATTCCCCCTCATTAAGGGAGGCATTGAGAAGCACCAGTCAGCACAGGTGGTTCCTCAATTTGAGGGAACCCGCAGCGAAAGTCACATTATATTGAAGGCTTTAGCATTTTTCTGTCAGGTGTGTCTTCCGTTATCATTTCATATCCCCTTGAACCATATGGCTCTCTCTAGAAAATAGTCTCTTAAGCAGACAATTGATAGAGCTTTCCTAATTGATAATAACATTAGGAATGTAATTGTTAAAGACGCATTGGAGAAGAAATATTTGCTGTTGTGTAGTTGAGTGAGTTACTGAACATAGATGATTTGTGTGAATAGTGCTACTAATTCCTAGTTTAATTTATTCCTAAAACACAAAAGCCTGCTGTCGCTAATGCATCATGCACAATTCAGAACATTGAACTATCCCTACATAGGCACACAGCTACAGAGAAGATGGAGAATACATGGAGGGAAGATGTGACTACCTTCCCATTTGGAAAGTAGAGGAATGTCAGGTTCTCTTGAGGGCAGGCATCATGTCACTTGCATTGTCTGTATTTTCCATAAGTGCCTAATACCAGTCTCTGCATGTGGGAGGTGTTCATTCAATTCTGGTGAGGATGAAATATGATTAATGAGCTTTTGAGAACAATGAAAATGTTGAAAGAGAAAGTAAGGAAAATTCGGCGCCAAATCAGCAAGACGTTTCCCTGAAAAATTATGATTTCTTTTTTCTGGGTGTGTGTGCATGTGTGCATGCATGCATGCGAGTATGTGTGTGTGTGTGTGTAAAACCAAGATTCAGAGGGTACTGAAGGCATTTGGGGTAATACAGCTTCGAGCCTTCTTAATGTCATAAGACCTAAATCTGTCATTTTTGTCAACATCACATCACTTTTAGACTGAGCCCATTGTTGGGTAGGGACCGTCTCTATATGTTGCTGACTTGTACTTCCCAAGCGCTTAGTAAAGTGCTCTGCACACAATAAGCGCTCAAAAAAATACGATCGAATGAATGCTGTTTCCCGAGATGTACATTGTCAGAGGAAAGTTACCGCATACTATTCTATCCAAAGCACATTATGAAAACACGTTAGAACTGACTAAAGCAGTCCCACAAAATGTACTGTGGCATTTCTCTACAAAACTAAACTACCGGCTACCTCTTTGGCCTTAGTAAACTATTAGCCTACATTTTAATTGTGTTCCTCATAGTATGATGAAATAAACTGCAGCTTTATAAACCACTCTGGAAGCAGTATCTCAGATAAATACATAACTCAAAAGAGTATTGTAAGTGTTCATCAAGGGAGATGCTGGTGTTTTTTGTAAGTTACGCACTGTAGTACAGGGAGGCTGTTGAATGTCATCCCCCAAGTCCTTTCCAATGGGACCAAAATGAGAACAGGGCAAGGCATCGCTGAATTTTCAGAAGTCTGAGGAAAATCTTTTAAATTCTCTCTAGATTGTGAGCTCCTTGTGAGCAGGAAACATGTCTACCAACTCTGTTGTACTCTGTACAACTCTGTTGTACAGAAGCAGTGTGGCTTAGTGGAAAGAGCCTGGGCTTGGGAGTCAAAGGCCGTGGGTTCTAATCCTGAATCTGTTATTTATCAGCTGTGTGACTTTATGCAAGTCAATTAACTTGTTTGTGCCTCAGTTATCTCATTTGTAAAATGGGGATTAAGACTGTGAACCCCATGTAGGATAAATGGCGTGGCTCAGTGGAAAGAGCCCGGGCTTGGGAGTCAGAGGTTGTGGGGGGTTGTAACCCTGACTCTGCCACTTGTCTGCTGTGGGACTTTGGGCAAGTCACTTAACTTCTCCGTGCCTCAGTTACCTCATCTGTAAAATGGGGATTAAGAGTGTGAGTACCACATAGGACAACCTGATTACCTTGTAACCCCCCCAGCACTTAGAACAGTGCTTGGCACATAGTAAGCGCTTAACAAATGCCACCATTATTATTATTATTGTATCTACCTCGGCGCGTAGAACAGTGCTTGGCACACAGTAAGTGCTGATAAATACCATTAATTGATTGATCACAGATGCCTCATTCATCTTCTGCAGCAGTTCGATCAACTCTGCCTATGTGCAGTACTTAAAGTCCAAAGGCAAAGATGGAGCCTGTGAAAGCACAGTGGTCTGGAATTTGCATCAGTCCTTTCTCCTCAGACCATTCCCTCTGAACTGATTTTCCTGTGGGCCCACTTGATTACCTCATAATCATCTTGTTTAAGTGAACAAGAGTAACTCCAGTAACTTGAGCTCCTAGGAGTGGTAGACTACCAAGGGATGGAAGGTGATGGGTCTTTAGGACTGGACTCCATTTTGTCTGGCCAAGCAGCCAATTACTCAAACCAGTCACGTAACATATCCTCCCTTCCTTTGTCTGTCCTGTCCAGGTGTCTGCCTTATCAGGAAGCCTGGTAGGCCAAGGTCTTGAGACAGGATGGAGCTCAGGTGCTGTACCAACTGCCAACTTGTACTTCCCAAGCGCTTAGTACAGTGCTCTGCACACAGTAAGCGCTCAATAAATACGATTGAATGAATGAATGAATGAATATAAAGAAACTCTGTATTTCTTGGAACTGAGTTGGTCTTGCCTAGTGGAGAAAACTCTTTTAGTCAACCTCTGCTCTCTATTAGCACTAGTAGAAATAATCTTGTCTCTGACATACCCACTTGAACATAATGCAGGGTCCGTGAAGCTTACTTCAACCATCTCAAACAATGCAAATTTAAAATATAGACCAATCTCCAACACATGAGCAATTGTTGCCACAACAGACCCTCTTGGGAAGGGCGCATGAGGAAAATGGAAAACAGCAGGATACCCAAACATCCGCTCCATGAAGAACTGCAAATGGGTGAGCCAAAGAAATAATTAAAGACATAACAAAGCAAAACTTCAAACAATGTAGCAAAGCAGCAGGCAGATAATGATAATAATAATTATAATTTGTTAAGAGCTTATAATGTATGGAGCACTGTACCAAGTGCTGGGGTAGATACAAGATGAGCAGGCCCCACATGGGGTTCACATTCTGAGTAGCAGGGAATATAGGTAGTGAATCCCCTTTTTGCAAATGAGGGAACAGAGGCACAGAGAAGTTAATAATGATAATAATGGCATTTGTTAAGTACTTACTATGTACCAAGCACTGTTCTAAGCACTGGGGGGATACAAGATAATCAGGTTGTCCCACATGGGGCTCACGGTCTTCACCCTCACTTTTCAGATGAGGTAACTGAAGCCTAAAGAAGTTAAGTGCCTTGCCCAAAGTCACACAGCTGACAAGTGGCAGAGTCAGGATTAGAACCAATGACCTCTGACTCCAAGGCTCTTTCCACTTAGCCATGCTGCTTCTCATTAAGTGACTAGTCGAAGGCCACTCAGCAGACAAGTTGTCCAAAACTTGGACTACAACACAGGTCCTCTAACTCCCAGGCCCTTGCTCTTTCCACTGGGACTTGCTGGTTCTCCCATCTTCTTGAAGATGGGAGACAGCCCCAGGAAATGGATCAGCCTGGTGTTCAACAACCAGGAATGAGGTGACCTAACCTGGAGTAGTGGCTTTGGAAAGATCTAGAGAAGCAGCATGGCCTAGAAGATAGAGTATGGGCCTGGGTGTCAGAAGGTCATGGGTTCTAATCCAGACTCCACCACTTGTCTGCTGTGTAACCTTGGGCAAGTCACTTTACTACTCTGTGCCTCAGTTCCCTCATCTGTAAAATGCGTATTAAGACTGAAAGCCTTTTGTGGGATAGGCGTTGTGCCCAACCCGATTATTTTATATCTACCTCAGCACTTGGAACAGTGCCTGGTACATAGTAAGCACTTAACAAATACCACTATTATTATCATTATTATCATGACATCGAGGGAAAAATGAAAACAGCACCAAGCAATTTGGGTAAAAATGTGACAGAGCAGCAAGAAACAACTTTTACCAGCACAAGATGGGCTTATCATTGTCATCAAAGCACTGGTCTTCTCTGCAACACTCAGCTACACTGGTAAAATCTCATTCTGAGTAGTATCATCTTCGAGTCCCACAGACAGCTAGTTGTACTACTAATACAGACTCAAGGTAAGTGCTCCTCTGGTTACTTCCTGTCTTTTTGTAGGATTAGGAAACGAGCCATGAGATTCTGTATGTTTCTTTCATTTTTATTTCCTTTGCAACACAGCAGTTTCAGTAGAATGGAGCAATTTTAAAACAATTGGTTTCTGGGATTGTATTTTCAGAGAATCCTACACAGAGATTGTCATACTTTGTGGTGCAGAAGTTGCTAAATGCAATTTCTTGGAGAGGGTGTTTAGGGTTTGGACTTTCAGCCTGTTTAAATGCATGACCCTCTGGTTCAGAAATGTAAAGCACCATCATTTCCAACCTGTTCTTTCAGATTCGCCATCTACAGGTTTTCATCTATGCTTTCAGATTCTGGTGATCTGGAGGCAGCAAGAGACACAGTACAGGAGAGGATCTTCAGAGTTGAAGAAATGTAGTTAGTTTCATTTAGGCTGGTAATTGAATTGGGCACTCTGTGAAATGCTTAACTGGAGGCAGTGGACCCTCTGCATGCTACGGGTAGATGGAGACTGTTTTCTGATCAGTGGCTGGAATGCACTCCCCAAGGCAGGCAGGCTACCCAAGCAGCTACTAAGGAGTATTTGTCCAGCATAGTAATCAATCAATCGTATTTATTGAGCACTTACTGTGTGCAGAGCACTGTACTAAGTGCTTGGAAAGTACAAGTTGGCAACATATAGAGACAGTCCCTACCCAACAGTGGGCTCACAGTCTAGAAGAAGTAACATGGCTTAGTAGAAAGGGCACAGACTTGGGAGTCAGAGGACCTGGGTTCTAATCCTTGTTCTGCCTGCTGTGTGGCCTTGGGCAAGTAACTCCACTTCTCTGAGCCTTAGTTTCCTCATCTGTGAAATGGGGATTAAATATCTGTTCTCCCACCTACTTAGATTGTTAGTCCCATACACCCTAGTGTTTAGAACAGTGCTTTAGAAATATAAAAAGTGTCCTTGCTGAACAATTAGTGAGTTTGGTGAAGGGCAGGAAAAGTCTTGATTAAGAGCTGAGATGAGTGAGCCAAAGTCTCTCTTTAGGGACCTGTCCAGAATTAGCAGTTTCTCTAGAATTGACTATTGATGAAGTGCTTTAGCCAGAAAAAAACCTACTGTAAGATTTGGGTGGGGTACACCAGTGGGAGGAATATGGGTTTAGGGGGTCAGGAGATGAGAAGCTGCATAGCCTAGTGGAAAGAGCCCAAATCTGGGAGTCAGTGGACCTGAGTTCAAATCCCTGCTTTGTCATTTGCCTACTGTGTGACCTTGGACAAGTCACTTCACTTCAATCAGTGCCTTTGGTTCCTCATCTTAAAAGTGGGGATTTGTACCTGCTCCCCCTCCTACTTATACAGGAAGCCCCATGTGACACAGGGACTGTCCCCAACCTGATTAACTTGTATCTACCCCAGCACTTTTGCCACATAGTTAATAAATGCCATTTTTTAAAAAAAGAGTTCTAATCCCAGCTCTGCCACTGATTTTGCCACTACCTCGCACAAGTCACTTACCCTCTTAATGCCTCAAATGCCTCATCTGTAAATTGGGGATAAGATGCCTGATCCCCCTACATTGTAGATCGTGAACACCACAACGGGCAGGAACTGAGTCTGTTGTGTTTATCTTATAGCTACCCCAGAATTTACTGTACTTTGGCACAGAGTAAGTCAGGCAGTTAGTCAAAGGTATTTATTGAGCTCTTAATGGGTGCAGACCACTGTACTAAACACTTGGGAGAGTACAATATCACAATAAACAGACACCTTCCCTGCCCACAGTGAGCTTACAGTCTAGAGGGGGAGACAGGCTTAATGACCACTATGATCATTTTTGTTATTGATCAATCAATTGAATTAATTGAAGGCTTACTGTGTGCAGAGCACTGTACTAAGCACTTGGAATTATCATTATTAATATTAATAATGTTATTATTCCTTCAGTGATCCTAGACATTTTATCCAGCATGGAACATTTCCAAACAAAATAAACACAATGATATCAAAGTGATATCCTCTAGACTGTAAGCTCGTTGTGGGTGGGGAATGTGTCTGTTTATTGCTGTACTGTACTCTCCCAAGCTCTTAGTACAGTGCTCTGCACACAGTAAATGCTCAATAAATAATAATGATTGTATTTTTTAGACTGTGAGCCCACTGTGGGTAGGGACTGTCTCTATATGTTGCCAACTTGTACTTCCCAAGTGCTTAGTACAGTGCTCTGCACACAGTAAGCGCTCAATAAATATGATTGATTGATTAAGCCCTTACTATTTGCCAGACACTGTACTAAGTGCTGGGGTACATACAAACAAATCAGGTTGGACACAGTCCCTGCCCCATGTGGGGCTCACAGTCTCAAACCCCATTTTACAGATTAAGTAGCTGAGGCACGGAGAATTGAAGTGACTTGCTCAAGGTCATATAGCAGACAAGTGACAGAGCCAGGATTATAACTCATAACCTTCTGATTCCCAGGCCCGTGCTCTATCCACTACGCCATGCTGCTTCCCGATAAAATTGAATGAAGGGCCATCAGAGAAAGTTATTTGCAGCTCCTCAGCCCCTGAACTTCTACCCTCCTCAGTGAGGGTGGGAGGCTACACAGACACCCAGAAGTGCAACTTCTCCACCTGGACGGAACCATCCACGGCACCAAAAACTGGAGCAGCAATTGGGCTTGTGCTGGAACTGGAGAAAGTGGTAAGCAGAAGACAGACAGGGAAACTTCAACCTTTGCCAGGGTAGGGTGGGCTGAAGCATCACAATATCAAGAGAAATACCAGGAAAAGCAATAGTAATAATTACATTTGTTGAGCACTTACTGTGTACAGAGCACTGTACTACTAAGTGTGGAAGAACATACACAGTTGGGATTAGACTGATTCGTAGAGTTTACGATCAAAGGCACAAGGAATCCCACAGCTGCAGTGGTCAAGGCCTCCACTGGCTAGGCCCCTAAGACCATGGAACTCTGTTTTAAGAAAATGTTTCAGATTGCAGTTTGGAACTGAATTTTATTTGAAAGCTCTGTAGCTCTATTTGCTTGTATTTAGTGGAATGCAGGCATGCTGGAGCTGTTAAAAGCTATGTTCTTCTATGATCCAATTTTCCTGGTTTACCTTTATTTTTAGTCGAATTCCTGACTACCTCTTGTTCTTTATTAAAAGAACTTCCTTATGCATGCGGTATTTTGTGGAGCAGCAGTTTGGGGAATGCAGGTTCAGCAGCTATATGGATAGAAAATAAGCCCAAAGAAAACCAAGATTATGTACCAGTCTGCACTTAGCAAGCCCTAGATGCAATGAAAGATTTTAATGCCACTGAGAATTCAGTTCCCTAGGCAGTACACTATCCAATGATTCACAACCAGAAAACCAAATTATAGGTGGGTTTTGAGCAGTTATCACTGTTGGATATTTTGAGCCACCAAGCCACTTGACAAACTCAAGATTCAACAAGCTGTAATGGTGTCCAATCTCATATTTTCCTGGGAGACCTGGACCTAGAACGCAGCAGTTGCATCTAGTTTCCTGAACTATTTCTCAAGCATCAACTACAGAACAGCATCAGCAGGACAGGGTCTCCAACAATGAGGTCTTGAAACATGGAAAGCTCACCGGTACTGAAGCACAGCATCCCAGCTCCAGAGACCACTTCCGTGGATATGCCAGCCTCCTCAAACAGAGGTTTCAGGAGAGCAAGAGATCCAGATTCATTCATCCATTCATTCAATCGTATTTATTTGAGCGCTTACTGTGTGCAGAGCACTGTACTAAGCACTTGTACTGTACTAAGTGCTTAGTACAGATTTAGATGAAGTCTCAGATGGGGCAACTGGACCTGTATAGGGCAAACTCAGCACCTCAGCATGGAACCATCTATTTTAACGGTATTTGTTTAGTGCTTACTATATGTCAAGCACTGTTCTAAGTGCTGGGGTAAATATTAGTAAATCAGGTCAAACACAGTCCCTGCCTCACATGAGACACAATCTAAGTAAGAGGGTAGACAGGTGTTGAATCCCCATTTTGCAGATGAGGAGACTGAGGCACAAAGAAGTTAAGTATCCTGCCCTAGGTCAAACAGCATGCAAGTGGCAGATTAGAACTCAGGTCCACTGACTCCCAGGACCTTGCATTTCCCATTAGGCCATACTGCTTCTCGGTGTGCACATGGTGTATACATGGTGAGTAATAGATTACTGATCACATCCTCTAGATTGTAAGTTCATTGTGGGCAGGGAACTTGTCTACCAACTCCCAGGTGCTTGGTAAAGTTCTCTGCACAGAGTAAGTACTCAATAAATACTATTGATTAATTGATTGATTCATGGTGATGATGATGATGGCATTTATTTAGCACTTACTATGTGCAAAGCACTGTTCTAAGCACTGGGGAGGTTACAAGGTGATCAGGTTGTCCCACGGGGGGCTCACAGTCTTAATCCCCATTTAACAGATGAGGTAACTGAGGCACAGAGAAGTTAAGTGACTTGCCCAAAGTCACACAGCTGACAATTGGCGGAGCTGGGATTTGAACACATGACCTCTGACTCCAAAGCCCGTGCTCTTTCCACTGAGCCACGCTGCTTCTTGTCACACAAGTGTCCCAACATACAATAATCATGACTAAGACTCTCATTTTGGTCGGACCATTTCAGTTTGGTGGCGATTCTATTTCATATCCCATGTGGCCTTAGGAAGGCATAATGATCCCATTGTGGGCATTGGTGGGTGGGGAAGACCCTCTTTTTAAGATATTTGTTTGTCAATACTATGTGCCGGGTACTGTACAAAACCCTGGGACAGATACAAGTTAATCAGATTGGACATGCCCATGTCCCACATGGGGCTCACAGTCTTAATCCCCATTTTATGATGAAATAATTGAGGCACAAAGAAGTTAGGTGACAACAAATGTCACATAGTAGGCAAGTGACAAATCAGAACCCAGGTTTTTTGACTCCCAAGACAGTGTTCTTTCCTCTACACCGTGCTACTTCCCAGCCATTTTATGATGGAAACAGCAGTGGTGCTGTTTTCATGACTAAAGAATGTTCTTGCTTCAGCTACCAATCAATCAATCAATCAATCAATCAGTGGTATTCATTGAGCACTTACTATGTGCAAAATAATAATAATAACAATAATAATGATAATGATGGTATTTGTTAAGCGCTTACTATGTGCAAAGCACTGTTCTAAGCACTGGGGAGGTTAGAAGGTGATCAGGTTGTCCCACGGGGGGCTCACAGTCTTAATCCCCATTTTACAGATGAGGTAACTGAGGCACAGAGAAGTGACTTGCCCGAAGTCACACAGCTGACAGTTGGTGGAGCTGGGATTTGAAACCATGACCTCTGACTCCAAAGCCCGTGCTCTTTCCACTGAGCCATGCTGCTTCTCCAGTACTGTACTAAGCACTTGGGAGAGTACAATAACAATAGAATTAGCAATCACATTTTCTGCCCATAATAAGCTTACAGTATAGAGAGGGAGACAGACATTAATATGAATAAATGTCATTTATAATATTGAATTTAAAGATATGTACACAAGTTCTGTGGGACTGAAGCAGATAACAAATACCCAAAGGCCATAGATCCAAGTGTATAGACGATACAGGACAGAGAGTGAGCCGGGAAAAGAGGGCTTAATCAGGGAAGGCCTCTTGGAGAAGATGTGACCTTAGTAATGCTTTGAAGGTGGAGAGATGGATGGTCTGATATATATATATATATATATATATATATATATATATATATATATATATATATTTGAGCAGTTGAAATAGGTTACAAGTAAAGCAAAGATGAAAAATGAAGAGCAGATGACACAGAACTGGGAGTCAGGAAGTCTCACGTCCTCCCCCTGGCCTGGAATGCCCTCCCTCAGCACATCCGCCAAGCTGGCTTTCTTCCTCCCTTCAAAGCCCTACTGAGAGCTCACCTCCTCCAGGAGGCCTTCCCAGACTGAGCCCCCTCCTTCCTCTCCCCCTCCCCATCCCCCCCGCCTTACCTCCTTCCCCTCCCCACAGCACTTGTATATATGTTTCTACGTATTTATTACTCTATTCATTTTACTTGTACATATTTACTATTCTATTTTATTTTAACATATTTTGTTGGCTGTCTCCCCTTTCTAGACTGTGAGCCCACTGTTGGATAGGGACCATCTATATGTTGCCAACTTGTACTTCCCAAGCGCTTAGTACAGTGCTCTGCACACAGTAAGTCCTCAATTAAAATGATTGAATGAATGAATATGGAAGAGGCAGGAGCTGACAGTTGGCAGAGCTGGGATTAGAACCCATGACCTCTGACTCCAAAGCCTGTGCTCTTTCCACTGAGTCATGCTGCTTCTCGATGACTAATACAGAAGCAGCATGGCTCAGTGGAATGAGCATGTGCTTTGGAGTCAGAGGTCATGGGTTCTAATCCTAGTTCCACCAATTGTCAGCTGTGTGATTTTGGGCAAGCCACTTAATGCCTCAGTTCCCTCATCTGTTAAATGGGGATTAAGACTGTGAGCCCCCCATGGGGCAACCTGATCACCTTGTAACCTCCCCAGCACTTAGAACAGTGCTTTGCACATTGTAAGTGCTTAATAAATTCCATCATTATTATTATATTATTATTAAATTTGGAGGTTTTATGGGGTTTTTTCACCTTTAGCTCCATCTCTGACCATGAGATATAGCAATTTAATTGTTCTTTTTGGGGTCCTCAAACATACCCTCAACCTCCAGTTTCTACTGGTTGGTAATGGCAGAAGCTTGCCTCCCTTCCACATCAGTGAATTCCCTTTTCGACAACAGATTGTTTGTGAGTCTAATAGGCTTCCTATCACCCAACAATGTCTGGGGAAAACAAAGTAATGATCTAGAAGAAGTATCTAAAGCACCAGGAAATGTGTTTGAACATCTGTTTCAGGGGAAGAATTGAACAGATGCTTGAGTTCAAAAATGATAGCCTGGATTCCCAAAGCCTTTGGAATCAGTTTGTGTTGTAAAACAAAATACTCACAACAAGAAAGAAAAAAAACCCTCTCAGATTCCTTTCCCAAGCTTCCACCTCCTGGCGAAGTTCAGGGACCCACTGATCCTGAAATGATTCTGCAGATCTGCAGGCAGCAGAGAGAGAGAGCACACGTGGTGCTTGTGGGGAGGAGGGAGTTATTCAGATATTCAGATATTATTGCTTGGTTGATTGTTCTCAAAAGTGGCCCCTGAGGTCCATGTGTAGGCAAGCAATTGCAAGGCTTTACCAGGAAACCATCCAATGGAGATAACCTATGTGCTTCCGAAACGAACGTTTACCACACTGATTTCCACAGGGAAAGTCCAGACATTGCCCTCACAACTGAACAATGAACTAGACATTAAATTTCTGCAGACATCTGCAGTCATTTGGCTAGAAATTTCTTTCTTCAAACACTCTGATAATAGTAGTAATAATAATAACTGTGGTACTTGTTCATTCATTCAATCGTATTTATTGAGCGCTCTAAGTACTTACTGTAATCCAAGGTCTGGGTTAGATAATTGGATCAGTCCCAGTCCCTGTTCCACATGGGACTCCTAGTCTAAGGAGGAGGGGGAGCAGATATTTAATACCCATTTTACAGAAAAGAAAACTGAGCCACAGAGAAGGTGAGTGACTTGCTCAAGATAGCACAGTAGGCAAGTGGTGGAACTGGTTTTAGAACCCAGGTCTTCGACTCCCAGAACTTTGGTTTTTCCAGTAGACCACACTGTTGTGTACAAGGAATGTGTCTACCAACTCTGTTATATTGTACACTCCCAAGCGCTTAGTACAGTACTCTGTACACAGTAAGCACTCAATAAAATACTGTCAATGATGATGATGATTATGATGATGATTTTCATTCTGTTTCCTTATTTAAGAAAAGGGCCAGGACATCAACAGTTTGGGTCTTTTCAGCTGTGACTGGAAACTTTTTCATCCTACCAGAGATCCAGAATAAGTGAATTTAGGAATCCAGCTCAAAAAGCAATGGGAGTGATTGCCTCATGGGCCCCATGGAGTGGAGCCCTGTGATAGAAGGGTAATTTCTGTTTAAAAATCAAGATATTTTCCCAGGAGCAAAGAGACTTACAGCCTAGATGTCGGCTATGGGCCTGATGCCTCGACCTCCACGTGCACCACAGAATTTACTGCAAGTGCTGCCCGTAGTTTTTGATAAGACTCTGTCAAAACAGTGTGGCCTAAATGCCACACGGACTCGGAAAAAGCATGGACCCGGCAGTCAGAGTTCTAATTCTGGCTCTGCCATTTGCCTGTGGTGTGATTTTGGGCAAGTCACTTAACTTCTCTAGGCCTTAGCTTCCTCATCCATAAAATGCAGATTCAACACTTGTTCTCTCTCCCCCTTAAACTGTAGGCCTCATGTGGGACAGGGGTTGTGTCCAATCCAATTATCTGTATCTACCCCAGCTCTTAGCTCACGGGTTGGCGCATAGTAAGTACTTAAAAATACCATTATGATTATTACTTTTTTTATGGAATTTGTTAAGCGCTTACTAAGTGCCAGTCACTATACTAAGCACTGGGGTAGATACAAGCCAATCAGGTTTGACACAGTCCATGTCCCACATGGGGCTCACAGCCTTAATCCCCATTTTACAGATGAGGTAACTGAAGCAGGGAGAAGTGAAGTGACTTACCTAAGGTCACAGAGCAGACCAATGATGGAGCCGGGAGTAGAACTCAGGTCCTTCTGACTTTCAGGCCTGTGCTCTATCCATTAGGCCATGCTGCCTCTCAATCATTACTCTGTCATTGCTCGTGAGTGCTCAGCTTAAGCGCTTGGGAGACTACAGTACAATCGGAAGACGTGATCATGTGGAAGATGACTTCCATGGGAGGAGGACATAGAGAGGGATTAAGGGGCCAAGGCAGAGTTGGAAGGCAGAGAATAGCAAGGCCCCACTCTGAGCACTGGCTAATTCTGGAACAATATGGGGAAGGGGCTTGAGAGTGGAGTTCATAATTCATTCAATCATATTTATTGAGTGCTTACTGTGTGCAGAGCACTGTACTAAGTGCTTGGAAAGTACAATTTAGCAACAAAGAGAGACAATCCCTGCCCACAGTGGGCTCAGAGTCTAGAAATTCATGTGCCTGAACCTCTCCATGTTCAAGAGGATGACACATATTCCCCGTGCCTGTACCAGGGGCCTCTCTGGAAGCCTCTTCCAATGCACTGTTTTTTTAAAATAGTATTTGTTAAGCACTTACTGGCGGCCAGGCACTGTTCTAAGCACTGGGGTAGATACAAGCTAATCAGGTTGGATACAGTCCATGTCCCCCTTGGGGCTTACGGTTACCCCTCATTTTACAGATGAGGTAGCTGAGGCACAGAGAAGTTAAGTGACTTACTTAAGGTCACACAGAAGACAAGTGGGGGAGCCAGAACAAGAACCCATGTCCTTCTATCAATCAATCAATCATATTTATTGAGCACTTACTGTGTTCAGAGCACTGTACTAAGCGCTCTATCCTCTAGGCTACACTGTTTCTCACCTGCATCTTCCTCTGAGATCTTTCTGAACTTTTGCACGCATGGGATTATTGCTCCTGAGAGTCACTTTTCCCCCATAGCACCTACACTTTCCAGTCTTTATCTCCACCTCTGTTTTTTGTAATTTTTTTAATGACTGTCTCCCTGACTAGATTATAAGCTCCTTGATGGCAGGGATTATGTCTACCAATTGTACTGTACTCTTCCCAAGCACTTACAGTAGTGTCCTGTCCTCAGTAATCATAATGATGATGATAATAATGATAATGATATTTGGTAAGTGCTTATTATATGCCAAGCACTGTACTAAGCGCTGGGACAGATAAAAGATAATCATGTCCCACATGGGGTTCACAGTCTAAGTAAGAGGGAGAACAGGTATTGAACCCCCATTTTACAGATGAGGTAATTGAGGCACAGATAAGTTAAGTGACTTGCCCAAGGTCACACAGCAGATAAGTGGCAGAGCGGGAATTAGAACCCAGCTCCTCTGATTCCCAGGCTCGTGCTCTTTTGAGTAGGCTACATTGCTTCTCAGTTAGTAAAGACCTCTGATGAATTGATTTCTTTTTTCCTGCTTTGAGAGTATGAAGGATGTCATCACAGCACACAGTCCCTGAGGAGCATTGGAAGGTTCTTCCCTAAATGGCTTGCCAGGAAGCTATTCCCTGAATAGCTTCCCCACTGCCGCTGAAAGAAGGTTTTCAGAGGTACTCTATCCCACAGTTCTAAGCCACAGCCAACAACAGTAAACATTATAGAGGGTATGATGCACATAGCAATCCGTGTACCCTACTTACCTCTGCACTGATTCAACCACATTCTGACTATTCCGGGCTGTATCTCTATTTCTTCTACTCTTTGTATAGATGTGCACATATAAAGCTGTCTTTTTTTAAGGTATTTGTTACGCATGGTGTGTCAAACAGTTTTCAAAGCACTAGGCTAGTACAATTTAATTAGGTCAAACACAGTCCCTCTCCCACATGGGGCTCACAGTTTAATTAGGAAGCAGAGCAGGTATTTAATCCCCATTTTACAGTTAATGAAACTGAGACATAAAGAAGCTAAGTGACTTGCCCATGGTCACAAAGCAAGCAATTGGTAGAGTCAGGATTAAAACCAAGTCCTTCGAACTCCTGGGTCCATGCTCTCCCCACTAGGCCATGCTTCTTCTCTTTCTGACCATTTCCCCCATTCAGTTGAAAGCCCATTTTGGGCATAAACCATGTTTTTATTTGCTTTCACCCTTCCATGTATTTAGTGCCGTGCGCACCAAAGAATGACTCAACTAAAGCTTACAGATATAGGAAGCGACCAAGTTTAAGGTTATGTTAGGTGCTGCAAAGGGAGAGAAAAGGGTGAGTAAAAGATAAGCTTCTTGTTGACAGGGATTGTCTAGATTAACTCAGTTAAATTGTACTTTCCCAAGCATTTAATACAGTGCTTTGCACACAGTAAGCACTCAATAAATGCCACTGATTTGTTTACTTGAGTACCTAAATGCCAGCGAGTCCTCAACTGCATAGACAATGCAATAGGAGGGGAATTAGGGTAAGGGGATTAGAAATGAGTTGGGCAAGGCCTCCTTGGAGAAGATATGATTTTTAGAAGGGCTTCAAACCTAGGGATCATTGGTGGTCCATCACATAGGAAGGGAGAGGAAGTTTCAGGCAGGAAAGAAGGAATGAGCAAGGAATCGGTGGGGGAGGCAAGGGGGTTTCCCCCTCATTTCTTTGGGTTTCACTAGGTAGTTTTGCCAAGAAGCTCTGGGCAATGAATGAATTCACTGGCCTTTGGAATCTTAGTCCAATAAGATTACTCTTCCTTGCCAGATTTCCTTAGAGTCTGCTCTGACAGTTAATTTCCCCCCCAGATAAATTTTAGCATTAATATTTGGGCTAAGTGAGGCTGCAGGTACCTTGCATATTTCTGAAGAGTCTTTTGCTTAAGAAAATTCCCTTTGGGGGTTAAATCTATATAGGGAGAGCTTCTGTTAATGGACAAAATATTATTAGTGGGGATTTCCCACTGCAGAATGGGACTAGGACCCTTGCCTGTCTGAGATCTTGGACTTCCTCCTGATGACACAGAGCATTTCCTGCTTTTCCATTCCCAGACCTTCCCCCTTAGTGACCTGGCTTCTCTTCTAGCTCCTTTATAACATGGAATGTGTCTGTTTACTGTTGTATTATACTCTCCCAAGCTCTTAGTGTAGTCCTCTGCACACAGTAAGCACTCAATAAATATGATTGAATAAATGAATGAATGCATGACCTCTAAGATGTAAGACTCCTCTAGACTGTAAACTCCTTGTGGAAGGGAACATGTTTACCAAGTCGGTTACATACATATTTTTTATGGTTTTGTTAAGCACTTGCAATGTGACTGACACTGTTTAAAGTCTGGGGTGGATACAAGCAAATAGGGTCGGACACAGTCCCAGTCTCATGTGTGGTTCACAGTCTCAATCCCCATTTTACAGATGAGGTAACTGAGGCACAGAGAAGTGCAGTGACTTGCCCAAGGTCACACAGAAGACAAGTGGCAGAGCCAGAATTAACATCCATGTCCTTCTGACTCCCAGGACCATGCTCTATCCACTAAGCCACGCTGCTTCTTTAGTATATAATAATAATAATAATAATGTTGGTATTTGTTAAGCACTTACTATGTGCCAACCACGGTTCTAAGTGCTGGGGGAGATACAAGGTAATCAGGTTGTCCCAAATGGAGCTCACCACTTTCAATCCCCATTTTACAGATGAGGTAACTGAGGCACAGAGAAGTTAAGTGACTTGCCCAAGGTCACACAGCTGACAAGTGGCCGAGAAGGGATCAGAACCCACGACCTTTGACTCCCAAGTCTATGCTTTTTCCACTAAACTATGCTGCTTCTTAGTACTCTCCCTAGCACCTAGTATGGTGCTTTGCAACAATAAGAACTCCATAAATATGATTGATCGACTGACCTTAGAACAGTTCCTGAGAGTTCTGGCAGAATTCTTGCAGGCTGTCAGAAGGCTAAAAACAACTTGACCAGTGAAGAGGCTCATATGACAGACATATAGAAAATTGTCCTTTCCAAGCACTTAGTACAGTGCTCTGCACACAGTAAACACTCAATAAATACGATTGAATGAATGAATGAATGAAATATCCTGTCTGCACCATCTCTAAGTAAATTAACTTCTTCCATATCTTATGCTCCCCAAATGGAGTGTGGGCAGAGATTGGGCATAAAAGAGAGAGATCCTCACTTCCTTCTCTTCTTTTCCTCATTTGATCCAGGGGTTTCAGGGAGTTGGGAGACTGGTGGAGAATAGAGGGTCCCTGGGGCAGGGCAGGAGAACAGTGAAGGGTAAGTACGCAGCAGAGGGGTGGAGAGGGCGAAGTGGCAAAAAGGGACCATGTTTCCCCCATTCTCTAAATCCAGGTCTCAATTGGATTGAGGTCTGTATGCCCTTCCCACCCTCAAAACTGAATTAGAAGCAGGCAGCGCAGGGTACCTACATTCTATTCTTTTTTAATTGCCTGAAATACACACAACTTAGTTAATGTATATGTTTATGAAGCAGAGAGAAAATAAAATGAATAGTGAGATACACAAATCAATGCCAAGTGAATGAAACAAACCAGAAAAATAAACCTGACTGGAATGCGGCGAGTCTCCCTCTCCTGGCTGCTGAGACCCATGTTTTTTTTCTTCTTTGGGCCTTCTAATTCCACCCTGCCCCCAATGTGAAACAGAGACAAGGGATGGGAAGAGAAGGGGGAAGGGTGTTATAAAAAAAAAAGTCAAAAAAAGTCGCTAACTCTGACAGGTCAGGGAATTCCCAACCCTAAATCCCAGCAGAAGGAACTCCCAAAACATTGAGGAGAACATAGACCTCACTGATGTCTACTTGGCCCTAAAACAGTCTTGTTTCTCCTTCCCAGAGATGGACAAGATTAGGGCTCCCTGCCTGAACCCCATTCTTGCATTTCTTTGGTCACTTCCTGCCATCCCTTGTCCTGAACCCCTTGTCTTTCAAATAAGCATCCCTGTCCAAACAACAAGGAGATCATTCAGGGTCTCGTCAGGCAATCTCCTGAAATTGGCTGCAGGAAGCCACCCTCCCCTTTTAAAAAAATGGCATTTGTTAAGCACTTTTTATGTGCCAGGCACTGTACTAAATGCTGGAATAGATACAAGCTAATCAGGTTGGACATAGTTCCTGTCCCACAAAGAGGTCACCGTCTTAATCCCCATTTTACAGTTGAGATAAATGAGGCACAGTAAGCGCTCAATAAATACGATTGATTGAATGAATGAGGCATAGAGAAGTTAAGTGATTTGACCAAGCAAGTCACCCAGCAGACAAGAGGCTGAGCCGGGATTGGAGCCCAGGTTCTTTGCCTCCCAAGCCCGTGCTCTTTTTGCTAGGCCATACTGCTTCTCTCCCCTTTCCTCAACTTCCCCAGCCAAATGTCTTTCCCCAGCCCCCAGCATTCTCTGGGCTCACCCTGTAGGCATAAACAAAAAGGTTAGAGCTCTTAGTGGGTTTTAGCAATTGAATCGAAGATATTATTAAAGACTTAATTAGGGGGCAAATAGAATGGAATTTTGAAACGAAACAATGAATTGTATTTACTGAACATTTACTGTGTGCAAAATACAGTACTAAGAGCTTGGCAGTGTACTATATAATATAACACAGTGAGATTACAGTCTAGAGGGGTAAGCCCTTTTTCCTTTCACTAACAATTTTCTCTTGTCCCCCAGGACCATTTCTACTTTCCTGTAAACTTCCTGGTGCATACATACTTCTGATTCATTTTGCTCTTTCTCTATCAGGGAATCCCAGGTCTCGGTTCATTCATTCATTCAATCGTATTTATTGAGCACTTACTGTGTGCAGAGCACTATACTAAGTGCTTGGGAAGTACAAGTCGGCAACATACAGAAATGATCCCTACCCAACAATGGGCTCACAGTCTAGAAGGGGGAGACAGACAACAAAACAAAACATGTAGGCACCCTCTTCTGTTCTTTCCTTCAGGATTTTCAAATGCCAGAGTAGATCTGCTGCCAGTGTGTCCCATTATTTCACTTTTTTACTGTACTTGAGAAGCAGCGTAGCCTATTGGAAAGACCTCAGACCTGGAAGTCAGAGGATGTGTGTTCTAATCCCAGTTCTGCCACATGTCTGCTGTGTGACCTTGGGCAAGTGACTTAACTTCTCTGTACCTTAGTTATCTCGTCTGTAAAATGGAAATGTGGAACAGGGACTGGGTCTAACCTTGTATCTACCCCAGTGCTTAGAACAGTGCTTGGTGCATAGTAAGCTCTTAGCAAATACCACTTTATTCTCCCAAGTGCTTAGTACATTGTTCTGAACTCAGAAGATTCTCAGAAGCAGTGTCACTTACTGGATAGAGTATGGGACTGGGAGTCAGAAGGACCTGGGCTCTAATCCAGACTCTGCCACTTGACTGCTGTGTGACCCTGGGCGAGTCACTTAACTTCTCTTATGCCTCATTTACCTTATCTGTAAAATGGAGATTAAGACTGTAAACTCTAAGTGGGACATGAAGCGTAGCCGATCGGATTAGCCTGCATATACCCCAGCAATTAGTACAGTGCCTGGAACATAGTAAGTTCTTAACAGTCATTAAGAAGAAAGAAGTCATTAACTGATGGACTGATGGATTGATTTCCCTCCCTCAGGAGTGGAAGCCTCGCTGCTCTGGGATTCTAGCCTCTGGACTCCAACGTAGCCTGAACCCCCAGTATCATTTCACCAAATCTTCCAAACATGGCTGAGATGGTCCTTCCCAATTTGCCCCTTTCACCTTTCCCAATCCTGCCCTGTGATTGGCATTTGACTCCTGATAAAGGTATCTTTTTTAGTACTGGGTACTTAATCCAATTAGTCTTCCCTTAGGGAAGGGTCTTTTAGATGACAAAACTGAGAAAATAGTGTGGCCTAGTGAAAAGAGCTTGGGCCTGATAGTCAGAGGGCCTGAATTATAATCCTAGCTCTGCCACTTTTGTCTGTTGTGGGACCTTGGGCAATTCACTTCACTTCTCTGTGCCTCATTTACCTCAACTGTAAAATGGGGGTTAAAACTGTGAGCCCCTTGTGGGACAGGGACTGCATCTAACCCACTTATCTTGTATCTGCCCCAGTGCTTAGTATAGTCCCTAACACATAGTAAGCATTTAACAAATAACTTAGAAAAAAAATTCTACAGTTTCTTCTTGGCCCCCTTCCTTTGAGTGAGTGACCAACACACTATATCTAACAGACCCTTGGGTAGGAAACAGGGTGATTACCAAGTATCACCTTGAGATTTCTGATGGGCCATCCCTCATTTAATCAGTCTTGGGATTTATCAAGTACTTACTATGTGTCAAGCATGGTCCTGAGCACTGGAATTGATCTGATCCCAGCTCTGCCACTTGCCTGCTGTGTGACCTTGGGCAAGTCACTTAACTTTTGTGGGCCCCATGTGTTACAGGGATTGGGTCTAACCCAATTGTCTTGTATCTGCCCCAGTGCTTAGTATAGTTCCTGACACATAGTAAGCACTAACAAATACCATAGGAAAAAAAGGTTTACAGTTTCTTCTTGGCTCCCTTCCTTTGTAGGACTGAGTGACCCTCACACTCCATCTAACAACTCTCGGGTAGAAAACAGGGTGATTACCAAGTGTCAACTGTAGAATGGGGATTCAATACCAGCTCTTCCTCATACTGAAACTGTGAGTCCCATGTGGGACAGGGATTATTTTGTATCTACCCTAACTCTTAGGACAGGCTCAGTGGAAAGAGCACGAGCTTTGGAGTCAGAGGTCGTGAGTTTGAATCCCGGCTCTGCCGCATGTCTGCTGTGTGACCTTGGGTAAGTCACTTAACTTCTCTGAGCCTCAGTTACCTCATCTGTAAAATGGGGATTAAGACTGTGAGCCCCACGTGGGACAACTTGATCACCTTGTATTCCCCCCAGCGCTTAGAACAGTGCTCTGCACATAGTAAGTGCTTAACAAATGCCATTATTATTATTTCTAAAGGTAGGGACCATCTCTATATGTTGCCAACTTGTACTTCCCAAGCACTTAGTACAGTGCTCTGCACACAGTAAGCGCTCAATAAATACAATTGAATAAACAGTGCCTGACATACAGTAAGCACCTAATAGATATCATAATTATTATTTTTAATGATTATAGAATGGTAGTCATCACCAGGTTCTCCCAAATGCTCAGTGCCCCATCAGAGGCAGAGTCATTGGCTGAGTTCCCCATTAATCTAACCCAGTAATTGGTGTTACTGTGTCTCTGATGTTCGTTTGCTCTTAAAGCCATTCAGGTGCCTTTAATTAGACTTTTGCAGCCTGATACCTTGCCAGTTATGCTGAGGAACTTGAATGGGGCTGCCACAGGTAACAAATGGGTTGTGCTTTTTGCCCTTGATCTGTCTCTCAAAATGGCAGCCAGAAATGTTCCAGCAATGCACAAGGGTCTTCTGTTCCAGGGTTCCTTTGATGTTTTAAATTGTTGGTAAATCAGGCCTAGATGAATTTCATGAACTAGTAGCACACACAGAAAGCACAACCATGATTCATTCCAATTATGTGGACCGTAGGGACTGATGGAGCTCAGTGGAAAAGAGCACGGGCTTTGGAGTCAGAGATCATGGGTTCAAATCCTGGCTCTGCCAATTGTCAGCTGTGTGACTTTAGGCAAGTCACTTAACTTCTCTGTGCCTCAGTTACCTTACCTGTAAAATGGGGATTAAGACTGTGAACCCCATGTGGGACAACTTGATCACCTGGTAACCTCCCCAGCGCTTTGAACAGTGCTTTGCACAAAGTAATCACTTAATAAATGCCATCATTATTATTACTATAATAAGGTTACATTTGAATGGGTTGCATATGGATTGAGTCTGTCACTCTATCATAGTGAATGGTCGGAGCATCTGTGCTTGCCAACCTGACTCATTTCTGAGGCAGTGGGTTTAAAGACACAGAGATCTCTGCCCGCTCCCTGGATCTTCAGCTGACTTACTGTATGCTTATCAGCAAGCTACCTAAAAGTCACATACCTCAGTTTCCCCAACTGTAAAATGCAAAACACAAGAGAGGGTCCCTGGCCACAGCCCAAAGCCATAAGGGGCACAAGCCAAAAATCTAATTCAGGTAATAAAACATCAATCAGATATTCGGGGGTAGGAGGGTGTTAGGGGTGTGGAAGTAGAGTGAGAGTAGTTGGTAGCAGAGAGTGGCCAAGAGTGAGTGTACCAGTAGGGTGATAAGTGATTCTTCCTACACAAGTCCCAGCAGATCGAGTGTCAGTTGTTAGCATGCAAAAGGCTCTGAACTCCTGGACTCCTGGCTTCAGGTAGAAGTTGGTGCCTGGGTTCACCTTTGAAAATATGACCTGCCACCGTTTTCATCCTCTTGAGTCTTGTTTGGCATAAAGTTTCTTTGTTGCAGAGGGAAATATAATAAGCAGCAGAGAAGCACCTGATGTCCTGGGGATTTGGTCTGGGGACATAAAAGAGAGGAGAATGAATCAAATCACTAAACTAGAGAAATGTGTCATTCAGTCTTGAGTACACAATCCCTCCATCCTGCTATTAAATCTACAGTCATTTCCCCTTAATGATCATTTTTGGAATTAGAGCGCAAGGGTCCTGTATGTAGAGCTCAGGGAAGTAGCAACATTAACCTTCCAGTCAAGTTAAAATATCTCGGATTCCATGAAATTGTTACTGTTGCAAAAAGGTTTCCCATTTCCTTTCCTTACTGCCTTACAGATGACAGATCTGACAGCCTGGTTCATGAATGGCCTCCAGAACCCTTTTTGAAGGTCGCTCTCAAGCTGCCCAGTCCAAAGATTAAGAAGTAGCATGGTCTAGTGGAAAGAGCCCAGGCCAGGAAATCAGAAGGACCTGGGTTCTAATCCCAGCTCCTCCACTTATCTGCTCTGTGACCTTGGACAAGTCACTTCACTTCTCTGTGCCTCAGTTACCTCATCTGTAAAATGGTGATTAAAATTGTGAGTCCCATATGGGACATGGAATGCCCAACCTGATTAGCTTGTATCTACCCCAGCACTTAGTACAGTGTCTGGTGCAAAGTAAGCACTTAAAAAATTATTAGTAGTAGTATTATCATTATTATTAAGTGCTGTCAAGTCATCTCTGATTCATAGCGACTCCATGGATATATTTTCTCCATAATCCGCAACCTCTCTAATGGTTCTTCTGTTACCGTTGTTATGGTCTCTATCCATCTAGCTGTTGGTCTGCCCCTTCCTCTTTTTCCCTGGACTTTTTCTAGAATTAGTGTCTTTTCCAGAGAATTAGTCCTCCTGATTATGTGTCCAAAATATGCTAATCTGTGGAGTTAACAAATACCTTTAAAAAAGAAAGTTCTAGTTTCAGAGGACATGGGTTCTAATCCCAATTCTGCCACTTGTCTGCTATGTGACCTTGGGCAAGCCACTTCACTTCTCTGTGCCTCAGTTACCTTACCTGTAAAATGGAGATTAAATTTTACCTGAACCTCTTCCTTGTCTTTTTCCTAGATTGCAAGCATTTTTCTTTCATTCATTTATCAGTATTTACTGAGTGCTTAGTGGGTACAGAGAACTTTACTGGGTATTTGGGAACATAGAGCAAAAGTAGAACACACCATTCCTGTTCTTAAGCAATCTAACAAACTGATGGAGGAGTTCACAGTCTAGGGCAGGGCCATGCCTTCTGCTTCCTCGATAAAGCTTAATACAGGGCTGTGTATGCAATGCTGTGTATGAAGGGCTTTGAGCGTTGAGATGTGTGTGCAGTGTTATATGTATAGCCCTGCTGTTGTGTATATACTGCTGTTTGTATACTATAAATTGTTGTGTTGTGTATTGGGTATATAATATGCTGTTATGGATATAGGCTGCTAAACAGCATGGCCTAATGAAAAGGTCTCAGGTCTAAGAGTCAGAGGACCTGAGTTCTAATCCCAGCTCCAGCTCTTGTCTGCTGTGTGACTTTGGGAAAGTCACTTCACTTCTCCTTGCCTCAGTTACCTCATTTGTAAAATGGGGATTAAGACTGAACCCCATGTGGCATGCGGACTGTGTCCAGTTTTATCTGCTTGTATATATCCTAGTGTTTAATGCAGTGATTAGCCCATAGTAATCGCTTAAATACCATGAAAAAAATGAATATAATGTGCATATAGTCCTATATAGTCCTGCTATTAGTCCAATGAAAAGAGTGCTGATTTGAGGATCAGGAGGCTGAAGTTTTGTTCCTTGCTTTGCCAGTTTATACAGTAATAACGATGGCATTTGTTAAGCATTCACTATGTTCCAAGCACTGTTCTAAGCACTGGGGTAGATACAAAGTAATCGAGTTGTCCCATTTGAGGCTCACAGTCCTAATCCCCATTTTACAGATGAGGTAACTGAGGCAGAGAGAAGTGAAGTGGCTTGCCCAAGGTCACACAGCAGACAAGTGGCGGAGTCAACATTAGAACCCATGTCCTCTGACTCCCAAGCCCATGCTCTTTCCACTAAGCCATGCTTACATACATAGGGTTGAGGGTATAGAGTTGTGTGTATAGGACCATATGTGTGAAGGTTGTGTGCCTGGGGCTATATGCACAGGACTATGTACCCAAGGCTGTGGGCCTAGAATGGTGTATGCAGTGTTCGTACAGCTGTGTGCATAGTGGGTGCTAAGCAAAGATGCCTGCTTGACTAGCTTCTGGGAAATCTGCTTCCCAGGATAACGCTAAATTCATCCGAACAAGCACAGAGTTTCCAAAATGACATCCTTGACAGAAATGGGCTCAGGGGAGTCACTCCAGGCAGACGGGCCAGGTTATGCCATTATTATTTTCCCCCTATCTTGTCCTGAACGATAATGCTGACACTGGCTGTATGGCTGTATCAAGGAAATGCTCCCAGAGAAGAAGTCTCCTTATCAGCAACTCGCATTGATTGGGCTTCGGGCTGCCAGGACTGCTGGTAATGGATCCCAGTCAGAGACACAAGAAACCTGAGGGTTTTAATATCCATTCCTAATCAGTGAATAAACTGACAAACAGGTGGCTATTTCTGGGATTTCAGCCCAACCATCCATCCGCTCCTTGGATCTTCTTTGCTCTCTGCAGTGTGGGTACATCTCCTTGGAAACCAGTACTCTGTATTCTGCAAATCCAGAGCCATTTCAGGCGGGATTTGCACAGGACAAGGTTTCTGGTGTCAGAGAAGGAGGAAGAGGAGAAAGGGGAGAAGGAGGATGAGGGAGAGGAAGAGCTGCTAGCTTCCTTCTCCTTCAAGAGAGATGAATTTGGGAACAAATATGTTTTGCCTGACATGGTTATACTGTTCCCTGCTTTAATCTTTTCTAACTCCTTCTTTCATTATTGGTAAATGTTTTTATTCATCTCCCCCTTTAAATTGTAAGGCAGGGATTTTACGTCCTGCTATCGTTGTACTCTATGAATTGCCTAATACCCAGCACTCAGTAGGCACTGAATAAATTCCACTGACTGATTGATTGAAGGACTGTGAGGAGGCAGAGAGCTAGAAGAAGGAGGAGAAAACTTCATCTTCATCTTCGTCTTCATCTGGAAGAGAACTGAATTTGGAAGCTAGAGGCCTATGATCTCCACAGTTATCCCTGCTCCAGTTGACCACAGGTTTTATGGGCCCAGAAAATGTTCACACATGGGCCCTCAGAATGAGCACCGCTAATTATTTTCCTAATTTTGAAATGAAGAAATGTAATGAATCAGCCAGAGACCCAGAAGAGTATTAGGGATAGTACGCAGGTGTCCTGAAATCTAGTCCAACAAGTCCTCAACCTGAGCCTCAGTCACAAAAGTCGCTTCTCATTGAGGTCCTAGTGGTCGCTTTCTCCCCCTCACCAGAGCCACCTTCAGATTCTAAGATTCATGAGTAGTCTCCTCTGGGTGGCACATAGCCCCCTCAAGGTGGCCACCATTTGGCTCATCCAAGATGGCACACGAACCAGAGACCTCATCTAGATTTTCTAGACTGTGAGCCCACTGTTGGGTAGGGACTGTCTCTATATGTTGCCAACTTGTACTTCCCAAGCGCTTAGTACAGTGCTCTGCACGCATTAAGCGCTCAATAAATATGATTGATTGATTGATTGATGACCCCCCAAGCATGTGCAGACTCCTCCCAATGACTCTCTGATGTTGTGAGTGGCAGCCATCTTTGTTTCATTTTTCAGTGAAGTGAAATTTCATTTTTCATCATCAATCGTATTTATTGAGCACTTACTATGTGCAGAGCACTGTACTAAGCGCTTGGGAAGTACAAATTGGCAACATATAGAGACAGTCCCTACCCAACAGTGGGCTCACAGTCTAAAAGGGGGAGAAAGAGAACAAACCAAACATACTAACAAAATAAAATAAATACAATAGATATGTACAAGTAAAATAAATAAATAAATAGAGTAATAAATATGTACAAACATATATACATATATACAGGTGCTGTGGGGAAGGGAAGGAGGTAAGATGGGGGGATGAAGAGGGGGACGAGGGGAAGAGGAAGGAAGGGGCTCAGTCTGGGAAGGCTTCTTGGAGGAGGTGAGCTCTCAGCAGGGCCTTGAAGGGAGGAAGAGAGCTAGCTTGGCAGATGGGCAGAGGGAGGGCATTCCAGGCCCGGGGGATGACGTGGGCCGGGGGTCGATGGCGGGACAGGCGAGAACGAGGTACAGTGAGGAGATTAGCGGCAGAGGAGAGGAGGGTGCGGGCTGGGCTGGAGAAGGAGAGAAGGGAGGTGAGGTAGGAGGGGGCGAGGTGATGGACAGCCTTGAAGCCCAGGGTGAGGATTTTCTGCCTGATGCACATTTCATTTTTCCCACAAAATGAAAACTTCTCTGCCCCCAGGTTTGTTTGTTTGTTTTTTCTTATGCATTTCAACAAGGTGAAATCTGGCTTGAGAGGTCAGTACATGGTGCGGGGTGGACAGGAGTGGCTAGCAAAGACAGAGGCAGCAGGAGCAAATGGGCAGGCAGGTGGGAAGTAGAGGGAGATGGGGTTCCCGTGGAGCAGGCAAGGGGCAGCAGGGAACCGAGAGTGGATGACTGGTACCACCCCCTTTTTTATGCCTCCAGCATCCCATCTTGCTTAAACCACAGTCCTGGACATTTTAAAAGGACCCCTTGAAATGGCCCCTAGTATTGGGCCTCGTTTGCCGCTCGATACTTCCTCTGTTTAAGGTTGCATATCCCAGCATGCCCTACAGTACCTCTTACCCCAAACACCCCTGACTTAGCACGTTGAGGGTCCAGTTGGAGCTGAAGTGAGATGAGATTCCTTTTACGTTGTTCCAGAGCATTCATTCATTCATTTAATCATATTTATTGAGTGTTTACTGTGTGCAGAGCACTGTATAAGCGCTTGGGAAGTACAGGTTGGCAACATATAGAGACGGTCCCTACCCAATAGCGGGCTCACAGTCCCTTAAGCAAGCCACTGATATGCTCTCCCCAAAGCTGTAGAATGTCTTGTAGACTTGGCCAGCACCCAGAGGCTCCAGCTGATTTCTCTCTGATTCCTGAACACAGCTTTCACTTTACTGAGCATCACTTCTGCTTGTCTGAATAGGAGTTTGGGGACCAGGAGGTCTGTGCTTCTGCTTTAGATGTGCCAGGGGGCTTGCTGATGTCTGGAATCCAGCAGGCCAGCTGCCCAAAGTTCAGCCACCTGTAAAGTGGGGCTAATGGCCCTGGCTATCAAGTGATATTTATGAAAAGTGCTGAGAACATCCCAGCAACAGAAACTTCTCTTAAGACTTGGGCAGAGGGCTCACACTCACTTCACGGGTATTACTGGGTCCCCCTGCTTATTGACCTGAACCTGATTCTTGCTGCTTACCCAAATCACAAGTGTGTAATCTCATTTGTCTCTCGATCTTTCTCCTTTGGATAGTGGGAAAGTCTGCCTACAGTACCGTGCTTCAGTATGGCCCGGTAGAAAAAACACAAGCCTGGGTTTCAGAAAAACTGAGATCTGATCCCAGCTTTCCTGCTCTGTGACCTTGGATTAGTCACATAACTTCTTTGTGCCTTGATTTCCTCATGTGCAAAATGGAGATAAAATACCTGTTCTCCTTCCCCCTTAGACTATGAGCTCTATATGGCACAAGGACTGTATCCAATCTCCTTACAATATATCTACCATAGTGCTTGGCACAGAGTAAGTGCTTAACAAATGCTATTAGTATTATAATCATCTTGAACCATTTGTAAGGCAATGGGTATTTGCATTCATTCATTCATTTAATTGTATTTTTTGAGCACTTACTCTGTGCAAAGCACTGTACTAAGCGCTTGGGAGAGTACAATATAACAACAAACGGACACATCCCTGACCACACTGAGCTCACAATTTCAAAAAGGATCAGAGGGTGCGTACTTAGGAAGCAGGGCAACCAAAGAATGAGGGCTATAGGAGAAGGGGCCTCTAGAAGTCAAATAATAATGATAATAATGGTATTTGTTAAGCACTTACTATGTACCAAGCACTATTCTAAGCTCTAGGGTAGATACAAGGTAATCAGGTTGTCCCATGTGGGGCTCACAGTATTAATCCTCATTTTACAGATGAGGTAACAGGCACAGAGAAGTGAAGTGACTTCCCCAAAGTCTCGGCACATGGTAATCGCTTAACAAATGCCATCATCATCATCACACAGCTGACAAGTGGCAGAACCGGGATTAAAACCCATGACCTCTGATTCCCAAGCCTGTGCTCTTTCCACTGAGCCATGCTGCTTCTCAATAATTATGGTATTTGTTAAGCGCTTACTATGTACCAGGCACTGTCCTAAGCGCTGGGGTAGGTTCAAGGTCATCAGGTTGGGACACAGTCCCTGTCCTACATGGGGCTCACAGTCTTAATTCCCATTTTACAGATGAGGGAACTGAGGCCCAGAGAAGTGAAGTGACTTGTCCAAGGTCACACAGCAGACAAGTGGCAGAGTTGGGATTAGAACCCATGATGTTCTGATTTCCAGGTCTGTGCTCTGTCCACTAGGCCATTCTGCTTCATGCTTAATGAGTGCTTTCTCTGTATAAGGCATTGTACTAAGAGCTTGGTAGAGTACAATATAACAGAGATGGTAGATATGTTCCCTGCCCACAGTGAGCTTAGAGTCTAGAGAGGGAGATAGACAACAATATAAATAAAAATTAGGGATATGTGTATCGGTGGGGTGGGACTGGGGAAGGGGTGAATAAAGGGGGCAAATCCAAATGTAAGGGTGACGCAGAAGGGAGAGGGAGAAAAGGAAATTAGAGCTTAGGGAAGGCCTCTTGGAGAAGATATTCCTTCAATAAGGCTTTGAAGGGGGGAGAGTTGGATTTGTTGGATTTGAGGAAGGAGGGAATTCCAGACCAGAGGGAGGATATGGGCGAGGAGTTGGTGGCAATATAGACAAGATCAAGATATAGTGAGAAGGTTAACATTAGAGGAGCTAAGTGTGCAGGCTGGGTTGTAGTAGGAGAGTAGTGATGTGAGGTAGGAGGAGATAAAGTTTAGCTTTAAAGCTGAAGGTGAGGAGTTTTTGTTTCATGCGGAGGTGGATGGGCAAACCCTGGAGTTTCTTGAGGAGTGGGGAAACATATCCTGAACGTTTTTGTAGAAAGATAATTCAGGCAGCAGAGTGAAGTATGGACTGGAGTGGGGAGAGACATTAGGTAGGGAGGTCAGCAAGGAGGCTGATACAGTAATCAAGGAGGGAAGGATGTGATTATATTAAAGTGGTAGCAGTTGGGATGGAGAGAAAAGCGTCGATTTTAGTGACATTGTGAAGGTGGAATCGACAGAATTTTTCTCCTCTAACACCAACCTACTCACTGTACCTCGATCTCATCTAGCTCACCACAACCCCTTGTTCACATTTTGCCTCTGTCCTGTAGCTCCCTCCCACTTCATATCTGACAGATCATCACTCTCTCCACTTCCAAATCCTTACTAAAATCACAACTCCTGAAGAGGCTTTCCTTGACTAAACCCTCATTTCCCCTACCCCCTCTCCCTTCTGCACTGCCCTAGCATGTAGATTTGTATCCCTCATTCACCTCACCCTCAGCCCCATAGCACAAATGTACATTTCCATAATTTATTTTAATGTCTGTCTCCCCATCTAGGCTGGTAAGCTTTCTGTGGGTATGGAACATGTCTATTTGTTATATTGTACTCTCCCAAGCACTTAGTACAGTGCCCTGCACACAGTAAGCACTCAATAAATACAATTAATTAATGACCATCCCATCTAGTACAGGACTTATCATTCTAATCAGCTAGGCCATCATGGTCATTTGTCAAGAAGTTGCAGGAAAGGTGAGTTTTGAACAGAAAGATAAAAAGTTACCCTGGGTAATCAATCCTGATTTTTTTACTATTTGACCTATAAAGAGTGAACAGTAGAAACACTTCAATCAATCAATGGTATTTATTGAGCATTTATTAAGTGCAGAGCACTGTACTAAGCACTTAGGAGAGTACAGTACAACAGGGTTGGCTGGCACGTTACCTATCCACAGTGAACTTACAGTCTAGAGGGGGAATCTTATATGTGACCTTTTGTCCCCAGCATGACACACACTGTTATTCCAGTCCTTGATGGCATCATCTTCAGAACTGATGGAGAAAGAGGGAGAGAGACAAAGCAGCAACAAGCTGCAGAGAATGAATCTAAAGCACAAGATGAAAAGCAAAAAGTCAGTCAATCAGTCAGTTGTATTTATTGAGCACTTACTGTGTGCAGAGCACTGTACTAAGCACTTGGGAGGCACATTCCCTTCCCATAAAAAGCTTAAATTCTGGAGGGGGAGACAGACATTAATATAATGATTTCTTCCCAAGGGATCTTCTCTCTCTCTCTCTCTCTCTCTCTCTCTCTCTCTCTCTCTCTCTCTCTCTCTCTCACACACACACACACACACACACACACACACACACACACACAATCCTTCTCCTCTCCTCCCTTTCTCTCTCTCTTTCTGTCTTCCATCATGGGAAGTGGAAGAGAGTAAAGGTCACCAATGACCTCCTGCTTGCCAAATCCAATGGCTCCTACTCTATCCTAATCCTTCTCGACCTCTCAGCTGCCTTCGACACTGTGGACCACCCCCTTCTCCTCAACACGCTATCTGACCTTGGCTTCACAGACTCCGTCCTCTCCTGGTACTCCTCTTATCTCTCCGGTCGGCCATTCTCACTCTCTTTTGCAGGCTCCTCCTCCCTCTCCCATCCCCTTACTGTGGGGGTTCCCCAAGGTTCAGTGCTTGGTCCCCTTCTGTTCTCGATCTACACGCACTCCCTTGGTGACCTCATTCGCTCCCACGGCTTCAACTATCAGCTCTACGCTGATGACACCCAGATCTACATCTCTGCCCCTGCTCTCTCCCCCTCTCTCCAGGCTCGCATCTCCTCCTGCCTTCAGGACATCTCCATCTGGATGTCTGCCCGCCACCTAATACTCAACATGTCCAAGACTGAACTTCTTGTCTTCCCTCCCAAACCCTGCCCTCTCCCTGACTTTCCCATCTCTGTTGACGGCACTACCATCCTTCCTGTCTCACAAGCCCGCAACCTTGGTGTCATCCTCAACTCCGCTCTCTCATTCACCCCTCACATCCAAGCCGTGACCAAAACCTCCCGGTCTCAGCTCCGCAACATTGCCAAGATCTGCCCTTTCCTCTCCATCCATACCGCTACCCTGCTCGTTCAAGCTCTCATCCTATCCCATATGGACTACTGCATCAGCCTTCTCTCTGATCTCCCATCCTCGTGTCTCTCCCCACTTCAATCCATACTTCATGCTGCTGCCCGGATTGTCTTTGTCCAGAAACTCTCTGGGCATGTTACTCCCCTCCTCAAAAATCTCCAGTGGCTACCAATCAATCTGCACATCAGGCAGAAACTCCTCACCCTGGGCTTCAAGGCTGTCCATCACCTCGCCCCCTCCTACCTCACCTCCCTTTTCTCCTTCTACAGCCCACCCCACACCCTCCGCTCCTCTGCCGCTAATCTCCTCACCATACCTCGTTCTCGCCTGTCCCGCCATCAACCCCCAGCCCACATCATCCCCCGGGCCTGGAATGCCCTCCCTCTGCCCATTCTCCAAGCTAGCTCTCTTCCTCCCTTCAAGGCCCTACTGAGAGCTCACCTTCTCCAGGAGGCCTTCCCAGACTGAGCCCCTTCCTTCCTCTCCCCCTCCTTCCCCTCTCCATCCCCCCCATCTTACCTCCTTCCCTTCCCCACAGCACCTGTATATATGTATATATGTTTGTACATATTTATTACTATATTTATTTATTTATTTATTTTACTTGTACATATCCATTCTATTTATTTTATTTTGTTAGTATGTTTGGTTTTGTTCTCCGTCTCCCCCTTTTAGACTGTAAGCCCACTGTTGGGTAGGGACTGTCTCTATATGTTGCCAACTTGTACTTCCCAAGCACTTAGTACAGTGCTCTGCACACAGTAAGCGCTCAATAAATACGATTGATTGATTGATAGGAGCCTCTTTAGCTTTCAGATCTTATCTGGTGTCTAGTTTGGAGCTGCAAGCCCACAGTCTATATTTGTTTGCAGTGTTAAAGCCATTGATGTCCCAGACAACCTTTCTGTGCATGAATAATTCCTCATCAGGTGACATTGTCCACAATTTCCATCTTCCTTTTATTTAATTTGGTGTCAGTTGAAAGAAATCAGCAGGCAGAATCAAAGCTTTTGTCAAAGAATGCCCTGACCACTGACCTCTTCTTCTTCCCCAACCTCAAATCCTACTTAAGTGACATCATGATTCCTATTCTGGAGTTGGCTGTGATACCAGGGAATGGAGAATGGGAGAACAGGGTTGATGTTTGGGATGCCAGTGTATAGAGAACAGAAGCATTCTCTTCAGATCCACAGTTCCAAGGGAAAGCTTCTCGACTCCCCATGACAAAACTCACTCAGGCTGAATTTGGAATGTCAGTATCCTTCTGCTGACACTCTTAAACCCCTGCCATTCTGCTTTAAATAGTCTGGGAGATTTGTTATTCCCAGAGTTCTTCCTTTATAAACTCAATTTTTCTTTTCAAAACCATTTCAACCGAGTGATCCGGAGTCTGGGTTAGCACAATCAGCACGGTGAGGGAAACCATGAGAGACTACATGTGCATGATGGGGAAGGGAAGTGCTTTGCTGGAAAATCCTATTAAAAGATTTCATGTGATACTGGGATTCATTGAGATGAAACACACCTGGCCCTCTAGACACAGATTTACTGAAAATCTGTGAAAACAGTCTATTGTTTCAGTCAGGTATTTCAGGTACTTAATACAAGATGGCCTGGCATTCACAATTCTTAACTGTTGTGGGGGTTGACTGGGGGTTGGAGTTAGGGAAAGGCAGTAATCATCAGGAGCTGGAATTGTAGTGAAATCGAGTCAATAAATTATTGACTGGCTGTGGGGAGTTACATAGGAACAACAAGGAACTTAGAGTTCAGTGTGGATGCACAATGAATCAATCAATTGTATTTATTGAGCTCTTAATGTGTGCAGAGCACTGTGCTAAGCTCTTGTGAGAATACAGTATAACCGAATAGGAAGACACTTTCCCTGCCTACAAGGCGTTTAAAGCCCAGAGCCAGAATGTAGGGGCCTGTGAGAGCCTGTTCGTGAAAGTTTCAGAAGAGAATCCATCAAAGTCGCCACTTTCATCACAGAAGGCCAAAAAGACAGGAAGATAACAGGCCTGAACAATTGAGAGTTAAAAGCACCAATTTCATAATTCTTCTCAAACGCTGGCCATTTCCAGAACAGCAGATTTAATAAATACCCTGAGATGCAATGTAATAGTGAGTACTGTAAAACGGCCCAGGTATGAGCTGTCTGTCATGCCTAAAGGTCTTTCTCCTGAGCAAAAAGTAGAGACCAGCACTGATTTCCTTTTCCCTTGGCATTAAGCACTGGTTCACCTCAGGGGAAAAACCTTCTTTCTCCATGGAGGATTTATCGGAGGAAGGAAAACGAAATCAATCTTCATTCTTGGGCTGTTTACTGAAGTTTATTGAGCTTCAAAGATTGCTCTGTGATGATATGGCTGGCCTCCTCAGCAATAGGGGGCTGAATGATCAGCATGTGAGATAGGGACCGGGTCATTTATCTTATATTTAACCCAGTGCTTCGTGCAGTGCTTGGCACATAGTAAGCACTTGATTAATACAACAGTTATTGTGATTATGAAATTTTATTTCTTGGGTGGCACATTGTCCAGTGATACAAGGAGACATGAGGACATGGAAAAATACTGTGGAAGCAGTGTGGACCAGTGGAAAAAGCACAAGCCTGGGAGTTAGCGGATCTGCGTTCTAAGCCTGGGTCCTTCAGCTGCTTGGTGTGCAATTTTGAGCAAGTCCTTTCACTTCTCAGTGCCTCAGTTTCCTCATCTGTAAAATGAGGATTCAGTACCTGTTCTTCCTCCCCCTTAGACTGTGAGTCCCACGTGAGACAGGGACAGTTTCTGATCTGAGTATCTGGTATCTATCTCAGAGTTAAATACAGTGCTAGGGACAAAGTAAACACTTAACATATACCATAATTCTTATTATTAAAAACAAATCCAGGAGGTCAGGGAGGATCAAAGACAGACTTTGAGTATCAATCAATCAGTGGTATTTACTGAGTGCGTATTATGTGCAGAACACTGCATTGAGTGCACTAAGTACAATTAGTGGGCACAAATTAAAGGAATACAGGACTATATTGTAAGGCCCAACCTTCCTGTGGTTGTGAGACCAAGACCTTCTATAGAATCCACATCTTACAGCAATTTTATGGGTCAGGATTACAACAAATTCCCCCAGCCCTGCCTCCGACAGTATTTTCCCATGGAGCAATAATAATGATGGTATTTGTTAAGCGCTTACTATGTGTCAAGCACTGTTCTAAGCACTGAGGTAGATACAAAATAATCTAGTTGTCCCATTTGGGGCTCACAGTTCTAATCCCCATTTTACAGATGAGGTAACCGAGGCCCAGAGAAGTTAAGTGACTTTCCCAGGGTCACCAGCAGACAAATAAATGGTAGAACCAGGATTAGAACCCAGGTCCTCTGACTCCAGGCCTGTGATCTGTCCACTAGCCCAGGTTGTGGTGGGGCTGTCTCCTAAGGGAGGTGTTGCCTATGACTTTGTGTCGAATACCTAATAGTAGTAGTAGCAGTATTTATTTTTAATGGTATTTGTTAAGAGCTAACTGTGTGTCAGACTGTATTTAGTGCTGGGGTTGGACACAGTCTCTGTCCCACATGGATCTCAGTCTCAATCCCCATTTTACAGATGAGGTAACTGAGCCACAAAGAAGTTAAATGGCTTGCCCAGAGTCATATAGCAGACAAGTGGTGGAGCCAGAATTGGAACCAGGTCCTTCTGATTCCCAAGGTCATGCTCTATCCACGAGGCCATGCTGCTTGACATTAAATGTTTGCTGTCTGCAGAGCTGGGAAGAAGTACATGGGTGGACTTAGGCAGAGTCCCTGGTTTCTTTCCAGTGAGTCCATAGCAGGACACTGGGTGGCAGAACTACATGGGGAAGAGAGAATAACATCTGTTGGATCCCCCTCACCCACATCCTGCCTTTGACCTGGAACACCCTTCCTCCTCATATCCCTCAGATAATTACTCTCCCTGCCTTCAAAGCCTTCAAAGCACGTCTCCTCCAAGAGGCCTCCCCTGACTAAGCCTTCCTTTCTTCTTCTCCTACTCCCTTCTGTGTCGCCCTGACTCGCTCCCTTTATTCATCCCCTCGTCCCAGCCCCACAGCACTTATGTAAATGTCTGTAATTTATGTATTTATTCAGTTATATTGTTGTCTGTCTCCCCCACTAGACTGTAAGCTCATTGTGGGCAGCAAATGTGCCGTTTATTGTCATACTGTACTCTCCCAAGCACTTAGTACGGAGCTTTGCTTACAGCAAGCGCTCAGTAAATACAGTTGAACGAATGAATGAATGAAAGGGCCCAGGGTCACTATGGAATGGTGCCAAATCTGGCCGCTGATTCACCCCCTACAAGCCAGGCTCTTCAGCCACAGTCCAGCAGAGAGGGTCTTTGTTCTGGGCCTGGCTCCCATTGTGGGAGGGAACAGCCTGTCAGACGTGCGGAAAGCCCGAAACACAGTTCTGGGGCCAGAGCATCCCTGGGTTCAGCCCGGTAACCTACGCTAAACCCACAGCAGCCCTGGGACCTCAGCTCTGCTTGGTGGCCCATCCGGACCCTCATACAATGGCAACCGCATTGGAACGACTTGAAATTAGAGAAAAAAGCAGAGATATGAGATTTCCATCATCCTCTTCGTTTGGCTGCCTGTTCCCAGCAAGACCAGGGACACTGCTTTACTTCATAAGATGAAACTTAATCAGGGAGTGAATCCAACACTAAACAAATCTCATTTAAACTCCCTGCCGCGCAAGCCGGACAAGAAAGACAAAAGAACTAGATATAATCTTTCCCTCATTCATAGTTGCTAATTAAAAAAAAATAAGGTCCTCGGCTAGCAAATCTGAACAACCTTCAGGAGGAAAGAGGTTATTAAGCATAATCTATTTGGCTTTCAGGAGAAATGGCGTTAATTTCTTAAACTGCAGCCCCTTTACCACATGTGAACTGCATCCCCCACATCTCACTCCTCCCCCTGCTCCCCTCCTCCACCAAAAAAGATGGAGGAGTTAACTCTTTCATACTTTCTAGCCACAAGGTCCCTTCCTCAGGTTTCTTCCTCAGGTAATTCTGTATGCACTATTTGGGTGAGGGGCTATTACCAGGCCACAGGTTACTGTGAGGCTCAGGACTGATACAATCCTTATCCTTCTGGCAAGGGAAAACAGCAACTGCTACACTAGCTATGCATTCCAGAGACACCCATCGTACGTTTGCAGACAGTTATTAGGCTAGAGGTCTCCGGGAGGCAACAGGAAATTCTCTAATCCTCAGCAAGCCCCTCATTCTGATCCAAGACCTGGGGGTGAGCTGGAGAGGAAATTTCAAGGCCAAAGAGAACACTGGAAATAGTTTAGCCACTATTTTCATAGCCTGCCTTTCACTGTGTTTCACAGCCAGCGGCTGACAGACCCCCAGGAATTCTGGCATGGGGGAGTAGTGGCCCTGTAGGAACTCACATAGGTAACTTAGCACTTGGGGTTGTTTTCTGCCACTTTTTAAAAGGGACTCCGAGAGCTAATTGTATTTGCAGATGGAGGCATTTCCACTCCACCTAGTATTTTACGTGAACTTAAGGCCATGCTCAGTGTTCCTGAAGGAGCAGATGAGGCATACCTGCCTCTTCTCGATCAATCAATCAATCAATCAATCGTATTTATTGAGCACTTACTGTGTGCAGAGCACTGTACTAAGCACTTGGGAAGTACAAGTTGGCAACACATAGAGACAGTCCCTACCCAACAGTGGGCTCACAGTCTAAAAGGGGGAGACAGAGAACAAAGCCAAACATACTAACAAAATAAAATAAATAGAATAGATATGTACAAGTAAAATAAATAAATAAATAAATAGGGTAATAAATATGAACAAACATATATACATATATACAGGTGCTGTGGGGAAAGGAAGGAGGTAAGATGTGGGGATGGAGAGGGGCACGAGGGGGAGAGGAAGGAAGGGGCTCAGTCTGGGAAGGCCTCCTGGAGGAGGTGAGCTCTCAGTACGGCCTTGAAGGGAGGAAGAGAGCTAGCTTGGCAGATGGGCAGAGTGGGGGCATTCCAGGCCTGGGGGATGACGTGGGCCGGGGGTCGATGGCGGGACAGGCAAGAACGAGGCACGGTGAGGAGATTAGCGGCAGAGGAGCGGAGGGTGTGGGGTGGGCTGTAGAAGGAGAGAAGGGAGGTGAGGTAGGAGGGGGTGAGGTGATGGACAGCCTTGAAGCCCTGGGTGAGAAGTTTCTGCCTGATGTGCAGATTGATTGATAGCCACTGGAGATTCTCTTTACACAGACTCTGAGATCTACACACGTGCTGCTGTTTCAGCTGTGGGCTTGTGTTTACATCTCCCGCCTGGCTCCATAGAGCGCTGGGGTGAGGTGATCATGGCTCATCGTGTGTCTCTGAAAATCTAAGTCAAGCCATATTATAATAATAATGGCATTTGTTAAGAACTTACTATGTGCACAGCACTGTTCTAAGTGCTGGGGTAGATACAAGGTAATCTGGCTGTCCCATGTGGGGCTCACAATCTTAATCCCCATTTTACAGATGAGGTAACTGAGGCACAGAGAAGTTAAGTGACTTGCCCAAGGTCACACAGCAGGCAATAATAATAATAACAATAATGATGGCATTTATTAAGTGCTTACTATGTGCAAAGCACTGTTCTAAGTGCTGGAGAGGTTACAAGGTGATCAGGTTGTCCCACGGGGGGCCCACAGTCCTAATCCCCATTTTACAGATGAGGTAACTGAGGCACAGAGAAGTTAAGTGATTTGCCCAAAGTCACATAGCTGGCAATTGGCAGAGTCGGGATTTGAACCCATGACCTCTGACTCCAGAGCCCGTGCTCTTTCCACTGAGCCACGCTGCTTCTCTGCTGACTTGCCCAAAGTCACATAGCTGGCAAGTGGCAGAGCCAGGATTAGAACCCACGTCTTCTGACTCCCAAGCCCATGCTCTTCCTACTATGCCATGCTCTAGTCGGTCAGCTTATTATGGGCTAAGAACACATCTGCTAATTCTGTTGTTTTGGACTCTCCCAAATGCTGAGTACAGTGCCCTCACGTAATAAGCGCTCAATAAATGCTATTGATCGGTTGGTTGATCCCTACCCACCATGATCTGACGGTCTAGAGACTACTGAGGTGTGCCCGCTCTGCCCCTGTCCTTGTGTCCGGCCGTCTCCACGGCTTTCCTTTGGGGCCCCCTCCCCAGCTCTCCATTCCCCTAATTCCTGGGGCTGCCCGGGAGAAGGTGGGGACAGTGTGGGAGTTAACTCCTCATAACCCAGAGGGTGAGGGGCTGTGACGGGGGCTGCCTCCCACCTCTCATCCTGGCTCTGCAGGAACTTGCGGACCAGCAGTTTGATGCGAGTAATGTTCCTTCCCACTTGGAGGTTGGAGTTGTTCTCCTTCTTGTATGCAAAGTCTGGGGGGAACACACACAGGCTCGGACCCCACATGCTTCTTGCCCAAGATGCCTGGATGAGAGCCCGGGGGACAAGAGTGGAGGGTGAACCCTCAACAGGGTGGGAGATCCCAGCCATAGAGGAGGCCGGGGGCCGGGACCTGCCCTCTCTGCTCCCTTCAGGTGGGTCAATCAATCAACCATATTCATTGAGCGCTTATTGTGTGCAGAGCACTGCACTAAGCATTTGGGAGAGTACAATATAACAGTGTTGTTAGACATGTTCCCACCCTCAAGGAGCTTACAGGCTAGAGGGGGAAGCAGATATTGAGATAAATAGATTACAGATATGGACCTAAGTGGTGTGGGGCTGAAGGAGAGGGGCATAAAGGGTGCAAACCCAAGGGCGAAGGGGACACAGAAGGGAATGGGAGAAGAGGAAATGATGGCTTAGTCAGAGAACCTGGGGAAATGTGTTCCCCGGACTAGGGGCCGGAGCACGGAGGAACAATGGGCAGTGAGCGGTTGAGTCTAGCCCTGCATTCATGGTTGTTCTCTGTGGAAGTGGAGTCAAAATGGGAGGTAGGGTAGTTCCATCAGCTTCTATTCTTTTATCCCCATCTCGTCCATGAGAGGGAATGAGACAGCCTGTACGGGAGAGAGATGGCATTTCTTTGGTCTCACTAGATTTGAGGAATCAATCTCTCAAGAGCATTTATTGAGTGCTTACTCTGGGTGGACCACTGTTCTAAGTTATTAGGAAGATACAATAGGAAAAAAGAGGGAGTTTTAAGGAAAATAGGTGCTGCATCAGGTATGGTGGAGGTAGGAGGGGGAATGGAGATTGGAAATGGAAAGGGTAAACAACGCTTAACACTGTGTCATCTATTCATTTGGGTCCATGAGAGATAGGGATAGGAACATCAGAATTCACCATTCCTACAACAATTACCCTTGCAATTTCTCTTGCTTCTGTTGCCCTGGAATACTCTGTAAATTGGCAGCCTGCAATTTGGTTTCACCCTCAGTTGAGAAAACAGGTGGAAGGATGGATGGGGGTAGGATGTGATGGTGGGACTGGCTGAAAAGGAAGTCCAGGCAGGGGCCTGATAGGATTTGGAGTTTCCCAGGCTAAGTGGACGTGGTAGTCCAGAAGGATACTGGGTTTCCAGGTTAATCATCCCTATCCCAGAGAAAAAAAAGCAAAACTCCCTCTGTTCCCCCACACCTGAAATCATTAGTTCAGTGTAGGTGCTACAGTCAGTGGGTCAACTGATTTTCAGACTGTGAGTCCCCTAGGGGTAGAAACTGTGTCCAATTCCCACCTGTGTTTTCTCTCCCAGTGTTTAATGCAGGACTCTGCATATAGGACTCTGCATTAAGCATATATTTATGTGCTTAATAAATACTATTACTACTGCCAGTACTACTGAATCCTCAGAAAGAGGAGAAAAAACAAACCAAAGACACCATTTCATCCCCTCATAAACCAAATGGCACCCAAATCTGAAATCCTGGGTGCAATTCTCATGGCTATATCTTAGGAAGGATGTAATAGTGCTGGGGAAGGGATAGAGAAAAGCAATCAGGATAATCAGGGGTGCCAAAAGCCTTCCATACAGGATAGATGGAAATTATGTTTCAGACAAACTCCAGTCCTAGAAAACTATAGAAATCTTTCCCATCCCTGCCTTTATTCTCTAAAACCATTAATAATAATAATTATGGTAATGTTAAGTGCTTACTATGTGCCAAGCACTGTACTAAACACTAGGATAGATAAAAGATAATCAGGTCCCACATGGGTCTTACAGTTTAAGAAGGAGGGGAAACAGGTATTGAATCCTCATTTTGTAGTGGAGGGAACTGAGGCATAGAGAATTTGAGAGACTTGTCCATGGTCACATAGCAGAGAAACAACAGAGCTGGGATTATAACCCAGGTCCTCTGACTCCAAAGTCTGTGCTCTTTCCACTAGGCTACACTGCTTCATTAGTGACCAGTAGCAATCAGTGAGATGGGATTGGAAAATCCCAGCTGGAAGAGCAGCAACCAGCTCTAGACCCTGATTCTCTGGAGCTGCTTGTGGCTCTATCCCCAGGTTCAGGAGCTCATTCTCGTGTCGATGGGAGCAGAAGAGTTGTCCCTGAGCAGAAAGTGGTTGGTATTAGCAGGGTGAGAGGTCTGATCAAGCTCATCCTTCCTGCCTGGTATCTGTCTTCCCAAGCGCTTAGTAGTATTCTGCACACAGTAAGCACTCACTAAATACGATTGAATGAATGAATGAATGAACTAAACAAACAGTGCTCTTCTTTCTGTAACTCTGGAGGTGGGACAGAGAGCGCTTAGTACAGTGCTCTGCACATAGTAAGCGCTCAATAAATACGATTGATAAATACGATTGATGATGACAGAGAGAGGGGTTGAGAAAGGAGACTTTCAGGGTTGTGAGGGTGGGGAGAGGAAGCCCGGCTCTGACCCCATGTACCACACTTTGGGAATTGGATTTCTCTAGGGGCAGCTTACGCTTCCAGCCAACCTTCCTGCTCCATAGTTCAGGACGGGCTACCTACGAATTCATTCATTCATTCAATCGTATTTATTGAGCACTTACTGTGTGCAGAGCACTGTACTAAGCGCTTGGGAAGTACAAGTTGGCAACATATAGAGACGGTCCCTACCTAACAGCGGGCTCACCGTCTAGAAGAATGATGGGAGTGATGGAGCTAATGGTCCCCATCACCCCTCCAACTTCCCATTACCCCTTTACTTTGCTCCCCTGTCTCTAACAATGAAGTTGAGAGCAAAGGAAGGGTAGCATTGCCCATAGTCTCTTGTACATGGGAGCTGCAAGTCATTTTTACCTGATTAAACTTGCATGAGTGATTCATCGGTCTGAACCCTTCTTGGGCATTTAGATATCTGTAGAGCCAACTTCTTTTCATTCTCTACTTTATCAATCTCTAATTTTCCCCTATTCACCTCAATATCAGGAGCATTTATTGAACTTTTGCAGCATGCAGAGTATTGCATTGAGCACTTGGGAATGTACAGTAAAATTGACTATTAGGCCATGTTCTCGAGGAGAATGCAATCTAATAAGGGAGATGGGAGGAGATAGACTGTGGGAGCAGGAGTCTGCAAGCTCCCTGTAGACAGAGATCATGCCTACTAACTATTGTATTCACCCAAGCGCTTAGTATGGTGCTCTTTACCTAGTAAGGGCTCAATGAATACCACTGAATGATTAGGAAAAGTAGAGATGCAATGACTATAGTAAGGGTTGCCTGCTGTTCAGGATAATGTCCTGCAGTTTTGATATTCTAAAGTGCCTTTCAAATAGATGCCAACATCTTGAGCACAACCCCTACCTTAGCCCCTCCTTAGGTGTAGCAGAGCAGAGCATTTTCAGGTAAAGTGACATTGGATATGAGAGAAAAAGAGGACTTCTTTCAAGCTAGCATCCACAGTTTGCCATTGCTGGTCCAGCTGCCCCAGGCTCAATTAAGGTAGCTGCCTTCGCATTGTTAAAGTTCTGTCATTGAATGGACAAAGCAAATTTATTTCATGATTATTATTATTATGATGATCAGGTGATGCTACCATTTTTGACACCAGGTTTCTCACTGTTCACCACTGAGTGAAGAAAATAGTATTATTGGTATTAATAATAATAATAATATTTTATCATTATTATTATGGTATTTATTAAGTGCTTACTATGTGGCAAGCACTGTTCTAAGTGCTGAGGTGGTTACAAGGTAATCAGGTTGTCCCACGTGGGGCTCACAGTCTTAATCTCTGTTTTACAGATGAGGTAACTGAGGCACAGGGAAATTAAATGGCTTGCCCAAGGTCACAGAGCAGACAAATGGCAGAGTCAGGATTAGAACCCTCGTCCTCTGACTGCCCAGCCCGGACTCTTTCCACTAAGCCATGCTGCTTCTATGTGTCAAGCACTGTTCTAAGCACTGGGGTAGATATGAGCTAATCAGATTAGATGCAATCCATTTCCCACATGAGTCTTAATCTCTATTTTACAGAAGAGGTAACTGAGGCCCAGAGAAGTTAAGTGACTTGCCCAAGGTCATACAACAGATAAATGGAGGAGTCAGGATTAGAACCCAGGTCCTCTGACTCCCAAGCCTGTGCTTTCTCCCCTAGGCCATGCTGCTTGAATTAAACATTTGCTCTGTGCTAAGCACTGGGGTAATTACAAGATAAGCAGCATGGCTCAATGGAAAGAGCACGGCCTTTGGTGTCAGAGGTCATGGGTTCAAATCCCGGCTCCGCCACTTGTCAGCTGTGTGACTTTGGGCAAGTCACTTAACTTCTCTGGGCCTCAGTTACCTCATCTGTAAAATGGGGATGAAGACTGTGAGCCCCACGTGGGACAACCTGCTCACCTTGTAACCTCCCCAGTGCTTATAACAGTGCTTTGCACATAGTGAGCGCTTAATAAATGCCATCAGCATCATTATTATTATAAGCAGGTTGGATAAAGTCACTGTTCCCCATGGAGTCGGTGTGGCCTGTTGACCAGGTTTAGGTTTTGACCCAGGAGGGCCTCCAGAAATGGAAATTTTAAAGAACCACCAGAGGTTTGGGTTGGTCGAGGCACTCAGAGCAGGTAGGGAGGGAGGGGAAATAGATTTTACCCCGTCAGCAGGTGGGGCAAGAGTTGTAAATTGGGTTGTGATTCCACGTACCTCACCCACTCCGGTCTGAATGAATCATAGAAGGTTGTTGATTGAGAGGACACATGGGCAACAAACCACAGAATGGATCTGTGCTTGGAAAATAACTGCAAAATGCATTTGAAATAATAAGCAGGGCAGAAATTAATAAGAGAAGCAGCTTGGCCTAATGGACAGAGCATGGGCCCGGGAATCAGAAGGACCTGGGTTCTAATCCCAGCTCTGTCACTTGTCTGTTGTGTGACCTTGGACAAGACACTCAACTTCTCTGTACCTCAGTTACCTCATCTGTGAAATGGGGATTAAGACTGTAAGCCCCTTTTTGGACAGGGACTGTGTCCAAACAGGTTAGCTTTTATTTATGCCAGCTTTCAGCACGGTGCCTGGCACATAGTAAGTGCTTAATATCTTAAGAAAAAGGATTTGATGAGTAAAAGCCATTCAAGGTGCTACAGCTAGGAATTTGAGAAAGCTACAGGGCCCAGCTTTCTAGGACCTAATCATACCCCCAACGGGGCATTATGTAGTTTGCATTTTGCTCTTTGGGTTTATGACTAGACCAAGGCTGTGCAAAGACTCCACTCCCCACCTTTCCATTCCACCCATATTTCTAAGACTTGGGGAGTAGGAGGAAGTAGATCGTGAACCCCAGTAGCAATACTGACTCCTATCGCAATTCCTTGCCGTAAATCCTGAAAGAATAGAGTTGGTTTCAGCAGCCCTTCTGCCTTGTTTATTGTTGCGAATGCATATTTGTGGAGAGCTGACAGCAAGCACCTGGCTGTACAATAGGTACAGAGAATGGAAACAACACAGCCTTGCCCCAAGGGTTTGCAATCCAAGATCGACCATTGTTCTAACACAGTGTTCTGAAGTACAAATGCATTGTTCATCTTTCCTTACAAGCAGAGGAAGAGCTTAAACAGAGAGGGGAATTGGAAATGAGGATGGGGATGGAGCCCAGCTTCGCTCAGTGGTGGAGAACAGAGAGACACCTGGTGCCAAAAATGGTAGCATCATGTGATCGAAATTTGCAAGTCCAATGGACATGCCAGAGTCTAAGTGATTGATACCTAGCATTAGAGCCAAGGACAAATGCTGGGGAACATTTCAGGAAATGGTGGAGCTGAAGGGGAAATGGGAAAATGACAGAGCATTTCGTTAGGGGAGAGATGTGCCCGCAGCTCTGCAAAACAGAAAAAATAAAAGTCAGCCCTCTGCCATCCCCACCTCCCTGTCTTCCTCTTCTACTAGGAAAACGAAGACTGTTTTTAAATTGAGACTCGAATTAGTGTCTGTTTACTCCACTCACAGAATGCCTTTTAAATGTATTTTGAGTACTCTACAGTTGGCTGCAGTGGAAAATATGTGGTTTTAAGTCATTTCAGCAGAATCCCAGAATCCAGTTTTGAAAGTAGCAAAGTAAGCTATGCCACCAGCCACCTCCACATTCAGGAATTTATATGCTCATTAATTTGTTATTGATCTATTTATCTACGTGCTTTAAATTTATTCTATCACTCTTAACTATTGAGTCATTGTCCATTTATGTCCCGAATTAGATTGCAAACTTCTCAAATAATAGTAATAAGGAAAATGATGGTATTTGTTAAGCACTTCCTATGTGCCGGGCACTGTACTTAGCTCTGGGGTGGATACAAGCAAATCAAGTTGGACACAGTCCCTGTCCCATGTGGGGCTCACAGTTTCAATCCCCATTTTCCAGATGAGGTAAATGAGTCCAGAGAAGTGAAGTGACTTGCCCAAGGTCACACAACAGACAAGCGGTGGAGCTGGAATTAGAACCCATGACTTTCTGAGTCCCAGGCCTATGCTCTATCCACTATACCATGCTGCCTTCTCGAAGGCAGGGATTATGTTTTATAGTCCCTCTGTGTGTTCCACCGGAGGCCAATACAGGGCTCTACACATAGTAACTACTCGGATAATGCAGATGAGACTTGCATTTGTGACTTCCTTCCCTTGCAACTGTCTTGGAAATGTCCTTAGTCAACCAGGGGAAACATATTCCATGAAGGGATGGGGACCGGTGGGGGAGAGATTCAGAAGCTCACTGTGGGCAGGGAACGTGTCTACCAACTCGTATCATACCCTCCCAAGAGCATAGTATAGTGCGCTGCACTAAGTGATCAACCCTTGATTGACTCATGCCTCCTGCTGAAATCCACCTGGATGTTTGGGACTGAAGCATCCATTCACGTGATAGCGGTAGCTGACTGGAATATACATCAGCCATGCTCTGAAGTCCATGTTTGCTGTAGAAAGAGCCAAACCAGCACGCCTCTCTTGGGTCTGGCCGTCAGATGTACCCCTTTATTCCCTTACCCCCCTGTTATTTCTTCCCTGGAGTAGAAAAATAGAAAGTTCTATTTTTATGCTATGAACCCACGGGATCACATTTGATTCTTATCTGTGTATTTTTTTCCAGCACTCAGGACAGTGCTACATGCACAGTACGTGCTTAATAAGTAGGTTTACTACTATTACTTCGACAACTACTAGTACTACTACATTTTTAATGGTATTTGTAAAGCATTTACTATGTGCTAGGCACTGTACTAAGTGCTGTCATAGATACAAGCTAGTCAGGTTGGATGCAGTCCATGTGGCTCACAATCTTAATCCCTATTTTACAGACGAGGTAACTAAGGCACTGCGAAGTTAAATGACATGTCCATATCTGCAATGTATTTATTTATTTATATTAATGTCTGTCTCCCCTTCTGAACTGCAAGCTTGTTGTGGGCAGGAATGTGTCTGTTGTTATAGTGTACTCTCCCAAGAGTTTAGTACAGTGCTTTGCACACAGTAAGTGCTCAATAACTATGTTTGAATGAATGAATGAATGAATGAACTAGGATTAGAACCCAGGTCCTCTGACTCCCAGGCTTCACACAATAGACAAATGGCAGAACCAGAATTAGAACTCAGGTCCTCTGACCCCCGGGCCCATGTTTTTTCCACTAGGCCACACTGCTTCTTGTTCTATGCTGCAAATTTCTTTCACTGCCTAGTTGAGTCCTAGCTGGTCTGTCCTAATTAACTTTGATTTTCCTAGAGAACAGCAGGGAGAATTACCCTTCTATTTACTATTGGAAGAAGTGAGGCCTCTCTCCTAATTACCCCCAAACCCATTAACTCTAGAATGGGCAGCCTAACAGCATGGATATACTTGACTCAGAAATTTCTTGACAGCTCTGAGTGGTGGATGTTCAGTCCTGCCAGTTAGTAATAATAATAATAATGGCATTTATTAAGTGCTTACTATGTGCAAAGCACTGTTCTAAGCACTGGGGAGGTTACAAGCTGATCAGGTTGTCCCACGTGGGGTTCGCAGTCTTCATCCCCATTTTACAGATGAGGTCACTGAGGTACAGAGAAGTTAAGTGACCTGCCCAACGTCATACAACTGACAAGTGGCAGAGCTGGGATTTGAACCCAAGACCTCTGACTCCCAAGCCTGTGCTCTTTCCATTGAGCCACGCTGCTTGTCCTGGTCTACTTTGTGGTAAACTCATTGAGGGCAGGGATCAGGTCTACCAAGTCTATTGTAGTGTACTCTCCCAACTTCTTAGCACAGTGCTCTGCACACAGTAAGCACTCAATAAATACCACAGATGGACCGATTACCCTCCCCAGATCTCCGTTTTCCTGCTGTTTTACTTAAAGCGACATCTGAGCACCTGCTCTTTCTTGCCATGCTAATAACTGGCATGGCTGGCAGAGATGAAATGGCAGGCTTTAGCTCTGAATTTCATGCCATTTAAGAAATCCTCTTTCTGATTCTTTTTTCCCCAACCCTCTTTTTTATTTAATTATGGACTAGAGGAACTCTGTGTTCCGTGAGCAATCATCTAACTGACATGTTATTCGGGAGGCTGACTTCACTCACAGTGACACATGCTGGTTATGAAATATGCTACCAGATAGAGCTATAATGAAGTGAGAGTGGGGAAAGATTAAATTGGAATCTGAACTAATGCCCACTAGGAGAGCCTACCTCCACTTTATTATTATTATTATGTTTAATAAACAATCATCCGTGCCTCAGAGAAAGGGAAACAGACGAACAAAAGCATCACAAGGAAGGTATTGGATAAAAGGGATTTTAAGCAATGAATAAAAGCTTATTTTTTTCAACCACAGATGAGCTTTTCCCTTCAAAGTGAAAGGAGGGGACTAGAAAGAAAATAGAAAGAATTCAGAGGGTGGTATGAAGAGGGGGGGAGAGGTAGAGAGAGAAACATTATTGATTATGCATGCTCATCTCCTTCAAGCCACACTTTTGATAGTTCATTAACCTCAGGGCTTCATCGCCACATCCCTGGGTACTGGTTTGATGGAAACTTACATTTAAAGACTCACTGATATCAAGCAAGGAAGCCAAGGCATGCAAGGTCCACAGTCCATAGTCAGCCACTAATCTAAAAAAGGGGTAATAAAATAACACAGTGAAATGCCATTGCTTTCACTGTAAATTGGGAGCAATGTGACCTAATGAGAAGAACATAGGCCTAGGAATCAGGAGGTATGGGTTCTAATCCCAGCTCCTCCATTTGCTGTGTGACCTTGGGCAAGTCACTTAGCTTCTCTGCGCCTCTGGAGATTCAATAGCTGGTCTTCTTCCTACTTAGGCTTTGAGCCCCATGTGGGACTGCTACTATGTCTGATCTGATTATATTGTATCTTCCCCAGTACTAGGTATAATACTTGACATATAACAAGGGCTTAACCAATACCCAAGACTATTATTATTATTATTAATTATTATTCACATTCCTCTGGGCCAAGGTGGTGCAAATATGTACTTAATTTTATCCATCCTCAGCTCCTTAGTGTGTGTGTATTTTTACAGCTGTACATTCAGGTACTTATTTCAGTTACACTATTTGTAAATATTTTTGTTTGCCTCCCCCATTAAAGTGAAAGTTCCCTGTGGGCAGGGATCAGTTTACTTCTCTGTTACGTATTTCCCAAGCAGTACTAAGTGCATTGCACCCAGTGGGTGCTCAATAAATACTACCACAATACCTACTATGTCATATTGTCTGAGCTCAGCATGCCTATCCAGTGCTGCTGATTCTGCATTTTTCCTTTGCTTAATGTTTTAGAAATTCAGCTCAAATTATTCTGTGATGAAATAGCATACTGCATACACAGAATAGATCTAGGTGATTGGGGTAGAGGGTAAGGGATGTATTGATGTAGGGTAGCCTAATGGTCTATAGCATGTTAACTGTTATAAAGCTGCTAGGGATGGGGTTTGCATCTTCCAACTCTGTTGTAGTGTGCTTTCCCAAGTGCTTAGTACAGTGCTCTGCACCTAGTAAGCAACTAATAAATACCTTTGATTGAGTGAGTGATTGAGGGGACTTCTAACTACATGACTTGCTTTAAAATCCTTCATGCTCCCCAGCCCAAACATCTCTTGAAATGCTAGGTTTTCTGACATCAAATTCTCTCATTGCTTTTTTTTCCAACCCCTCCATCAGAGGCATCAGTTAATGGCATATTCAGTAAATTCTCTACTTTTTGTTAGTCTAAGCCAGCTCTGTGACTTCCCTGGTTTGGCTTCGAAGAATAGAACAGGTAAAGACCATTCATTCATTCAATCTTATTTATTGAGAGCTTACTGTGTGCAGAGCACTGTACAAAGTGCTTGGGAAGTAAAATTCAGCAACAAATAGAGACAATCCTTCCCCACAATGGGCTTACAACACTTTCTGTTCCCCTCCCAATTCCTCCTGGTGGTGTAATCTGGTGGAGATTGGCTTGTAGGTAATAATGCAGTTTCACCAATGGTGGAGAGAAAGGATTAAATATCTCATCCTCTCAATCTGATTGGGAAGGAGGGGTTCTTCTGTCAATCTGCTCTCTACTTTTCTAGGATTGGAGGTCCAGGTGCATAATAAAGTATGGCCTTTTCCCATATTTTCTGAGAGTTCTCCTCTTCCAGGAGGCCTTCCCAGACTGAGCCCCCTTTTTCCTCTCCTCCTCCCCATCCTCCCTACCCTACCTCCTTCCCCTCCCCACAGCACCTGTATATATGTTTGCATGGATTTATTACTCTATTTATTTTACTTGTACATATTTACTATTCTATTTATTTTGTTAATGATGAGCCCCCCCGTGGGACAACCTGATCACCTTGTAACCTCCCCAGCGCTTAGAACAGTGCTTGGCACATAGTAAGCGCTTAATAAATGATATAATAATTATTATTATTATCTAGCTTTCCTTCTATTTATTCTGATGACTTGACACCTGACCACATGTTTTGTTTTGTTGTCTGTCTCCCCCTTCTAGACTGTGAGCCCGTTGTTGGGTAGGGACTGTCTCTATATGTTGCCAATTTGTACTTCCCAAGTGCTTAGTACAGTGCTCTGCACACAGTAAGCGCTTAATAAATATGATTGAATGAATGAATGAATGAATATATTCAATTAGACAGACAGTAATAACAATAACAATGGAATTTAGTAAGAACTTGTTATGTGCCAAGTGCTAGAGTAGGTACCAAATAATCAGATTGGCCACAATCCCTGTCCCACAAGGGGATCACAGTCTAATGGGTAGGGAGAGTAGGTATGGATCCACATTTTACAGAAAAGAAAACTGAGGCACAGAGATCAATCAATCAATCAATTGTATTTATTGAGTGCTTACTGTGTGCAGAGCACTGTACTAAGCGCTTGGGAAGTACAAGTTGGCAACATATAGAGACGGTTCCTACCCAACAGTGGGCTCACAATCTAGAAATGTTGAGTGATTTGCTCAAGGTCACTCAGCAAGCAAGTGGTGGAGCCAGGACTAGAACGCCAATATTCTAACTCCCAGGCCAGCCCTTTTTTATTAAGCCATACTGCCTCTAATAATAATAATAATAATAATAATAATAATAATGGTGGTGGTATTAAGCTCTTACTATGTGCCAGGCACTGTACTAAACACTGGGGTAGATACAAGGTAATTGGGTTAGTCACAGTGCCTGCCCCACATAGGACTCACAGTCTTAATCCCCACTTTGCAGATGAGGTGACTGAGGCACAGAGAAGTGAAGTTACTTGTGCCAGGTCACACAGCAGACAAATGGCAGTGCTAGGTTTAGAACCCAGGTCCTTCTAACTCCCAGTCCTGTGCTCTACCCAGTAAGCCTTGCTGCTTCTCCGGTCTCCATCTGGCCTGTTTGATTGAAGAGCTGCCTGGGCCTTCCTCTGCTCTGTAAAACAACAACATAATAATAATGATGACAGTTGTTAAGCGCTTACTATGTGCAAAGCATTGTTCTAAGCACGGGGGGGGGAATACAAGGTAATTAGGTTGTCCCACATGGGGCTTTCAGTCTTAATCCCCATTTTACAGATGAGGTAACTGAGGCACAAAGAAGTGAAGTGACTTGCCCAAAGTCACACAGCTGACAAGTGGCGGAGCCGGGATTAGAACCCATTCTACTTATTTTATTTTGTTATATGTTTTGTTTTGTTCTCTGTCTCCCCCTTCTAGACTGTGAGCCCACTGTTGGGTAGGGACCGTCTCTATATGTTGCCAACTTGTACTTCCCAAGTGCTTAGTACAGTGCTCTGCACACAGTAAGTGCTCAATAAATACGGTTGAATGAATGAATGAATGAATGAATGAAGTAAATTATCTAATCTGGGCCATAAGAATCAAATCTAGATTCCTTCTCCTGGAAAAGTAGCAGCTAATGCAGTATGACAGTGGAAGTTGTTTTTCAAGCCCTGCAGAGGCCCTTAGACTTTAGGGTGTGACCTCCTTTCTTTCATGGTAAATGTTTCTGCGCTGGATGTGTCCTTGTTCTGCCATATTCAAGTTTGCAATTGCTTCTACTACACCACAAGCAAAATATTTTGCATGATGTAGTTGTGTTCATAAACCTGCTAATTATTGTCCATAAATTTGAAGTTAGCACATTTTCAACTCATAACTGAGCTCAATACAAGTTTAGATTTGATACCAGTGCTTAAAAACATGATATTCTGCTAGCCCTCAGGCTCTGGTAACTGACTAGAGGCCCTCAACTGCAGAGGGAAGGTTTTCCTAGAAGGACTTGGAATGGGTTTTCCTGTTCACCTATGTCTTTTGCACATCCTGGGGGACTAGTATATGTTGTGCACTGGAATTTTAAAAAGTCCTCTATTCATTCAATTGTATTTATTGAGCGCTTACTGTTTTCAGAGCACTGTACTAAGCACTTGGGAAGTACAAGTTGGCAACATATAGAGATGGTCCCTATCCAACAGAGGGTTCACAGTCTAGAAGGGGGAGACAGACAATAAAACAAAACATATTAACAAAATAAAATAAATAGAATAAATATGTACAAATAAAATAAATAAATAGAGTCTTGAATGTGAGAATTGAAAGGTATGGAGGAACAGAAGATGACACAACACTGTGAGCTCTATGATGTGTAGCAACCATTAAATTATGGATACTTCACCTTCAGAACTTCTTCCTTCGAGTTATCATAATAATGCTGGTATTTGTTAAGCGCTTACTATGTGTGAAGCACTGTTCTAAGCGCTGGGGGTGGTACACGTGGGGCTCATAGTCTTCATTCCCATTTTCCAGATGAGGTAACTGAGGCACAGAGAAGTTAAGTGACTTGCCCAAAGTCACACAGCAGACAAGTGGCAGAGCCGGGATTAGAATCTGTGACCTCTGATTCCCAAGACCGTGCTCTTTCCACTGAGCCACACTGCTTCTCTTATCACTGCATTGTTAACAATGGGCCCAGGAGCAAGAACATAAATGACTGGAAAGTTTGATTTCTGACCAGTAGCAGAAGGGTCTTATGCCTTGAAAATACACTGAAGTTATCCTCCACTTCTTCCATTTCTCTTCAAATAAAAGTTATCAGTATTATCTTTACTAATTAGCAGGCGGATAAAACAAGTCACAATCGTGCAGCAAAAAGGAACCCATGTTCTTATCCAAAAAAAGGATATTTTCCATATATATATATTCCCATATATATTCCTTTATATATATATATAAAGGAATGGAGTGACGTCTATGGGTTGCGTTGCATTAGCAGATCAGTGATATAGACTCTAAGCCCATTGTTGGGTATGGACCATCTCTATATGTTGCCGACTTGTACTTCCTAAGTGCTTAGTACAGTGCTGTGCACGCAGTAAGCACTCAATAAACACAATTGAATGAATGAATTGATGTTCAGCATCATTATTCTCCCCAGTTGCTGTTGTGCTGAAGTCCCATAAATGTGAAGATTAACTCCCCTCTATATTTTGACTTTGCCCCCCCCGCCAGCCACCACGTTATGGTTGATTTTGTCCAAAAAATGTGTGCCAGATTAAAGTAATTAACTAATTCAAAAGTCAATAATGGAGCTTTGCCATTACAAATGCCCTCTTTCAAGACCCCAACTCTACCCTTCTCTCAGGCCAAAGAAGAGAGAAAGGACAAGGGACATTAAGTGACAGCAATCCTTTAGCCACCCAGCCTAGCAAAGGACCATTTACATTTCTTTTAGACTGTGAGCCCACTGTTGGGTAGGGACTGTCTCTATATGTTGCCAATTTGTACTTCCCAAGCTCTTAGTGCAGTGCTCTGCACATAGTAAGCGCTCAATAAATACGATTGATGATGATAATGATGACTGTCTCCATATGTTGCCAACTTGTACTTCCCAAGCGCTTAGTACAGTGCTCTGCACACAGTAAGTGCTCAATAAATACGATTGATGATGATGATTTTTTTTTTTCCTGCCATTGTGATTCTCAGTAGCAGAATCCAAACTGGGTTCAGTGACTGATGGTATTAGATTGTGAGCCCCCACAGGGACAGGGATCATTTCTAATTCCCACCTGTACTCTTTCCCAGTGCTTATTACAGTGCTCTGCATATAGTAAGCACTTAGTGAATACTATTACAGATACTGGAACCAATCAGTTGGGGCCAGCTCTGCCTTTGATGGTCGTATGCCAGAGTTAGAGTAGAAGTGGTGGAGAGTAGTTGTGGTCGTAGTCATAGCTGTAATAGTAGCAATAGTAGGAGTAGTAATTACTATGGTATTAAGTGCTTACTATGAGCCAAGCACTGTTCTAAGCACTGGAATGATGGTATTTATTAAGCGTTTACTATGTGCCAGGCAATGTTCTAAGTGCTGGGGTAGATACAAGGTAATCAGGTTGTCCCACGTTGGGGCTCACAGTCTTAATCCCCATTTTACAGATGAGGTAACTGAGGCACAGAGAAGTGAGGGGACTTGCCCAAAGCAGCTGATAGGTGGTGGAGCAGGGATTAGAACCCATGACCTTTGACTCCCAAGCCCGTGCTCTTTCTACTAAGCCACGCTGCTTTAGTCATATTTCTTGAGCACCCACTGGATGCCATGCACTGCTTTAACTGCTTCAGGGAGCGTGGCTCGGTGGAAAGAGCACGGGATTGGGAGTCAAAGGTCAAGGATTCGAATCCCGGCTCCACCACTTGTCTGCTGTGTGACCTTGGGCAAGCCACTTAACTTCTCTGTGCCTCAGTTATCTCATCTGTAAAATGGGGGTGAAGACTGTGAGCCCCACGTGGGACAACCTGATCACCTTGTATCCCCCAGCGTTTAGAACAGTGCTTTGCACATAGCGCTTAACAAATGCCATCATTATTATCATTATTATTACAAAACCAGCAGCGACTCGTTCCCTGTCCACAAGGAGCTAACACTCTAATGGAAGAGATGAGATATAGAAGTATTTACGGAATAATCAAAATTACTAACTGAATATACAATTAAGTAACTGTATATGTGGAAGTGCCGAGGTGAATGTAAATGTGAAAGTGCTAGAGATGACAGATGGGTTTATATGACTGGGATCTGAAATCAATCAGGAAGACATGTTGGAGGAGTTGAGGTTTCTGGAGGGCTTTAAATAATATCTACCCCAGTGTTTGGCACCTGGTAAGTGTTTAACAAAGATCTTAATTATTGTAATCCCAAATCTGCTGCATGTTTTTCACAACTCCTCTGTAGTCTTCTGCACTCCTGCCCAGCCAGCCTGGAACCACAAAATTACAAACAGGCTCTAGTCTGCTATACTTTTTAATCCAGTCACCCAACCCTTAAATATCAGGACGTTCCTCACAGCCCCACCCACCTGGAACTCCCAAAGAAATTTACAATTGGCTGACTCTACTTGGATGGAAACTCTTGCCTGGTGACATTCTTTTTGTCCAGGTACACAATTGCATTGTCTTTTGTCCAGGTACACAATCCCATTGTCTTTAATTAGGTCTCATTGTTTCCTGTGAGCTTTCTTCCAGAGAGGAGAGAAAAGACTTAGTCTGTGAGAATTCATGTTTAATTCAGATGAGCTATTATTGCTTTGATGAATGGAAAATGGATCCTAAACATGGAAGCATGGGGGCGGGGGGGGGGGGGGGAGTAAATGAAGTAAAGCAAAGGTAATAAAATAAAATTGATTATCTCCCCTGCATGTGACAATAGTCTCAACTTTTTATGACATTCTGAAAGAGAAAACTTTCTATATGGATCTGGCAATTGGGGTAGCATTCCTGTATGTGAGAGACAGGACGAGGAAATTTGACTTCTGCCATTAGCCCAGACTGTGGTTTTGAGCTGAGGGAAATGTACTTAGGTAACAGTATTTTCCCTGAAGGGGGGACACCTGCTACTTTAGATAAAATACCCCCTCCATTCCCTGCCTGCACAAATGCAAATCAAACACAAATGCATTTTTGATTTCCCAGAGTTCCCAGAGTATGAATGATGCATTGATTTAAGGAACACAGTGTATTTAAAGATACTAGGTCTGATCCGAACAGCTGCAATGATTTGGTTCCTTCAAGCCAAATGAAGCCAGATCAGCTAATTTAGCCTTAACATTCAATTTGTCAGTGAGAGAATTTCTAAAGTGTCCCCTCTGAGTGTTCTAGGTGGCATGGGGAATATAAGGGAAGAAACAGATACATTCCCTCCTTTTAAGGAAGATGGGATGGGAGAGCGTAAGGTCAAAATATAAGCCAACCCAGTTTATTGATCTGTGCTGTGAAGATATGGCTTGAAAGCAAACTTCTCTAGATCCCTGTAATCCCAGGGAATATTTTTAATGGTATTCATTAAGCACTTACTACGTGCCAAGCAATGTACTAAGCATTGGGGTGGATACAAGATAATTAGGTTGGACAGAGTCCATGTCCCACGTGGGGCTCAGAGTCTTAATCCCCATTTTACAGATGAGGTAAATGGGGCACTGAGAAGTTAAGTGACTTGCCCAAGGTCATTCAGCAAACAAGTGGTGGAGCAGTGATTAGAATGCAGGTCCTCTGACTCCTAGGCCATGCTCTTTCCACTAGGCAATGCTGCTTCTCAAAAGGGGGCTACAGCAAAGGGCTAGCTTGGTGTCGGCATTATAACCCAGGAAGGCAGAAGAGTGTTTCAGTGAGGAAATTCTGCTTTGGTGTATTCAGTGCACCCAGGAGATTAGGACTCAACCAGAAAAAAGGACCACTATCCATCTTGAGTTGGACTGTAAACTCATGGGCAGGGAATGTGTCAGTTTATTGTTATATTGTACTCTCCCAAGGGCTTAGTACAGTGCTCTGCACACAGTAAGTACTCAATCAATCGTATTTATTGAGCACTTACTGTGTGCAGAGCACTGTACTAAGCACTTGGAAGTACAAGTTGGCAACATATAGAGACAGTCCCTACCCAACAGTGGGCTCACAGTCTAAAAGTACTCGATTAATACAGTTGGCTGACTGTCTTGAGTTTGTTATTTTGATGGGATCCCTTATACGGATGGCATTTTCAATCCCAAATGTTAACATCCTCCCCAGAGTTCTGTGTTCTCAAATCATCCAAACTCCAGAAGCCAGAAGATGGTAAACTTTTGGTTTGAGGGAGCCAACCATGATAAACATGGACTATATTTCCTTGTTCCTTAGATCTCAAATGTCTCTTTTTGGGAATGAGCACTAAGGGATGGATGCTAATCAAAAAGAGATCTGTCCAAACTTGTCACAGAAAGTCAGGACACTGGCTGCAGGACACAGTTCACCAAGAACTGAACATAAAATAAGCCCTTGTTCAATGTCATTCCTATACCATCCATGCATTCATTCATTTGAGAATAAGTGTTGCCTAGTGGAAAGAGCATGTGCCTGGAAGGCAGAGGACCTGAGTTCTAATAATAATAATAATAATGGTATTTGTTAAGCACTTACTATGTGCAAAGCACTGTTCTAAGCGCTGAGGGAATACAAGGTGATCAGGTTGTCCCACGTGGGGCTCACAGTCTTAATCCCCATTTTACAGTTGAGGTAACTGAGGTACAGACAAGTTAAGTGACTTGCCCAAAGTCACACAGCTGACAAGTGGCAGAGTCAGGATTAGAACTCATGACCTCTGACTCCCAAGTCCGTGCTCATTCCACTGAGCCATGCTGCTTCCCTGATCCCAGAGATACTCTTCTAATCCCAGCTCTGCCACATGTCTGCTGTGTGACTGTGGTAATGTCACTTGACTTCTCTGTGCCTTGGTTACTTCAACTGTAAAATGATGATGATAGTATTTGTTAAGCGCTTACTGTGTGCCAAGCACTTTTCTAAGCACTAGGGGAGATACAAGGTGATCAGGTTGTGGCACAGGGGGTTCACAGTCTTATTCCCCATTTTACAGATGAGGTAACAGGCACAGAGAAGTTAAGTGATTTACCCAAAGTCACACAGCTGACAAGTGGCAGAGTTGGGATTAGCACCCATGACCTCTGACTCTCAAGCCCATGCTCTTTCCATTGAGCCACACTGCTGCTCATGAAATAGGGATTGTGATTGTGAGCCCCATGTGGGAGAAGGACTGTGTCCAACCTGATTATCTTGTATCTACCCCAGTGCTTAGTACAGTGCCTGGCACTTAGTAAATGCCTAACTAATACCATGAAAAAATTCACTGGGTGGTGTTTATTAAATGCCTTCTGTGTGCAGAGTGTTGTACTTGGTGCTTGGAGGAATTCAGTGAAATTAAGAGATACAGCGTTTGGGCAGAGACCCAGGAGCCTTTTGCCGAAGCTGGCACTAGATTGCTTGGTACTCATTCATTCATTCATTCATTCATTCAATCATATTTACTGAGCGCTTACTGTGTGCACTTGGAAAGTACAATACAGCAATAGAGACAATCCCTACCCACAATGGGTATAAGAGCTACCCTCCTGGTTACTCTAACTTGTGGTTGGAGAGGTGCTGTTTTAAATCTTCAACTTTGCCTCTCAGCTCATTATGGAAACCTCATCTAATCAATCAATAAATCAGTCAATCATATTTATTAAGTGTTTACTGTGGTCAGTGCACTGTACTAAGTGCCTGGGAGAGTGCAGTATAACAGAGTTGGAAGACATGTACCCTGCCCACAACAAGCTTACAGTCTAAAGAGGTAGACAGACGTTAATATAAATAAATAAATTATAGTTTTGAACATAAGTTCTGTGCGGCTGAGGGAGAGGTGAGTAAAGGGTGCAAATCCAAGTACACAAGGGCGACACAGAAGGGAGTGGGAGAAGAGGAAATGAGGGCCTAGCCAGGGAAGGCCTGTTGGAGGAAATATGCCTTAAGTAAAGCTTTGAAAGTGGGGAGAGAGGTAGCTTGTCAGATATGAAAAGGGAGGGCATTCTAGGCAGGAGGCAGAAGGGATCAGCAGTGATATAGATTAGATAGAGGTACAGTGTGTAGGTTGGCATTAGAGGAGAGAAGTTTGCATCCTGGTTTGGAGTAGCAAATTAGGGAAGTAAGGTTGGAGGGGGCAATGTGACTGACTGCTTTAAAGCCAATGGTAATGAGTTTCTGTGTGATGCAGAGGTGGATGGGCAACCCCTAGAGTTTCTTGAGGAGTGGAAATGTGGACGGAATGTTTTTATAGAAAAATGACCTGGGAAGCAGAGTAACTGGAGTGGAGAGAGACATGAGGCAGGGAGGTCAACAAGGAGGCTGTTTCAGTAGTCAAGGCTGGATAGGATAAGGACGTGGTTTAACGTGGTAGCAGTTTGGATGGAGAGGAAAGGGTGGATTTTAGTGATATTATGAAAGTTGAACCTACAGGATTTGGTGAAAGATTGAATACGTGGGTTGAATGAGAGAGATGAGTGAAGGATAACGCCAAGGTTACAGGCTTCTGAAACAAGAAGGATGGTGGTGCTACCTATAGTGACAGGAAAGTCGGGAAAAGGCAGAGTTTGGGTGTGAAGGTGAGAAATTTTGTTTTAGACATATTAAGTTGGAGGTGTCGACAGAACATCCAAGTAGAGATGTCCTGAAGGTAGGAGGAATTGTGAGACTGCAGAGAAAAAGAGAGACCAGGGCTGGAGATGTAGATTTGGGGATCTTCCTGCCCAAATCCATCAGATTTGGCTTACAGGTTGTTTTTGCACTTGGAATTTTTGCTCTTGAACTGAAGTGATAGAAAACATGGAATTAACAGAGAGACTAACAAAATCACCCGTAAGGTAGAGGAAATCAAAGGAAACCCCACCCACCTCAGGACTTGCACTGTGGGGATTTTTGTATTCTAATACCCCAGAATTAGATACAGTTCTTTCAAGCTTCCTGTGTGTGAAGAAGATTTCATGTGGGCTACTGCTTTTATTGAGTACCTAATGTGTACAAGAGTACTGTATTAAGTACATGGGAAAGTATGACAGAATTAGTAGGCATAACCCTTGCCCTCAAGGATCTTTACATTCTAGTTGGGGAGATAGACACAAAAATAAATTACAAATGGGAGGACGTAATAGAGTATTAAAGAATATGCACACAAGAGCACAAAAAATGTGGATGGGATTGGGAGGAGGGAGAAGAGGTGATAGCTGTTTGATGTACTGTGGTGCAGAGAAGTGTTTTTTTGTTTGTTTGTTTAGGATAGAGGAGATGTAGACATATTTGAAGCCAGAGTGAAAGGAGCCCTTGGAGACCGAGTGTTTAAAACAGGGAGGGAAGGAGGAAGGGAAGTTACGCATATTGGGAAGTTCCTATAGGCAAGCACAGTGCAGACACCTCTTTCCAAAATATGTTCCAAATCCCCCCACGGGATCCTGACAGTGATCATCCCCTTCCAGACCTTTCCTTCTGCAAGCAAGAAGGGATTACTGGAATAGCAACCCTCCATAAGGGGGAATTCTTTCTCTCTTCTTTCCAGGCCCTTTGTTTTGGCAAGAGTTCAGTACCAATTTCAACCAGACTATGTGTTCTTTCATCCATTCCATTTACAAAATTAAATAGCACTTTGTGGACTCTGTGGTATTGTGGGCCTGGAGATCAGTCATTGGCCCATAAGGATCAGGAAAGGGGTGGCTCTCTTAGAAGAGGAGTTTCAGAAGAACGGGGTACCACAGAGAAAAATAGGAGCAGGTAAAGATGCTGCAAATGGCAGGTGAGATGGCAGAGCACAGGACAATCTTGTTATGGGCACAGTGTGGAAGGAGTTGTTAACTCATACTATGCCACTGAGAGGAAGTTCCCTGTCAGCATCAGCATCGTTGTAATTGAGGGAGAGTGTGTATTCACTTTGTTTTTCACACCCACACACAGGTGTTAATAGTAATAACTGCAGTATTTGTAAAGTAGTTACTATGTGCTAAATACACTAGGCTAAACAAGCAGGGGGTAGATACAATCAGGGCAGCCCAAAACTCTGTCTTACCCAGAGCTCATGGTCTAAGGGAGAGGGAGAACAAGTATGTCATCCCCATTTTCCAGGTGAGGAAGCTGAGGCCTAGAGAAGTCAAGGAATTCACCCCCGGTCACACAGTGGGGAAATGACAAAGCAGGGATTAGGACCCAGGTCTTTTGACTTCTAGCCCTGTACTCAATCCACTGGGCAGGTGTTTTCTTAAATCATTTCTACTCAAATCAAAGAGACTTCAGTGCGGGTCAGAAGAATTGACCCATACCCTACCAGTGATGCTTGACAACCATGCTGAGTAAGGAGAGGGAGTGATTACCTTAGTAAATTCAGATAAGGCCCCAAGTAGTTCCAGCTGATGCTTAAGGCTGGGCAGCCAGCCACCCCAGGCTGATTTTATCACTGACCTTTTTTGTGTCCACTGGGGCAGGTTGATTTGTGAATTGGCCCACATGCCTGCAGCGGCAAGGATGTAGGCATTACTCTAGATAATCTCATGTCCATCATATAATACCCTGCACTCATGGGACATACAAGTCAAAGAGTAAGAAAAAAAAAAGGAAAAAAAAAGTTATCTTCCTTATTTAGGGGCATAAAACCAGGAAACTGAACCTTTCGTCTATTACCTCCAAAATATTTTACTCTACTACTAAATTTCCACCCCACCTTGGCACGTCAACTTCACAAGGGAGAATAGAACAAGGGCATTGGGTCGCAGTTTGCATTTTTACTGATATACTTCCTTGCCCTGCTGCCTGATTAATTTTTGGCCAACTCCAATTACTTACTGGCCCTGGGTCTGTAAAGCCAGGTTTATTCGAATGCTGGATTTAAAATGGGGGGCAGCTCATCTATCCTGTTTTCAAGTCTCCCTCAGGGTGGTCCTTTATAGTCTTTCAAATCCAGGACCCTTTCACTACAGGCCTGGGAAAAAAAAAAGCTGGAAAATACCAGACTCAGGGGAAGAGAAATAAAGACCCCAAGTCCATATTGCCTGACCTTAAAGCCTAAATCATATCACTCTTTTCTACTATGAGCAAGGGAAAGGAAATAAACAGGGGTTCTGCATATAGTAAGTGCTCAATAAATATGATTGACTGATTGATTAGCAATCACAAAAGCTGAGTGCAGTGCTCTGCACACGGTAAGCACTTAATAAGTATGAATGAATGAATGAATGAGTGAATGAATGAATGAAGCAGCATGGAAAGAGCATGGGCCTAGAAGTCAGAGGACCTGATCTCTAATCCTGGCTCTGCCACTTGACTGTTCTGTGACTTTGAGCGAGTCACTTCATGTCTCTGGGCCTCAGTTCCCTCATCTGTAAAATGGGGATTAAGACTATGAGCCCTATGTGGGACATGGATTGTGTCCAACCTGATTAGCTTTTATCTACCCCAGGTCATAGTACACTGCCTGGCACATAGTCAGCACATAACAAATAAATTTTTTTTAAAAAAAGAAGAGATACTCTGTTGCCACCTGCCTGCCTGCTCTTCTCATGGGCAAAGATCAGGCATCTGGGAGGTGGGGGTGGAAGGGAGACCAGATGTTCAAAAGGAGTCACTGCTGGGCAAAGCAGTGTCTTCAAGAGCGGAAGTCCCTCAATTTCCACGTGGCCCAATGGAAACTCCACCTGCCCCAACCCCTAACTACCCAGGGAGAGACAGAGAGCTAGGGCTGGCCCAGGGAGCAGAACTACGTTCTAATCCCAGCTCTGCCACTTTCTGCTGTGTGACCTTGGGAAAGTCATTTAACTTTGCTGCGCCTCAGTTACCTCATCTATAAAATGAGGATTAAGACTATGAGCCCCAGGTGGGACACAGACTGTGTTTAACCTGATTACCTTGTATCTACTTCAGCTCTTAGTACAGTTCTTGAAACATAGTAAGTGCTTCAGTACCAGTATCTCCTACCCATTGTAGCAACAATGTAGTAGGCTGACCGCCCATGGTGCTACTCTTTAGGCTGTATCTTGGCTGTAGCAGCACAGAGCTCTTAGTGCCCTTGTAAACTTCTTGAGGGTAGGGATCCTCTCTCCCAACTCTATTGTATTATATGCTCCCAAGCACTTAGTACCAGGCTCTGTACAGTAAGGACTCAATAAATAATTTTGATTGATTGATTGATTGGGAGGCTCTACTTCCCAAAGTAGCTGGGACTTTTCCTCAGTCATCAGTGAGTCTGATTTTTACACAACAAAAATCTCTTTTGTACCTGAATCTTCCTGGACAAACATAAGGTTATGCACTAGCCTGAGGTTAGCAGGTAAATCAAAGGGGATGTTTCTGGTGGCTTCTGTCTCTTGGGATGATGCCAGCACATATGCCTAAATGAAATATCAGGCTTTCTACCCATTCTCCACACTCAACTCTCAATCCTTGCCCTATGGCTGCTCTGATCATTCTATAATGATAATCATAATAACTGTGGGTTTTTTAAGTGCTCGTTATGTGCCAAGCACTGTTCTAAGCTCTGGGGTAGATACAAGGTAATCAGGTTGGACACAGTCCCTGTCCTACAAGGGGCTCACAGTCCTAATCCCCATTTTACAGATGAGGTAATTGAGGCTCAGAGAGGTGAAGTGACTTGCCCAAGGCCAAACAGAAGACAAATGGAGGAGCGGAATTAGAACCCATGTTCTCTGACTCCCAGGTTCTTGCTTTTTCCACTAGGACATGTTGCTTCTGACAAGTTGTTTAGGCCACATTTGTATCAAAATAAAGGTTACGGGAGAGGTGCATCATTACAACCTTATTCTAGAATGCCTGCAAACAATTGCATAGTTCCCCTTGGCCTTGCTCAAGCATTGGAGAACAAATATAGAAGGCAAGTCATCGCAAATCTTTGCTAGATAAAATAAAATAAAAGGATCCACTGCTAATCAACTAGGCAGAGGAAGACTCAATACTACTGATAAGAAAAATATCCTCATAATCTCTCCTGAGAGTTTGCAGCTATACAAAATGATTTATAAAAAAATCTCGTTTCACATACATGGCTTACATTGCATTAAAAACAAAGCAGCAAGCAAGGGAGCCCATCAAGGGTCTGGAGGAGTCTGATTTTTTCTTCACAAAAATTTTGTCTTGAGCCAGGTTGAATCTACATGACAGCTTAAGAGCACCAGAAGGAAGCCTGTCAGCCTGGTGATATTTCATAGGGTGATCAACGGGGAGCTAAGTGCCTATTTGTAACTATTTCCAGATATTAGTAATTCATTTAATTCTACTGCAAAGCCACCTCATTTAAATTGCAAGTGTCCCCCCTGCTTAATATTTCCTGAAGTTATTTTTTTGGAAATTGGAAAGTAGCACTGTACAGTTCTTTTAACATTAGGCCCTGAAATATTGTTAAAATATTGTTAAATAGACTTAACCCTGAGTGAAGATTTATACTGAGTGCTGGGGAGAATCCTCATTTATTCGTTCAGATCCTGGCCCTGGTCAACAGGAGGTTCTCAGTCTTAACGGAGGGAGGATATCTGCATTGAGAAGAGTCAACAAGTAACAATTCAAGCATAGCAAAAATAAAATATGTAAGAGTTCATCACTTCCCAGACAAGATAATCCTCAGGCTCTTCATTGGTCCAGGCTGGGCAGATTGTGGTCCAAACTGCTACAACCTTCCCATCATTGCAAATGTTGCCCAGGGCTTCTGCCCACTTTTTGCTTCTACTGGCTTCTCCCAAGAAATGGCTAAAACTGAACTCTACATTTTGATACCCCACCCCCAGGACCGTAACATGAAAGTACGTATTGTTTTTAACGGTACTTTTTAAGCATTTACTATATGCCAAACAAGGTAATAAAGGGCTGAGTAGATACAAAATAATCAGGTTAGACACAGTCTCTGTCCCACATGACGTTCACAGTCTAAGAAGGGAGGAGGATTTAATCCCCATTTTACAGATGAGGTAACTGAGGTACAGAGAATATCACACAGCAGACAAGTGGTGGGGCTGGGATTAGAATCCAGTTTCTCTGACTCCGAGGCTCTTTCCACTAGGCCTCAAGGCTTCCCTGATTCATACTCTGCTACTTCCCCTGTATGTAATTCATTTTAATGTCAATCTCCCAGACTAGAATATAAACTCCTTGAAAGTAGGGATTACATCTACCAGTTATATTGTGTGGTACCCTTCCAAGCATTTAGCACAGTGCTCTGCACACAGTAAGTATTAAATATAATTAATTCAGTAGTTGATTGATTGAACTCCTTACCTTCCCTCCTAAACCCACATCTTCTCCCAGCTTTCCTATCATAGGAGACAATGCCACCATCCTCCTTAGTCACAGAAAGTTTCACAAATGTTATCGCAGTAGTTGAAAATCAGCAAGGCCTAGTAGAAAGAGTATGGCCCTGGGAGTCAGTGGACCTGGGTTCTATTCCCGGCTACGCCAAATGTACAGTGCCTGGCAATACCATTAAAAAAATAAATCAGGATCATCTTTGACTCCTCTCTTTCAGCTCTCACATTCCATCTCACTGAATCCTACCGGTTTTTCCACCATAATTTCCCTGATTCACCCCTTCTTCTCTATTATGGCCACTGCTCTGGTTCAAGGTCTCACAGTTTAGCAGATGTAGATGATGGAACTCTATATGTACAGTGCTCTACACACAGCTGGCGCTTAATAAATACTAATTATTACTATGAGTGGGAGAAACAGGAAGAGAACATATCTACCAACTCTGTTATATTGTATATTCTCAAGATGTTAGTACAGTGTTCTGCACACAGTAAGCACTCAATAAATATGATTGATAGATTGAACAATAAAAAGGCATCAGCTAGACTTTATTGTTGACTTCCCTTATTTGGGGAATGGTTTACTTGGCCTTACCTTCTCCTGCTGGCTAATGCTGAAGTTGGTCATCATGGCCATTGTCAGAACTTGTCTTGTCTTCCCCTCCCTGACCACACACAGGTGTATTTTTCCACCCAGATGACTATCAGGGCAAGGATTAAAATAGGAAAATACAGGGCAAGGAAGGAGTGGGACTGGGTACCCAATCAGCATGTAGGAATGTGAGATGCCTCTACCACCCATTAGCATGGGAGGAGGAGCCCAGATCTCAAATATGTCCTTGATCTATTGATTGGAACATAGGATCTCTGCTCTTTGCGGAGCTGAGAGCTGGCATTTAGTCCAAAAGGTCCCCCAGTTCAGATTCCAGGAGCCATTAGAACTTGCCTTTTCCTTGTAAATCTGTTGTTTCACTGCCCAGAGTTTCTGCAATGGGTCTCGGGGTTATGCTGAAAGGTTTTTATGTCTGGCCAGACTGCTTTTCTATTTTTGTGATCCTCTCAGGGTATGTTTCAGCATCTGAAAATCTACCTGTCTGTAAGAAAGAAACATCCCTTAAAAGGCTGATTCTCTTCAACTGTAGAAAACCCACTGGCAAATTGAGAGCTCTCTGTAGCTGGGAGTTGGGCTTTTAAAGGTATGAGTAGGTTTAGAATTGGTGGTCCCAATCACTGTATCATTATCAAATTCCCTTCCTTGTTGAAAGCTATTAGGAAACCCCTGTCCCTCAGTTTGCTCAGGAATCAGTGCCAGATTCCATGCTAAACCCTATTTGCCACACCACTAAGTATGATGATAAATGGTTCCCTCAGTGGATATCTTATCTGGCAAACCCACAGTGACTCCTATGTCTTTGATTACTAGACAAAGACGAAAATGAAGAAAGCCGCCTGTGTTAGTCTGCTACAGACCCACACCACTTCCAAGAGGGACCTAAAGAGAGATAATGTGCTGGTGATTTGGACCGCCTTCTCTCAGCAGGAGCAGTGGCTGATAGAGTTATTTCTTGTGGAAGAATTTTATGGATGTGTGTGCAGGGATGCTGAAACATGTAGAAAAAGTCATTGGGTAATATGAGATTGGTAAATTAAACCACAACGGCCTACTGGATATACCACACATCAACTCATAACCAATAATGTATTCTAATTTATTGACTATGAGAGAGACATTTTGGACACCTCCATCATCCAACAATGAGACTTGAATACTATTACTGCTATGCATGGTAATAGATGTACCCCAAATTACATCTATAATATGTTCCTTGAAAAGTCAATGACTGTCAGCTCATTTGGGGCAATTCTGTTGCACCGTACTCTCTGAAGTGCTTAGTCCAGTGCCCTAACCATGGTAAGCACTCAAAATAAATACGAATGACTGATTGATGATCTGGAATAGATGTATCATGGGTTAGGTTTTCCCATAGACTCACCTATAATTTAGTTAAGTTCAGAGCCTATCATGACATAACAATAAATACGATTGAATGAATGAATAACACAGAGATCTACAGATAAGTGAAAATTACACTGTAGAGTTCTCCTTGCTACCCCAGTCCCTTCATCCTTCAGCTCCACTGCCCCAGTCCCTTCATCCTTCAGCTTCACTATTCCTAGAGACTTTGAGTCCTGAGCACTCCAAAAATAACCTCCCCCACCCTTCTCCATTCATTCATTCAATCATATTTACTGAGCACTTACTGAGTGCAGAAAACTGTCCTAAGTGCTTGGGAGAGTACACTATGACAATAAACATACACATTCCCTGCCCAAAATGAATTTACAGCCTAAAGTCCATGGGATGAATTTACAGTCTAGAGGGACCCTCTTTGCTACCCACTATTTTGTGTGTTGTGAGGGAGTTAAGCAGAGTCTCAAGTAATCCCCCATCAAGGTATGTGTCACTGCTGCTGCCAGGAGGAGAAGAGCTGGAAAATGTTCCAGAGTTCCAGCCAGGATCCTAGTAACCAGATATTGGGCTCCAAATGACAGTCGACCGTCTTGGTTCAACCCCACTGTATCCCCGTTCATGTACATACTAATAAAATCTCACTTTTAGTAGAATCATTTTAATAAACAGTAAAATGTGTATTTAGACTACAAGCTCACTGTAGGCAGGGAATGTGTCTGTCACACTCTTTTGTTGTACTCTCCCTAGCTATTAATACAGTGCCCTGCATGTAGTAAGAGCTCAATAAATATGATTGATTGAATGATGTATTTGCACATTTCTTTTATCATCATCATCATCAATCGTATTTATTGAGCGCTTACTATGTGCAGAGCACTGTACTAAGCACTTGGGAAGTACAAATTGGCAACATATAGAGACAGTCCCGACCCAACAGTGGGCTCACAGTCTAAAAGGGGGAGACAGAGAACAAAACCAAACATACTAACAAAATAAAATAAATAGAATAGATATTTACAAGTAAAATAAATAAATAAATAAATAGAGTAATATATTTTATATATTATATAGAAACATATTCCTTATTAACTGATCACATGCTATGTGCAGGTCACTGTACTAAGCATGTGGGAGACAAATTGAGGTAAAAAGCACTTGAAGAGCTTAAAAACTGAGGGAGACAGTTCACAAATAAAGCATGGTTAAGAACGGAAGAATCAGTCAATCTTCACTTAGACCTTAATATTTATGATATTTGTGAAGTGCTCATTACGTGCCAGACACTGTACTAAGCACTGGGTTAGATACAAACAAATCAGATTAGACACAGTCCATGTCTCATAATAATAATAATAATAATAATAATGGTATTTGTTAAGCACTTACTATGTGCCAAGCACTGCTCTAAGTACTGGGGTAGATACAAGGTAGATAGGTTGTCCCACATGGGGCTCACAGTCCTAATCCTTATTTTACAGATGAGGTAACTGAGGCACAGAGAAGCTAAGTGACTTGCCCAAAGTCACACATCTGATAAGTGGAGGAGCTGAGATTAGAACCCATGACCTCTGACTCCTAAGCCCAGGCTCTTTCCACTAAGCCATGCTGTTTCTCTCATGGGGCTCACAGTCTTAATCCTCATTTTACAGATGATGTAACTGAGGCACAGAAAAGAGAAGTGACTTGCCCAAGGTCTCACATCTGATAAGTGGCATTACCAGGATTAGAACCTGACTCCCAAAACCGTGTTCTTTTTACAGGCCCCAGTCCATTGGCCTCTACATTGGTTGTGGAAAAAATAACTATTAAGTGAAATAGTGTTTCAAGCTTTAGGTGAAATGATATTAAGGAAGTTGAATTTTCTGTTAGGAATGACTGTACGTAGGCTTTTTTTCATTCCTAGCATACCCAGGGAGGTTAATGAATATTGTGAGTGGCATCCTGGATTCATAATCAACTAAACAACAAAATTGCTTTAATAAAATATGCAAAGTGAATAAAGTAATTCACATGAATGAAATGCCAATAAGGCTTCTTTTACATTTGTGAGTTGAAGACTTAGAAAGTTACTTTCAGGACTTTGGGTAGAGGCTGAAGCAGGATTATCCAAAAGGGATTAATGTAAATCAGTTTTGTTCACACACAGCAGTTCCGTAGAGGCTAATGAACATTGTGAATGGCACAGAGACTGCGGTCACAATCAGCTAGACTAATGAGCGTTAAACCAAATTGAGCGAGTGTAAAGAGCACTAAATTGAATTAGTGCCAAGCAGAGTGCATTCAACAGGGGATTGCCTGTAACTATTTATTCACATAGATCCATAAATAAATCAATAACAAATAAGTAAGGTGATAAGTGCACAGGAGTGCTGAAGTGGCTGAGAGAATGGCATGGGCAAGATGAGGATTAGGCTGAAGTTACCAGTTGCCTGTTGACAATTACACTTGACCTGCAGTGATCAGGCAGAGCCCCAAACAGTGAGTTCTGGTGCTTAATCAAACCACTATAAAAGAAGCAAAATGAAAAAATGCCACTTGCCTGTTATGTGACCTGGGGCAAGTTACTTAACTTCTCTGTGCCTCAGTTTCCTCATCTACAAAATGGAGATTAAAACTATGAGCCCTGTGTGGGACATGGGCTGTGTCCAACCTGATTAGCTTTTAGCTACCCCAGCACTTAATACAGGGCTTTGCACATAGTAAGTGCTTAACAAATACCATTAAAAAAAAAGCAATGCTCACCCCATGCTGGTCTGAGTGTGTGTGTGGAAAATGAACGACAACACTGTTGTGGGGAACAGCGTTGCCTAATGGAAAGAGCATGGGCCTGGGAGTTGGAGGATGGATATGGGAATGAAATACCTGTTCATTCTATCATATTTATTAAGCGCTTACTATGTGCAGAGCACTGTACTAAGCACTTGGGAAAGTACAATACAACAACAAACAGTGACAATCCCTGCACACAACAAGCTCACAGTCTAGAGGTGGGGGAGACAGATATTAATACAAACAGACGTCAATACAAATAAATAAAATTACAGATGTATTCATAAGTGCTATGGAGCTGGGAGGTGGGGGAAGAGCCACCCTCCCCAAGGGAGCAAGTCAGGGTGACACAGAAGGGAGTGGGATTTGAGGAAAAGTGGGATTTAGGCTGGGAAGACCTCTTGGAGGAGATACACCTTCAATAAGGCTTTGAAGGCGGGGATAGTAATTGTCTGGCAGATCTGAGGAGGGAGGGCATTCCAATCCCTCTCCCTTAGTCTGTGCACTCCTTATGGGACAGAGAATGTGTCCTGGAATAGCCACATGGCTGCTGACGTTAAGTGACTTGCCCAGGGTCACATAGCAGACATGTTCATTTATTTGTATTGATATCTGTCTCCCCCACTGTGTTTTTAAAGAGTTTCTTTGTCCTCTCTGTTTGCAATGTTTCCCTCAGGTGCCGCAGTTACCACTTGTCAGAATGGGGATTAAGACTGTGAGACCTATATGGTACAGGAACTGTGTCCAACCTTATTAACTTGTATCTTACCCAGCAGTTAGTACTGTGCCTGGAACATAATAAACGCCTAACAAATACCATTAAAAAAAGGACCTGGGTTTTAATCCCTGCTCTGCCAGTTGGCTGCTATGTGATCTTGAGCAAGACACTTCACTTCTTTGGGCCTACATTTCCTCATCTGTAAAATGGAGAATCAATTCCTGTTCTCCCTTCTTCTTAAACTGTGAGCCCCATGTGGGACAAGTACTATATCCTATCTGATAAACTTTTATCTATCCAAGCACTTCTAACAGTTCTTGACACATAATAAACACATAGTAACAATAATAATGATAACAGCAGACCCACAGAGTTTCCCTATGTTTAGCTGCATTAGGGAAGCATTGCAACCAGGGAGGACAAAGAAACCCTTAAAAAACACAGTGCTGCAACAGCTCAAATGATGTGGCATGGGTGAGAACAGTTGGGAAACACGAATGTGGTGATGGAGTCTCCTGCCAGGAATGACAAAGGAGCTTCAGTCCTAGGACTTCAGGAAGGCAGTCATGTGCCAAGGAATGGATTAGTTGTCCAGTGGCTTATACAACATCACTCACACACTTTCTTCCCTTCCAGTCATGATCCCAACCGGGCACAGAGGGCAAAGAGCAAGGGTGTCAGCAGGGGTGCAGGGCATTGCAAAGAACTTGTGAATGGTTTTTTACATGCAGGCCCCATTTGTGGCTAAAGTGACCGCAGCACAGAGCCAACACAGTGCCACAGTGTCATATCCCAATCGGGTGGTTGCCTTGGTAACTGCTGCTGTCTTTGCTGTCCTCTCTGGCCAGCTATACAAAATTCCTCCTAGACCTACCTTGTGGCTCTTTGGATAGAGTCATTGACAACTGATGGCAGTCAGAACCAGGATTGGATCCCAGGTATCCGTATTCTAAGAATGACACTCTTTTCCCAGGGTTTACAGCAGCAGCCTGGTCTGTGGCAATCTGAAATGGGGTGACTGTCTAAGGACTTAGAGAAGTTATGTGGCCTAATGGAAAAAGAACAGGCCTGGGATTCAGGAAATCTAGGTTACAGGCCCAAATCTGCTGCTTGCCTGCTGTGTGTCCTTGGGCAAGTCACTTACCTTCTTTGTGCCTCAGTTCCTCCTTCTGTTAAATGGGGACAAAATGCCTGTAGTCACTCTTTCTTACACTCTGCACCCCTTATAAGACAGAGACTGTGTCCGATCTGCATCCAGCACTTATCACAATGACACATAGTAAGGACCTAGAAAATAGTATTATTGTCATCATCATCATCATCATTGTAACAGAAATTGGAAATAAAAACAGAAGCAGACAATCATTCATTGATTCAATCGTATTTATTGAGTGCTTACCATGTGCAGAGCACTGTACTAAGCACTTGGGAAAGTACAATACAGCAATAGAGACAGTCCCTGACCACAACGAGCTCACAGTCTAGAGCTAGGCACTGTGGGTTACAGTGCAGCAGGGGACAAGCATTTCAGACCCACAATGTATGAAGGTTTGTCAGTTTCATATTGGATATATCAGCCACATTCAAATACACCGATAAAAATCTCAGCAGCATCAAAATCTCAGCAACATCATCTTTGAACACAAAGGACAATAGCATGCACAGACGTTGAATCATGCATACTGACTAGGAATCTGGAACTGAGGCAAATCTCTCGGATACACAGTTCCCCTCGAAGGAAACCTCAGAGAGAAATGTACACTGAGAACCTGAGCCCATAAGTATACACACACACTCACACAGATCAGCACATGTACTGAGCTCAGGCATGGTTCCCCATGAACTCTCAGAGGATCATGGTCTGTGTGGGCAGGGAATGTGTCTGTTTATTGTTGTATTGTACTTTCCCAAGCATTTAGTACAGAGCTCTGCTCACAGTAAGTGTTCAAAAATACTATTGAATGGAGGAATGAATCATGCAGGAGTCCTAGGGCCAGCCAAAAAGCAGGTTTTTAACCACTGCAGCAATGTGTCTCCAAGTGGAAATTGATGCTGCTCCACATTGCCACTCTGTATGCATGATTCAGTGGCTCTCCTGGGGTAAGAGAGGGCAGTGAGGTGTTTCACTTTCAATAATGGTGATAGTATTTATTTAGTGCCTACTGAGAGAAGTGTGTGGTCCTAAGCACTCAGGGAATACAACAGAAGCAAGAGATATGTTCCCTTCCCCAAGATCTTAATGGTTTTAGCATTCTAGCTACTATATTGGTGGGCAGCACTTTTGAAAGCATAATCTACTAAAGCCTCATCTTTCCATTTGCTCCTACCATCTCTTACCATCATGAGTTTCTTCTGGTAGTGGAAGGGCCTGTAGTTTCTCTTGGCTTTCACAGTATTTCTTAGTTATCCCAATGGCAGGCCCAACAGTCACAAAATTCAGCATGAATAATAGAAAAATCGCTGAAGGCATTCCCATAGAAACCATATTTATTCAATGTTTGCAAAGAGGTATACAAGGCACTTTACCCTGGTAACTCATTTCATGTTCCTTGGTATTGTGGGATGACGTGTGTCTTTTGCAATCATTTGAGTCTTAGTGTTTCCAGTTTCCATTCCATTTCCTGTGGGACTAACACCTTCTAGTTACCATCTGCTGGCCAGAGATGAGCAGATGAGAGATTTGCTCATGAGGAGCTACAAAAACACAAATCCTTTAAGGATTTGTTTTCAACTTTTGAACTCTGGGAGATAAAGGAGCTGCTGTTTTCTCTTTAAAGGAAAAGTGACTGGAGGCCTGATTTTCTGTTTACTGTTTCCTTAATACAATAAAGCGAGCTGCTATGACTCCCTATTGCTTCAAGTTCCAAACAAGAGCATCCAACATTAGCTTCAAGGCTCTTCTTCAACTAGCTCCCCCTTGTTCGCTCCCCCGACAATGCTCCTCCTGATCTAACCACCTACTGTCCCTCCAGATCTCCCACCATCAACCCATTGCTCATAAAACAGCCTCCCTCCTCATCTTTTCCAAACCACACATTCTCACCTCCCAAATCCTCCAAACAAACCATTTCCATGACTCATTCTCTAATTGATTCCCCCCAATTCTCCATCACTTAGCCACCTCAGCATCTAAAGTTCATATTTGTATTTATATTTGTAATGGATTAATTTTCTCTCCCAAGAGCTTAGTGCAGCCCTCTGCACCCAGTAAGAGCTAACAAATACCACTAATTGATGGATTGATTTTAAATTTACTCTCCCATTTTCTAATTTTTAAACAACTTTTATTGACTTGTTTTGCCTATTGGATTTTAAGTTGCTCAAAGGTAATAATAGTAATAATATTGGTATTTGTTAAGTGTTTCTTATGTGCCAGGCACTGTACTAAGGGTAGGAATCATGACTTTTACTTATTCATAATTTCTCAGAAGAGCCAAGTACAATGCTATGCACTCAGTAGATATATAATAAACACTGCTAATGCAGCTACTAATAAGTTAATGAGCACCTTTTAGAAACTGATTTTACAAATAGAAGCAAGGTTTCCTTAAAGGGTGTGATCTAGAAGGGTTTAGTGGGAGGAGCCAATTCAAAGAATGAGATCTGATATAGGTTTCAGCCACTGATCTTCATTATCTCACGCCCTCAAAAGCCAGGTCTGGGAGCAGCTGAGTTAAGCAGTGAAGGTAGAAGAGGAGGAAGCAAACAAGTAGATGTAAATTAGCTGTTGTATTTTTCTTTCTTTTTCTCCTCCACTTATTTTTACTCCCTCTCCCCTGCTCTTCCCTTCATTTGCTGAGTGGGTCGCACACAGGTTTTACCAAATCTTCCCATTCCCTTCTCTCCCAGCTTTTCCTGTTGGTGTTAATGTGGGGAAAAAGGGCTTTCTGCCCAGCCTGGCAACTTTCAGAGCCTGAAGGGGAAGGGTGACTGGAGTACTGGAGGCAGGGGCAAGAGCTGACCAAAAATCTTCAGAGAACAGAGAAGCATCCAAAGCCATGTGGGCTCCTTGCACCCACAGTTGACTTGAGGGATAGAAACACCCTGGACCAATCAGGGTGAGGTTATATTGGAGGGACTTGAAACCCCCTCTTTGGGCTGATTGGGATGAGGGTTCCCTGATCAGCCCTTTCATCTCCATCCCAACCGCTACCCTGCTCATTCAAGCTCTCATCCTATCCCGTCTGGACTACTGCATCAGCCTTCTCTCTGATCTCCCATCCTCGTGTCTCTCTCCACTTCAATCCATACTTCATGCTGCTGCCCGGATTATCTTTGTCCAGAAACGCTCTGGTCATATCACTCCCCTCCTCAAAAATCTCCAGTGGCTACCAATCAATCTGCGCATCAGGCAGAAACTCCTCACCCTGGGCTTCAAGGCTCTCCATCACCTCGCCCCCTCCTACCTCATCTCCCTTCTCTCCTTCTACAGCCCAGTCCACACCCTCCGTTCCTCCACCGCTGATCTCCTCACCGTACCTCGCTCTCGCCTGTCCCGCCATCAACCCCCGGCCCATGTCATCCCCTGGGCCTGGAATGCCCTCCCTCTGACCATCCGCCAAGCTAGCTCTCTTCCTCCCTTCAAGGCCTTGCTGAGAGCTCACCTCCTCCAGGAGGCCTTCCCAGACTGAGCCCCTTCCTTCCTCTCCCCCTCATCCCCCTCTCCATCCCCCCCATCTTACCTCCTTCCCTTCCCCACAGCACATGTATATATGTTTGTACATATTTTTTACTCTATTTATTTATTTATATTATTTGTACATATCTATTCTATTTATTTTATTTTGTTAGTATGTTTGGTTTTGTTCTCTGTCTCCCCCTTTTAGACTGTGAGCCCACTGTTGGGTCGGGACTGTCTCTATATGTTGCCAATTTGTACTTCCCAAGCGCTTAGTACAGTGCTCTGCACATAGTAAGCGCTCAATAAATACGATTGATGATGATGATGATGATGATCAGGGTAGTTGGAGTCTGGACTCCAGAGGCTCTGAAGGAAGGGGACAAAATCTGTCTCTTTCTGGGAATTAGCCCCCAACTCTACCGGTGGAGAACCCCCACCCCTCCCCTGGGGATATGTGTGTGAACCCATTTTTGCTCCTGCCATCCTTTCCTCTCTCCTACATTTTCCTTCCCTACCCCTTGGCAACAGCAGCTATGCTTATAAAATAGCCGATCACTGGTATGACTTCATTATATCATGCCACATAATGAAATGACATCATGTGTCCTAGGCCGGGGGGAGAAAGGATGTCAAAAACTATAGGGTGTTTTGCACAGCAAATGCTCAAAGGATTCATTTTGTTTGGCTCTTCTGCAATAAAAGGTTGCCAGCCCCCAGTCTTGTTGGAAAATGCAGGCATCTTGGAGTCAGGAGACATTAGTTCTGCCCCAGGTCAGCTGTTCTGCTATGGGACTTCAGGAAAATCACTAAACTTCCCTGGGTTTTAGTTTCTTCATCTGTAAAATGGGAGAAATAATGACTGTCCCTCCCTACCTCAGAGTGTGAGCCCACTGTTGGGTAGGGACTGTCTCTATATGTTGCCAACTTGTACTTCCCAAGCGCTTAGTACAATGCTCTGCACACAGTAAGCGCTCAATAAATACGATTGATGATGATGAAGTGGTGTTGTGAAGATAAAATGAGACAATTTATTTGGAGGCACTTTGTGGAAAATGAAAACAACTCTTTTAATTCAAGGGGTAATTTTATTTTCAATGATATTACTGTGAATTCCTTCACCTGATCTGAACTTGTTCTCAGCATGATGTCTTTGACTCTTGATTGCAATTTACCCAATGTCCCTCTTGGCCCACATGTATACTACTCAGCCAGAAGAAGATTGCTTTATGAATGATGAAAATCCCATGTATTAGCAGTACTGACTTCCATCTACAATGAGATGGGAAATAACGAAGAATTGTAATATCACTGGGCCTTTTGTGAAGGTTCAGGCAAACTTTAGACAGAAGCGCCTTCCATGTTGTGGATTATCTTTCTAGGTTTGACTTTGACTAAGCAAGATATAATGGCTTTTTTTAGGGGGATGGGGTAGGGGGGAAGAGTGGTGATGGGCTTGGCTTCCCATACAACCATCTCTTTTTTTTTTTTTTGTCACTTCAGACAGAAAACTCTCTTCCAGTGGCATTTAAGCACCAAGTGAGGGAAATGCATTGGACTCAACACTTGGGAAAGTGCAACAGATGTGTTCCTTGTGGAAATGACATACTGATTTGGGTGATGGATAGAAAATAGTTATAAATGAAGGAGCTAGAACTAGTAATTTAATGAACAATTGAAGATACCTATTTACACTAAACTTCAAACTTGTCTGAAGCCTATAAGCTCATTATGGGCAGGGAATGTACCCACTAATTCTGTTGTATCGTACTCTCCCAAACACTTAGTATGGTGCTCTGCATAAAGTAAGCACTCAAGAAGTACCATTGGTTGACTGATTACACAAGTGCTGAGAATGGGTATAAATATTTAAGTGCTAGAGGTGGCTTTGGGTTAACATCAATTGTGGGGGGTGGGAATTAATCAGGGAAAGCTTGTAGAATAAAGTGGGATAATAATAATTATGGTATTTGTTAAGCACTTAACAAAGTGCCAAGAACTGTTTAAGCACTGGGTAGATACAAGGTAATTGTCCCACATGGGGCTCACAATCTTAATCCCCATTTTGCAGATAAGGTAACAGACACAGAGAAGTTAAGTGGCTTGTCCAAAGTCACACAGAAGACAAGTGATATGGGATTAGAACCCACATCCTCTGACTCCCAAGCCCATGCTCTTCCCTGTAAGCCATGCTGTTTAGGAGGGTTTTCAACAAAGTGAGGACTCTGGTCCTCTGAGTTTGGTGAGGGTGGGAGTTCCAGGGTGGGAGAAAGCGCAGTCTTTTAGACTGTGAGCCCACTATTGGGTAGGAACTGTCTCTATATATTGCCAACTTGTACTTCCCAAGTGCTTAGTACAGTGCTCTGCACACAGTAAGTGCTCAATAAATATGATTGATTGATAAGTGAGGGGTGGAAAAGGGAGATCCAAGAAAGAGAGCAGTTGGGTAAATATTATTGGACACCATTCCCTGCTAGAATAAAAGCATCCCCTGTTGGAACAAATTATTCCCTGTTGGAATGCAAATCACATGCAAGTGATCTAGAAAAGTGTAGATGCAATTCTGGCAGCAGAGTTCACTGTGTTTTGGTGTGCTCATTCAATGTTTTTAAAGATTCGGTTCCATGTTTTGGGATAACAAGCTTTTGGGGGCATATCAATGAGTGACTGCCCCATTACAGGATAGGTGCTATTAGCAACTAGGGGTGACCTTCAGGGTGAGGAACATGTTAGTAAAAAGGTGAGCCTTGTT